>NC_135502.1:167190959-167521114 GCF_052857255.1 Amblyomma americanum
TTCTTATGGCGCAGTCGTGTCCCGTACTGGTCCGATGACCCTGATGCACGGCCGGAGCGGGGAAGAAAAATAGAAGCACCAAAGCGACGACAGATAACTTTGCCGTCACCGCCTAAAGTGCAACTGACGTTATGAGCCACGGGATATAAGCCCTACAAAAGGAAGATGCGAAAGGCGACACTCCGCAGTGCGGTGGAGCATCGAATACAGTGCTAATTCTTGTGCAGTTTCTTATGGCGCATTCGTGTCCCGTACTGGTCCGATGACCCTGATGCACGGCCGGAGCGGGGAAGCAAGATAGAAGCACCAAAGCGACTACAGATAACTTCGCCGTCACCGCCTAAAGTGCAACTGACGTCATGAGCCTCGGGATTTAAGCCCTACAAAAGGAAGATGCGGAAGGCGACACTCCGCAGTCCGGTGGAGCATCGAATGCAGTGCTAATTCTTGTCCAGTTTCTTATGGCGCAGTCGTGTCCCGTACTGGTCCGATGACCCTGATGCACGGCCGAAGCGGGGAAGCAAGAAAGAAGCACCAAAGCGACGACAAATAACTTCGCTGTCACCGCCTACAGTGCAACTGACGTCATGAGCCACGGGATTTAAGCACTACAAAAAGAAGCTGCGAAAGGCGACACTCCACAGTCCGTTGGAGCATCGAATGCAGTGCTAAATCTATTCCTGTTACTTTTAGGCCCAGACGTGTCCCGTACTGTTCCGATGACCCTGATGCACGGCCGGAGCGGGGAAGCAAGATAGAAGCACCAAAGCGACGACAGATAACTTTGCCGTCACCGCCCACAGTGCAACTGACGTCATGAGCCACGGGATTTAAGCCCTACAAAATGAAGATGCGAAAGGCGACACTTCGCAGTCCGGTGGAGCATCGAATGCAGTGCTAATTCTTGTCCAGTTTCTTATGGCGCAGACGTGTCCCGTACTGGTCCGATGACCCTGATGCACGGCCGGAGCGGGGAAGCAAGATAGAGGCACCAAAGCGACGACAGATAACTTTGCCGTCACCGCCTACAGTGCAACTGAGGTCATGAGCCACGGGATTTAAGCACTACAAAAAAGGAAGCTGCGAAAGGCGATGCTCCGCAGTCCGGTGGAGCATGGAATGCAGTGCTAATTCTATTCCTGTTACGTTTAGGCGCAGACGTGTCCCGTACTGGTCCGATGACCCTGATGCACGGCCGGAGCGGGGAAGCAAGATAGAAGCACCAAAGCGACGACAGATAACTTTGCCGTCACCGCCTACACTGCAACTGACGTCATGAGCCTCGGGATTTAAGCCCTACAAAAGAAAGCTGCGAAAGGCGACACTCCGCAGTCCGGTGGAGCATCGAATGCAGTGCTAATTCTTGTCCTGTTACTTTTAGGCGCAGACGTGTCCCGTGCTGGTCCGATGACCCTGATGGACGGCCGAAGCGGGGAAGCAAGATAGAAGCACCAAAGCGACGACAGATAACTTTGCCGTTACCGCCTACAGTGCAACTCACGTCATGAGCCACGGCATTTAAGCCCTACAAAAGGAAGCTGCGAGAGGCGACACTCCGCAGTCCGTTGGAGCATCGAATGCAGTGCTAATTCTATTCCTGTTACTTTTAGGCCCAGACCTGTCCCGTACTGGTCCGATGACCCTGATGCACGGCCGGAGCGGGAAAGCAAGATAGAAGCACCAAAGCGACGACAGATAACTTTGCCGTCACCGCCTAAAGTGCAACTGACGTCATGAGCCACGGGATTTAAGCCCTAAAAAAGGAAGATGCGAAAGGCGACACTCCGCAGTCCGGTGGAGCATCGAATGCAGTGCTAATTCTTGTCCAGTTTCTTATGGCGCAGACGTGTCCCGTACTGGTCCGATGACCCTGATGCACGACCGGAGCGGGGAAGCAAGATAGAAGCACCAAAGCGACGACAGATAACTTTTCCGTCACCGCCTACAGTGCAACTGACGTCGTGAGCCACGGGATTGAAGCACTACAAAAAAGGAAGCTGCGAAAGGCGATGGTCCGCAGTCTGGTGGAGCATCGAATGCAGTGCTAATTCTTGTCTTGTTACTTTTAGGCGCAGACGTGTCCCGTACTGGTCCGATGACCCTGATGCACGGCCGGAGCGGGGAAGCAAGATAGAAGCACCAAAGCGACGACAGATAACTTTGCCGTCACCGACTACAGTGAAACTGACGTCATGAGCCACGGGATTTATGCCGTAGAAAAGGAAGCTGCGAAAGGCGACACTCCGCAGTCCGGTGGAGCATCGAATGCAGTGCTAATTCTTGTCCAGTTTCTTATGGCGCAGACGTGTCCCGTACTGGTCCGATGACCCTGATGCACGACCGGAGCGGGGAAGCAAGATAGAAGCACCAAAGCGACGACAGATAACTTTTCCGTCACCGCCTACAGTGCAACTGACGTCGTGAGCCACGGGATTGAAGCACTACAAAAAAGGAAGCTGCGAAAGGCGATGGTCCGCAGTCTGGTGGAGCATCGAATGCAGTGCTAATTCTTGTCTTGTTACTTTTAGGCGCAGACGTGTCCCGTACTGGTCCGATGACCCTGATGCACGGCCGGAGCGGGGAAGCAAGATAGAAGCACCAAAGCGACGACAGATAACTTTGCCGTCACCGACTACAGTGAAACTGACGTTATGAGCCACGGGATATAAGCCCTACAAAAGGAAGCTGCGAAAGGCGATGGTCCGCAGTCCGGTGGAGCATCGGATGCGGTGCTAATTCTTGTCCAGTTTCTTATGGCGCAGTCGTGTCCCGTACTGGTCCGATGACCCTGATGCACGGCCGAAGCGGCGAAGCAAGATAGAAGCACCAAAGCGACGACAGATAACTTTGCCGTCACCGCCTACTGTTAAACTGACGTCATGAGCCACGGGATTTAAGCCCTACAAAGGGAAGATGCGAAAGGCGACACTCCGCAGTCCGTTGGAGCATCGAATGCAGTGCAAATTCTATTCCTGTTACATTTAGGCCCAGACGTGTCCCGTACTGGTCCGATGACCCTGATGCACGGCCGGAGCGGGGAAGCAAGATAGAAGCACCAAAGCGACGACAAATAACTTCGCCGTCACCGACTACAGTGAAACTGACGTCATGAGCCACGGGATTTATGCCGTAGAAAAGGAAGCTGCGAAAGGCGACACTCCGCAGTCCGGTGGAGCATCGAATGCAGTGCTAATTCTATTCCTGTTACTTTTAGGCCCAGACGTGTCCCGTACTTGTCCGATGATCCTGATGCACGGCCGGAGCGGGGAAGCAAGATAGAAGCACCAAAGCGACGACAGATAACTTTGCCGTCACCGCCTAAAGTGCAACTGACGTCATGAGCCACGGGATTTAAGCCCTAAAAAAGGAAGATGCGAAAGGCGACACTCCGCAGTCCGGTGGAGCATCGAATGCAGTGCTAATTCTTGCCCAGTTTCTTATGGCGCAGACGTGTCCCGTACTGGTCCGATGACCCTGATGCACGGCCGGAGCGGGGAAGCAAGATAGAAGCACCAAAGCGACTACAGATAACTTCGCCGTCACCGCCTACAGTGCAACTTACGTCATGAGCCACGGGATTTAAGCACTACAAAAGGAAGATGCGAAAGGCGACACTCCGCAGTCCGGTGGAGCATCGAATGCAGTGCTAATTCTTGTCCAGTTTCTTATGGCGCAGTCGTGTCCCGTACTGGTCCGATGACCCTGATGCACGGCCGAAGCGGGGAAGCAAGAAAGAAGCACCAAAGCGACGACAAATAACTTCGCTGTCACCGCCTACAGTGCAACTGACGTCATGAGCCACGGGATTTAAGCACTACAAAAGGAAGCTGCGAAAGGCGACACTCCACAGTCCGTTGGAGCATCGAATGCAGTGCTAAATCTATTCCTGTTACTTTTAGGCCCAGACGTGTCCCGTACTGGTCCGATGACCCTGATGCACGGCCGGAGCGGGGAAGCAAGATAGAAGCACCAAAGCCACTACAGATAACTTCGCCGTCACCGCCTAAAGTGCAACTGACGTCATGAGCCTCGGGATTTAAGCCCTACAAAAGGAAGATACGAAAGGCGAAACTCCGCAGTCCGGTGGAGCATGGAATGCAGTGCTAATTCTTGTCCAGTTTCTTATGGCGCAGTCGTGTCCCGTACTGGTCCGATGACCCTGATGCACGGCCGGAGCGGGGAAGCAAGATAGAAGCACCAAAGCGACTACAGATAACTTCGCCGTCACCGTATAAAGTGCAACTGACGTCATGAGCCTCGGGATTTAAGCCCTACAAAAGGAAGATGCGAAAGGCGACACTCCGCAGTCCGGTGGAGCATCGAATGGAGTGCTAATTCTTGTCCAGTTTGTTATGGCGCAGTCGTGTCCCGTACTGGTCCGATGACCCTGATGCACGGCCGAAGCGGGGAAGCAAGAAAGAAGCACCAAAGCGACGACAAATAACTTCGCTGTCACCGCCTACAGTGCAACTGACGTCATGAGCCACGGGATTTAAGCACTACAAAAGGAAGCTGCGAAAGGCGACACTCCACAGTCCGTTGGAGCATCGAATGCAGTGCTAAATCTATTCCTGTTACTTTTAGGCCCAGACGTGTCCCGTACAGGTCCGATGACCCTGATGCACGGCCGAAGCGGGGAAGCAAGAAAGAAGCACCAAAGCGACGACAAATAACTTCGCTGTCACCGCCTACAGTGCAACTGACGTCATGAGCCACGGGATTTAAGCACTACAAAAGGAAGCTGCGAAAGGCGACACTCCGCAGTCCGATGGAGCATCGAATGCTGTGCTAATTCTTGTCCTGTTACTTTTAGGCGCAGAGGTGTCCCGTACTGGTCCGATGACCCTGATGCACGGCCGGAGCGGGGAAGCAAGATAGAAGCACCAAAGCGACTACAGATAACTTCGCCGTCACCGCCTACAGTGCAACTTACGTCATGAGCCACGGGATTTAAGCACTACAAAAGGAAGATGCGAAAGGCGACACTCCGCAGTCCGGTGGAGCATCGAATGCAGTGCTAATTCTTGTCCAGTTTCTTATGGCGCAGTCGTGTCCCGTACTGGTCCGATGACCCTGATGCACGGCCGAAGCGGGGAAGCAAGAAAGAAGCACCAAAGCGACGACAAATAACTTCGCTGTCACCGCCTACAGTGCAACTGACGTCATGAGCCACGGGATTTAAGCACTACAAAAGGAAGCTGCGAAAGGCGACACTCCACAGTCCGTTGGAGCATCGAATGCAGTGCTAAATGTATTCCTGTTACTTTTAGGCCCAGACGTGTCCCGTACTGGTCCGATGACCCTGATGCACGGCCGGAGCGGGGAAGCAAGATAGAAGCACCAAAGCGACGACAAATAACTTCGGCGTCACCGACTACAGTGAAACTGACGTCATGAGCCACAGGATTTAAGCCGTAGAAAAGGAAGCTGCGAAAGGCGACACTCCGCAGTCCGGTGGAGCATCGAATGCAGTGCTAATTCTATTCCTGTTACTTTTAGGCCCAGACGTGTCCCGTACTTGTCCGATGATCCTGATGCACGGCCGGAGCGGGGAAGCAAGATAGGAGCACCAAAGCGACGACAGATAACTTTGCCGACACCGCCTAAAGTGCAACTGACGTCATGAGCCACGGGATTTAAGCCCTAAAAAAGGAAGATGCGAAAGGCGACACTCCGCATTTCGGAGGATCATCGAATGCAGTGCTAATTCTTGTCCAGTTTCTTATGGCACAGTCGTGTCCCGTACTGGTCCGATGACCCTGATGCACGGCCGAAGCGGGGAAGCAAGAAAGAAGCACCAAAGCGACGATAGATAACTTTGCCGTCACCGCCCACACTGCAACTGATGTCATGAGCCACGGTATTTAAGCCCTAAAAAAGGAAGCTGCAAAAGGCGACACTCCGCAGTCCGGTGGAGCATCGAATGCAGTGCTAATTCTTGTCCAGTTTCTTATTGCACAGTCGTGTCCCGTGCTGGTCCGATGACCCTGATGCACGGCCGAAGCGGGGAAGCAAGAAAGAAGCACCAAAGCGACGATAGATAACTTTGCCGTCACCGCCTACAGTGCAACTGACGTCGTGAGCCACGGGATTGAAGCACTACAAAAAAGGAAGCTGCGAAAGGCGATGGTCCGCAGTCCGGTGGAGCATCGAATGCAGTGCTAATTCTTGTCCTGTTACTTTTAGGCGCAGACGTGTCCCGTACTGGTCCGATGACCCTGATGCACGGCCGGAGCGGGGAAGCAAGATAGAAGCACCAAAGCGACGACAGATAACTTTGCCGTCACCGCCTAAAGTGCAACTGACGTCATGAGCTACGGGATTTAAGCACTACAAAAAAGGAAGCTGCGAAAGGCGATGCTCCGCAGTCCGGTGGAGCATGGAATGCAGTGCTAATTCTATTCCTGTTACGTTTAGGTGCAGACGTGTCCCGTATTGGTCCTATGACCCTGATGTACGGCCGGAGCTGGGAAGCAAGATAGAAGCACCAAAGCGACGATAGATAACTTTGCCGTCACCGCCTACACTGCAACTGATGTCATGAGCCACGGTATTTAAGCCCTAAAAAAGGAAGCTGCAAAAGGCGACACTCCGCAGTCCGGTGGAGCATCGAATGCAGTGCTAATTCTTGTCCTGTTATTTTAGGCGCAGACGTGTCCCGTGCTGGTCCGATGACCCTGATGGTCGGCCGGAGCGGGGAAGCAAGATAGAAGGACCAAAGCGACGACAGATAACTTTGCCGTCACCGCCTAAAGTGCACCTGACGTCATGAGCCACGGGATTTGAGCCCTAAAAAAGGAAGATGCGAAAGGCGACACTCCGCAGTCCGGTGGAGCATCGAATGCAGTGCTAATTCTTGCCCAGTTTCTTATGGCGCAGACGTGTCCCGTACTGGTCCGATGACCCTGATGCACGGCCGGAGCGGGGAAGCAAGATAGAAGCACCAAAGCGACTACAGATAACTTCGCCGTCACCGCCTACAGTGCAACTTACGTCAGGAGCCACGGGATTTAAGCACTACAAAAGGAAGATGCGAAAGGCGACACTCCGCAGTCCGGTGGAGCATCGAATGCAGTGCTAATTCTTGTCCAGTTTCTTAAGGCGCAGTCGTGTCCCGTACTGGTCCGATGACCCTGATGCACGGCCGAAGCGGGGAAGCAAGAAAGAAGCACCAAAGCGACGACAAATAACTTCGCTGTCACCGCCTACAGTGCAACTGACATCATGAGCCACGGGATTTAAGCACTACAAAAGGAAGCTGCGAAAGGCGACACTCCACAGTCCGTTGGAGCATCGAATGCAGTGCTAAATCTATTCCTGTTACTTTTAGGCCCAGACGTGTCCCGTACTGGTCCGATGACCCTGATGCACGGCCGGAGCGGGGAAGCAAGATAGAAGCACCAAAGCCACTACAGATAACTTCGCCGTCACCGCCTAAAGTGCAACTGACGTCATGAGCCTCGGGATTTAAGCCCTACAAAAGGAAGATGCGAAAGGCGAAACTCCGCAGTCCGGTGGAGCATCGAATGCAGTGCTAATTCTTGTCCAGTTTCTTATGGCGCAGTCGTGTCCCGTACTGGTCCGATGACCTTGATGCACGGCCGGAGCGGGGAAGCAAGATAGAAGGACCAAAGCGACGACAGATAACTTTGCCGTCACCGCCTAAAGTGCACCTGACGTCATGAGCCACGGGATTTGAGCCCTAAAAAAGGAAGATGCGAAAGGCGACACTCCGCAGTCCGGTGGAGCATCGAATGCAGTGCTAATTCTTGTCCAGTTTGTTATGGCGCAGTCGTGTCCCGTACTGGTCCGATGACCCTGATGCACGGCCGAAGCGGGGAAGCAAGAAAGAAGCACCAAAGCGACGACAAATAACTTCGCTGTCACCGCTTACAGTGCAACTGACGTCATGAGCCACGGGATTTAAGCACTACAAAAGAAAGCTGCGAAAGGCGACACTCCACAGTCCGTTGGAGCATCGAATGCAGTGCTAAATCTATTCCTGTCACTTTTAGGCCCAGACGTGTCCCGTACTGGTCCGATGACCCTGATGCACGGCCGGAGCGGGGAAGCAAGATAGAAGCACCAAAGCGACGACAGATAACTTTGCCGTTACCGCCTACAGTGCAACTCACGTCATGAGCCACGGCATTTAAGCCCTACAATAGAAAGCTGCGAAAGGCGACACTCCGCAGTCCGTTGGAGCATCGAATGCAGTGCTAATTCTATTCCTGTTACTTTTAGGCCCAGACGTGTCCCGTACTGGTCCGATGACCCTGATGCACGGCCAGAGCGGGGAAGCAAGATAGAAGCACCAAAGCGACGACAGATAACTTCGCCGTCACCGCCTACAGTGAAACTGACGTCATGAGCCACGGGATTTAAGCCCTACAAAAGGAAGCTGCGAAAGGCGACACTCCGCAGTCCGGTGGAGGATGGAATGCTGTGCTAATTCTATTCCTGTTACTTTTAAGCGCAGACGTGTCCCGTACTGGTCCGATGACCCTGATGCACGGCCGGAGCGGGGAAGCAAGATAGAAGCACCAAAGCGACGACAGGTAACTTTGCCGTCACCGCCTACACTGCAACTGACGTCATGAGCTTCGGGATTTGCGCCCTACAAAAGAAAGCTGCGAAAGGCGACACTTCGCAGTCCGGTGGAGCATCGAATGCAGTGCTAATTCTATTCCTGTAACTTTTAGGCCCGGACGTGTCCCGTACTGGTCCGATGACCCTGATGAACGGCCGGAGCGGGGAAGCAAGATAGAAGCACCAAAGCGACGACAGATAACTTTGCCGTCACCGCCTACACTGCAACTGACGTCATGAGCCTCGGGATTTGCGCCCTACAAAAGAAAGCTGCGAAAGGCGACACTTCGCAGTCCGGTGGAGCATCGAATGCAGTGCTAATTCTATTCCTGTTACTTTTAGGCCCGGACGTGTCCCGTACTGGTCCGATGACCCTGATGCACGGCGGGAGTGGGGAAGCAAGGTAGAAGCACCAAAGGGACGACAGATAACTTTGCCGTCACCGCCTACAGTGCAACTGACATCATGAAACGGGATTTAAGCCCTAGAAAAGGAAGATGCGAAAGGCGACACTCAGTAGTCCGGTGGAGCATCGAATGCAGTGCTAATTCTATTCCTGTTACTTTTAGGCGCAGACGTGTCCCGTACTGGTCCGATGACCCTGATGCACGGCCGGAGCGGGGAAGCAAGATAGAAGCACCAAAGCGACGACAGATAACTTTGCCGTCACCGCCTACACTGCAACTGACGTCATGAGCCTCGGGATTTAAGCCGTACAAAAGAAAGCTGCGAAAGGCGACACTTCGCAGTCCGGCGGAGCCTCGAATGCAGTGTTAATTCTATTCCTGTTATTTTAGGCCCAGACGTGTCCCGTACTGGTCCGATGACCCTGAAGCACGGCCGGAGAGGGGAAGCAAGATAGAAGCACCAAAGCGACGACAGATAACTTTGCCGTCCCCGCCTACAGGGCAACTGACATCATGAGGCACGGGATTTAAGCCCTACAAAAGGAAAATGCGAAAGGCGACACTCCGCATTCCGGTGGAGCATCGAATGCGGTGCTAATTCTGGTCCTGTTACTCTTAGGCGCGGACGTGTCCCGTATTGGTCCTATGACCCTGATGTACGGCCGGAGCGGGGAAGCAAGATAGAAGCACCAAAGCGACGATAGATAACTTTGCCGTCACCGCCTACACTGCAACTGATGTCATGAGCCACGGGATTTGAGCCCTAAAAAAGGAAGATGCGAAAGGCGACACTCCGCAGTCCGGTGGAGCATCGAATGCAGTGCTAATTCTTCCCCAGTTTCTTATGGCGCAGACGTGTCCCGTACTGGTCCGATGACCCTGATGCACGGCCGGAGCGGGGAAGCAAGATAGAAGCACCAAAGCGACTATAGATAACTTCGCCGTCACCGCCTACAGTGCAACTTACGTCATGAGCCACGGGATTTAAGCACTACAAAAGGAAGATGCGAAAGGCGACACTCCGCAGTCCGGTGGAGCATCGAATGCAGTGCTAATTCTTGTCCAGTTTCTTATGGCGCAGTCGTGTCCCGTACTGGTCCGATGACCCTGATGCACGGCCGGAGCGGGGAAGCAAGATAGAAGGACCAAAGCGACGACAGATAACTTTGCCGTCACCGCCTAAAGTGCACCTGACGTCATGAGCCACGGGATTTGAGCCCTAAAAAAGGAAGATGCGAAAGGCGACACTCCGCAGTCCGGTGGAGAATCGAATGCAGTGCTAATTCTTGTCCAGTTTGTTATGGCGCAGACGTGTCCCGTACTGGTCCGATGACCCTGATGCACGGCCGGAGCGGGGAAGCAAGATAGAAGCACCAAAGCGACGACAGATAACTTTGCCGTTACCGCCTACAGTGCAACTCACGTCATGAGCCACGGCATTTAAGCCCTACAAAAGAAAGCTGCGAAAGGCGACACTCCGCAGTCCGGTGGAGGATGGAATGCTGTGCTAATTCTATTCCTGTTACTTTTAAGCGCAGACGTGTCCCGTACTGGTCCGATGACCCTGATGCACGGCCGGAGCGGGGAAGCAAGATAGAAGCACCAAAGCGACGACAGGTAACTTTGCCGTCACCGCCTACACTGCAACTGACGTCATGAGCTTCGGGATTTGCGCCCTACAAAAGAAAGCTGCGAAAGGCGACACTTCGCAGTCCGGTGGAGCATCGAATGCAGTGCTAATTCTATTCCTGTAACTTTTAGGCCCGGACGTGTCCCGTACTGGTCCGATGACCCTGATGAACGGCCGGAGCGGGGAAGCAAGATAGAAGCACCAAAGCGACGACAGATAACTTTGCCGTCACCGCCTACACTGCAACTGACGTCATGAGCCTCGGGATTTGCGCCCTACAAAAGAAAGCTGCGAAAGGCGACACTTCGCAGTCCGGTGGAGCATCGAATGCAGTGCTAATTCTATTCCTGTTACTTTTAGGCCCGGACGTGTCCCGTACTGGACCGATGACCCTGATGCACGGCGGGAGTGGGGAAGCAAGATAGAAGCACCAAAGGGACGACAGATAACTTTGCCGTCACCGCCTACAGTGCAACTGACATCATGAAACGGGATTTAAGCCCTAGAAAAGGAAGATGCGAAAGGCGACACTCAGTAGTCCGGTGGAGCATCGAATGCAGTGCTAATTCTATTCCTGTTACTTTTAGGCGCAGACGTGTCCCGTACTGGTCCGATGACCCTGATGCACGGCCGGAGCGGGGAAGCAAGATAGAAGCACCAAAGCGACGACAGATAACTTTGCCGTCACCGCCTACACTGCAACTGACGTCATGAGCCTCGGGATTTAAGCCGTACAAAAGAAAGCTGCGAAAGGCGACACTTCGCAGTCCGGCGGAGCCTCGAATGCAGTGTTAATTCTATTCCTGTTATTTTAGGCCCAGACGTGTCCCGTACTGGTCCGATGACCCTGAAGCACGGCCGGAGAGGGGAAGCAAGATAGAAGCACCAAAGCGACGACAGATAACTTTGCCGTCCCCGCCTACAGGGCAACTGACGTCATGAGCCACGGGATTTGCGCCCTACAAAAGGAAGCTGCGAAAGACGACTCTCCGCAGTCCGGTGGAGCATAGAATGCAGTGCTTATTCTGTTCCTGTTATTTTAGGCGCAGACGTGTCCCGTACTGGTCCGAAGACCCTGATGCACGGCCGGAGCGGGGAAGCAAGATAGAAGCACCAAAGCGACGACAGATAACTTTGCCGTCACCGCCTACAGTGCAACTGACATCATGAGGCACGGGATTTAAGCCCTACAAAAGGAAAATGCGAAAGGCGACACTCCGCATTCCGGTGGAGCATCGAATGCGGTGCTAATTCTGGTCCTGTTACTCTTAGGCGCGGACGTGTCCCGTATTGGTCCTATGACCCTGATGTACGGCCGGAGCGGGGAAGCAAGATAGAAGCACCAAAGCGACGATAGATAACTTTGCCGTCACCGCCTACACTGCAACTGATGTCATGAGCCACGGGATTTGAGCCCTAAAAAAGGAAGATGCGAAAGGCGACACTCCGCAGTCCGGTGGAGCATCGAATGCAGTGCTAATTCTTGCCCAGTTTCTTATGGCGCAGACGTGTCCCGTACTGGTCCGATGACCCTGATGCACGGCCGGAGCGGGGAAGCAAGATAGAAGCACCAAAGCGACTACAGATAACTTCGCCGTCACCGCCTACAGTGCAACTTACGTCATGAGCCACGGGATTTAAGCACTACAAAAGGAAGATGCGAAAGGCGACACTCCGCAGTCCGGTGGAGCATCGAATGCAGTGCTAATTCTTGTCCAGTTTCTTATGGCGCAGTCGTGTCCCGTACTGGTCCGATGACCTGATGCACGGCCGAAGCGGGGAAGCAAGAAAGAAGCACCAAAGCGACGACAAATAACTTCGCTGTCACCGCCTACAGTGCAACTGACGTCATGAGCCACGTGATTTAAGCACTACAAAAGGAAGCTGCGAAAGGCGACACTCCACAGTCCGTTGGAGCATCGAATGCAGTGCTAAATCTATTCCTGTTACTTTTAGGCCCAGACGTGTCCCGTACTGGTCCGATGACCCTGATGCACGGCCGGAGCGGGGAAGCAAGATAGAAGCACCAAAGCCACTACAGATAACTTCGCCGTCACCGCCTAAAGTGCAACTGACGTCATGAGCCTCGGGATTTAAGCCCTACAAAAGGAAGATGCGAAAGGCGAAACTCCGCAGTACGGTGGAGCATCGAATGCAGTGCTAATTCTTGTCCAGTTTCTTATGGCGCAGTCGTGTCCCGTACTGGTCCGATGACCCTGATGCACGGCCGGAGCGGGGAAGCAAGATAGAAGCACCAAAGCGACGACAAATAACTTCGCTGTCACCGCCTACAGTGCAACTGACGTCATGAGCCACGGGATTTAAGCACTACAAAAGGAAGCTGCGAAAGGCGACACTCCACAGTCCGTTGGAGCATCGAATGCAGTGCTAAATCTATTCCTGTTACTTTTAGGCCCAGACGTGTCCCGTACTGGTCCGATGACCCTGATGCACGGCCGGAGCGGGGAAGCAAGATAGAAGCACCAAAGCGACGACAGATAACTTTGCCGTTACCGCCTACAGTGCAACTCACGTCATGAGCCACGGCATTTAAGCCCTACAAAAGAAAGCTGCGAAAGGCGACACTCCGCTGTCCGTTGGAGCATCGAATGCAGTGCTAATTCTATTCCTGTTACTTTTAGGCCCAGACGTGTCCCGTACTGGTCCGATGACCCTGATGCACGGCCAGAGCGGGGAAGCAAGATAGAAGCACCAAAGCGACGACAGATAACTTCGCCGTCACCGCCTACAGTGAAACTGACGTCATGAGCCACGGGATTTAAGCCCTACAAAAGGAAGCTGCGAAAGGCGACACTCCGCAGTCCGGTGGAGGATGGAATGCTGTGCTAATTCTATTCCTGTTACTTTTAAGCGCAGGCGTGTCCCGTACTGGTCCGATGACCCTGATGCACGGCCGGAGCGGGGAAGCAAGATAGAAGCACCAAAGCGACGACAGGTAACTTTGCCGTCACCGCCTACACTGCAACTGACGTCATGAGCCTCGGGATTTGCGCCCTACAAAAGAAAGCTGCGAAAGGCGACACTTCGCAGTCCGGTGGAGCATCGAATGCAGTGCTAATTCTATTCCTGTTACTTTTAGGCCCGGACGTGTCCCGTACTGGTCCGATGACCCTGATGAACGGCGGGAGTGGGGAAGCAAGATAGAAGCACCAAAGGGACGACAGATAAATTTGCCGTCACCGCCTACAGTGCAACTGACATCATGAAACACGGGATTTAAGCCCTACAAAAGGAAGATGCGAAAGGCGACCCTCAGTAGTCCGGTGGAGCATCGAATGCAGTGCTAATTCTATTCCTGTTACTTTTAGGCGCAGACGTGTCCCGTACTGGGCCGATGACCCTGATGCACGGCCGGAGCGGGGAAGCAAGATAGAAGCACCAAAGCGACGACAGATAACTTTGCCGTCACCGCCTACACTGCAACTGACGTCATGAGCCTCGGGATTTGCGCCCTACAAAAGAAAGCTGCGAAAGGCGACACTTCGCAGTCCGGTGGAGCATCGAATGCAGTGCTAATTCTATTCCTGTTACTTTTAGGCCCGGACGTGTCCCGTACTGGTCCGATGACCCTGATGCACGGCGGGAGTGGGGAAGCAAGATAGAAGCACCAAAGGGACGACAGATAACTTTGCCGTCACCGCCTACAGTGCAACTCACATCATGAAACGGGATTTAAGCCCTAGAAAAGGAAGATGCGAAAGGCGACACTCAGTAGTCCGGTGGAGCATCGAATGCAGTGCTAATTCTATTCCTGTTACTTTTAGGCGCAGACGTGTCCCGTACTGGTCCGATGACCCTGATGCACGGCCGGAGCGGGGAAGCAAGATAGAAGCACCAAAGCGACGACAGATAACTTTGCCGTCACCGCCTACACTGCAAGAGACGTCATGAGCCTCGGGAATTAAGCCCTACAAAAGAAAGCTGCGAAAGGCGACACTCCGCAGTCCGGTGGAGCATCGAATGCAGTGCTAATTCTTGTCCAGTTTCTTATGGCGCAGTCGTGTCCCGTACTGGTCCGATGACCCTGATGCACGGCCGAAGCGGGGAAGCAAGAAAGAAGCACCAAAGCGACGACAAATAACTTCGCTGTCACCGCCTACAGTGCAACTGACGTCATGAGCCACGGGATTTAGGCACTACAAAAGGAAGCTGCGAAAGGCGACACTCCACAGTCCGTTGGAGCATTGAATGCAGTGCTAAATCTATTCCTGTTACTTTTAGGCCCAGACGTGTCCCGTACTGGTCCGATGACCCTGATGCACGGCCGGAGCGGGGAAGCAAGATAGAAGCACCAAAGCCACTACAGATAACTTCGCCGTCACCGCCTAAAGTGCAACTGACGTCATGAGCCTCGGGATTTAAGCCCTACAAAAGGAAGATGCGAAAGGCGAAACTCCGCAGTCCGGTGGAGCATCGAATGCAGTGCTAATTCTTGTCCAGTTTCTTATGGCGCAGTCGTGTCCCGTACTGGTCCGATGACCCTGATGCACGGCCGGAGCGGGGAAGCAAGATAGAAGCACCAAAGCGACTACAGATAACTTCGCCGTCACCGCCTAAAGTGCAACTGACGTCATGAGCCTCGGGATTTAAGCCCTACAAAAGGAAGATGCGAAAGGCGACACTCCGCAGTCCGGTGGAGCATCGAATGCAGTGCTAATTCTTGTCCAGTTTGTTATGGCGCAGTCGTGTCCCGTACTGGTCCGATGACCCTGATGCACGGCCGAAGCGGGGAAGCAAGAAAGAAGCACCAAAGCGACGACAAATAACTTCGCTGTCACCGCCTACAGTGCAACTGACGTCATGAGCCACGGGATTTAGGCACTACAAAAGAAAGCTGCGAAAGGCGACACTCCACAGTCCGTTGGAGCATCGAATGCAGTGCTAAATCTATTCCTGTCACTTTTAGGCCCAGACGTG
Source organism: Amblyomma americanum (assembly GCF_052857255.1). Taxonomy (NCBI): domain Eukaryota; kingdom Metazoa; phylum Arthropoda; class Arachnida; order Ixodida; family Ixodidae; genus Amblyomma; species Amblyomma americanum. Next base: position 167,206,524 of record NC_135502.1, read on the forward strand.
TCCCGTACTGGTCCGATGACCCTGATGCACGGCCGGAGCGGGGAAGCAAGATAGAAGCACCAAAGCGACGACAGATAACTTTGCCGTTACCGCCTACAGTGCAACTCACGTCATGAGCCACGGCATTTAAGCCCTAGAAAAGAAAGCTGCGAAAGGCGACACTCCGCAGTCCGTTGGAGCATCGAATGCAGTGCTAATTCTATTCCTGTTACTTTTAGGCCCAGACGTGTCCCGTACTGGTCCGATGACCCTGATGCACGGCCAGAGCGGGGAAGCAAGATAGAAGCACCAAAGCGACGACAGATAACTTCGCCGTCACCGCCTACAGTGAAACTGACGTCATGAGCCACGGGATTTAAGCCCTACAAAAGGAAGCTGCGAAAGGCGACACTCCGCAGTCCGGTGGAGGATGGAATGCTGTGCTAATTCTATTCCTGTTACTTTTAAGCGCAGACGTGTCCCGTACTGGTCCGATGACCCTGATGCACGGCCGGAGCGGGGAAGCAAGATAGAAGCACCAAAGCGACGACAGGTAACTTTGTCGTCACCGCCTACACTGCAACTGACGTCATGAGCTTCGGGATTTGCGCCCTACAAAAGAAAGCTGCGAAAGGCGACACTTCGCAGTCCGGTGGAGCATCGAATGCAGTGCTAATTCTATTCCTGTTACTTTTAGGCCCGGACGTGTCCCGTACTGGTCCGATGACCCTGATGAACGGCGGGAGTGGGGAAGCAAGATAGAAGCACCAAAGGGACGACAGATAAATTTGCCGTCACCGCCTACAGTGCAACTGACATCATGAAACACGGGATTTAAGCCCTACAAAAGGAAGATGCGAAAGGCGACCCTCAGTAGTCCGGTGGAGCATCGAATGCAGTGCTAATTTTATTCCTGTTACTTTTAGGCGCAGACGTGTCCCGTACTGGTCCGATGACCCTGATGCACGGCGGGAGTGGGGAAGCAAGATAGAAGCACCAAAGGGACGACAGATAACTTTGCCGTCACCGCCTACAGTGCAACTGACATCATGAAACGGGATTTAAGCCCTAGAAAAGGAAGATGCGAAAGGCGACACTCAGTAGTCCGGTGGAGCATCGAATGCAGTGCTAATTCTATTCCTGGTACTTTTAGGCGCAGACGTGTCCCGTACTGGTCCGATGACCCTGATGCACGGCCGGAGCGGGGAAGCAAGATAGAAGCACCAAAGCGACGACAGATAACTTTGCCGTCACCGCCTACACTGCAACAGACGTCATGAGCCTCGGGAATTAAGCCCTACAAAAGAAAGCTGCGAAAGGCGACACTTTGCAGTCCGGTGGAGCATCGAATGCAGTGCTAATTCTATTCCTGTTACTTTAAGGCCCATACGTGTCCCGTACTGGCCGATGACCCTGATGCACGGCCGGAGCGGGGAAGCAAGATAGAGGCACCAAAGCGACGACAGATAACTTTGCCGTCACCGCCTACCGTGCAACTGACGTCATGAGCACCGGGATTTAAGCACTACAAAAAAGGAAGCTGCGAAAGGCGATGCTCCGCAGTCTGGTGGAGCATGGAATGCAGTGCTAATTCTATTCCTGTTACGTTTAGGTGCAGACGTGTCCCGTACTGGTCCGATGACCCTGATGCACGGCCGGATCGGGGAAGCAAGATAGAAGCACCAAAGCGACGACAGATAACTTTGCCGTCACCGCCTACACTGCAACTGACGTCATGAGCCTCGGGATTTAAGCCGTACAAAAGAAAGCTGCGAAAGGCGACACTTCGCAGTCCGGCGGAGCCTCGAATGCAGTGTTAATTCTATTCCTGTTATTTTAGGCCCAGACGTGTCCCGTACTGGTCCGATGACCCTGAAGCACGGCCGGAGAGGGGAAGCAAGATAGAAGCACCAAAGCGACGACAGATAACTTTGCCGTCCCCGCCTACAGGGCAACTGACGTCATGAGCCACGGGATTTAAGCCCTACAAAAGGAAGCTGCGAAAGACGACTCTCCGCAGTCCGGTGGAGCATAGAATGCAGTGCTTATTCTGTTCCTGTTATTTTAGGCGCAGACGTGTCCCGTACTGGTCCGATGACCCTGATGCACGGCCGGAGCGGGGAAGCAAGATAGAAGCACCAAAGCGACGACAGATAACTTTGACGTCACCGCCTACAGTGCAACTGACATCATGAGGCACGGGATTTAAGCCCTACAAAAGGAAAATGCGACAGGCGACACTCCGCATTCCGGTGGAGCATCGAATGCAGTGCTAATTCTGGTCCTGTTACTCTTAGGCGCGGACGTGTCCCGTATTGGTCCTATGACCCTGATGTACGGCCGGAGCGGGGAAGCAAGATAGAAGCACCAAAGCGACGATAGATAACTTTGCCGTCACCGCCTACACTGCAACTGATGTCATGAGCCACGGTATTTAAGCCCTAAAAAAGGAAGCTGCGAAAGGCGACACTCCGCAGTCCGGTGGAGCATCGAATGCAGTGCTAATTCTTGTCCTGTTACTTTTAGGCGCAGACGTGTCCCGTGCTGGTCCGATGACCCTGATGGTCGGCCGGAGCGGGGAAGCAAGATAGAAGGACCAAAGCGACGACAGATAACTTCGCCGTCACCGCCTACAGTGAAACTGACGTCACGAGCCACGGGAGTTAAGCCCTACAAAAGGAAGCTGCGAAAGGCGACACTCCGCAGTCCGGTGGAGCATCGAATGCAGTGCTAATTCTTGTCCTGTTACTTTTAGGTGCAGAGGTGTCCCGTACTGGTCCGATGACCCTGATGCACGGCCGGAGCGGGGAAGCAAGATAGAAGCACCAAAGCGACTACAGATAACTTCGCCCTCACCGCCTACAGTGCAACTTACGTCATGAGCCACGGAATTTAAGCACTACAAAAGGAGGCTGCGAAAGGCGACACTCCGCAGTCCGTTGGAGCATCGAATGCAGTGCTCATTCTATTCCTGTTACTTTTAGGCCCAGACGTGTCCTGTACTGGTCCGATGACCCTGATGCACGGCCGGAGCGGGGAAGCTAGATAGAAGCACCAAAGCGACGACAGATAACTTCGCCGTCACCGCCTACAGTGAAACTGACGTCATGAGCCTCGGGATTTAAGCCCTACAAAAGGAAGCTGCGAAAGGCGACACTCCGCAGTCCGGTGGAGCATCGAATGCAGTGCTAATTCTATTCCTGTTACTTTTAGGCCCAGACGTGTCCCGTACTGGTCCGATGACCTTGATGCACGGCCGGAGCGGGGAAGCAAGATAGAAGCACCAAAGCGACGACAGATAACTTTGCCGTCACCGCCTACAGTGCAACAGACGTCATGAGCCACGGGATTTAAGCACTGCAAAAGGAAGCTGCGAAAGGCGACACTCCGCAGTCCGGTGGAGCATCGAATGCAATGCTAATTCTTGTCCTGTTACTTTTAGGCGCAGAGGTGTCCCGTACTGGTCCGATGACCCTGATGCACGACCGGAGCGGGGAAGCAAGATAGAAGCACCAACGCGACTACAGATAACTTCGCCGTCACCGCCTAAAGTGCAACTGACGTCATGAGCCACGGGATTTAAGCCCTAAAAAAGGAAGATGCGAAAGGCGACACTCCGCAGTCCGGTGGAGCATCGAATGCAGTGCTAATTCTTGTCCAGTTTCTTATGGCGCAGTCGTGTCCCGTACTGGTCCGATGACCCTGATGCACGGCCGGAGCGGGGAAGCAAGATAGAAGCACCAACGCGACTACAGATAACTTCGCCGTCACCGCCTAAAGTGCAACTGACGTCATGAGCCACGGGATTTAAGCCCTAAAAAAGGAAGATGCGAAAGGCGACACTCCGCAGTCCGGTGGAGCATCGAATGCAGTGCTAATTCTTGTCCAGTTTCTTATGGCGGAGACGTGTCCCGTACTGGTCCGATGACCCTGATGCACGGCCGGAGCGGGGAAGCAAGATAGAAGCACCAAAGCGACTACAGATAACTTCGCCGTCACCGCCTACAGTGCAACTTACGTCATGAGCCACGGAATTTAAGCACTACAAAAGGAGGCTGCGAAAGGCGACACTCCGCAGTCCGTTGGAGCATCGAATGCAGTGCTCATTCTATTCCTGTTACTTTTAGGCCCAGACGTGTCCTGTACTGGTCCGATGACCCTGATGCACGGCCGGAGCGGGGAAGCTAGATAGAAGCACCAAAGCGACGACAGATAACTTCGCCGTCACCGCCTACAGTGAAACTGACGTCATGAGCCTCGGGATTTAAGCCCTACAAAAGGAAGCTGCGAAAGGCGACACTCCGCAGTCCGGTGGAGCATCGAATGCAGTGCTAATTCTATTCCTGTTACTTTTAGGCCCAGACGTGTCCCGTACTGGTCCGATGACCTTGATGCACGGCCGGAGAGGGGAAGCAAGATAGAAGCACCAAAGCGACGACAGATAACTTTGCCGTCACCGCCTACAGTGCAACAGACGTCATGAGCCACGGGATTTAAGCACTGCAAAAGGAAGCTGCGAAAGGCGACACTCCGCAGTCCGGTGGAGCATCGAATGCAATGCTAATTCTTGTCCTGTTACTTTTAGGCGCAGAGGTGTCCCGTACTGGTCCGATGACCCTGATGCACGACCGGAGCGGGGAAGCAAGATAGAAGCACCAAAGCGACGACAGATAACTTTGCCGTCACCGCCTAAAGTGCAACTGACGTCATGAGCCACGAGATTTAAGCCCTACAAAAGGAAGATGCGAAAGGCGACACTCCGCAGTCCGGTGGAGCATCGAATGCAGTGCTAATTCTTGTCCAGTTTCTTATGGCGCAGTCGCGTCCCGTACTGGTCCGATGACCCCGATGCACGGCCGAAGCGGGGAAGCAAGAAAGAAGCACCAAAGCGACGACAAATAACTTCGCTGTCACCGCCTACAGTGCAACTGACGTCATGAGCCACGGGATTTAAGCACTACAAAAGGAAGCTGCGAAAGGCGACACTCCACAGTCCGTTGGAGCATCGAATGCAGTGCTAAATCTAATCCTGTTACTTTTAGGCCCAGACGTGTCCCGTACTGGTCCGATGACCCTGATGCACGGCCGGAGCGGGGAAGCAAGATAGAAGCACCAAAGCGACGACAGATAACTTCGCCGTCACTGCCTACAGTTAAACTCACGTCATGAGCCACGGGATTTAGGCCCTACAAAGGGAAGATGCGAAAGGCGACACTCCGCAGTCCGGTGGAGCATCGTATGCAGTGCTAATTCTTGTCCTGTTATTTTAGACGCAGACGTGTCCCGTACTGGTCCGATGACCCTGATGCACGACCGGAGCGGGGAAGCTAGAAGCACCAAAGCGACGACAGATAACTTTGCCGTCACCGCCTAAAGTGCAACTGACGTCATGAGCCACGGGATTTAAGCCCTACAAAAGGAAGATGCGAAAGGCGACACTCCGCAGTCCGGTGGAGCATCGAATGCAGTGCTAATTCTTGTCCAGTTGCTTATGGCGCAGTCGTGTCCCGTACTGGTCCGATGACCCCGATGCACGGCCGAAGCGGGGAAGCAAGAAAGAAGCACCAAAGCGACGACAAATAACTTCGCTGTCACCGCCTACACTGCAACTGACGTCATGAGCCACGGGATTTAGGCACTACAAAAGGAAGCTGCGAAAGGCGACACTCCACAGTCCGTTGGAGCATCGAATGCAGTGCTAAATCTATTCCTGTTACTTTTAGGCCCAGACGTGTCCCGTACTGGTCCGATGACCCTGATGCACGGCCGGAGCGGGGAAGCAAGATAGAAGCACCAAAGCGACGACAGATAACTTCGCCGTCACCGCCTACAGTTAAACTCACGTCATGAGCCACGGGATTTAAGCCCTACAAAGGGAAGATGCGAAAGGCGACACTCCGCAGTCCGGTGGAGCATCGTATGCAGTGCTAATTCTTGTCCTGTTATTTTAGACGCAGACGTGTCCCGTACTGGTCCGATGACCCTGATGCACGGCCGGAGCGGGGAAGCAAGATAGATGCACCAAAGCGACGACATATAACTTTGCCGTTACCGCCTACAGTGCAACTCACGTCATGAGCCACGGCATTTAAGCCCTACAAAAGGAAGCTGCGAAAGGCGACACTCCGCAGTCCGTTGGAGCATCGAATGCAGTGCTAATTCTATTCCTGTTACTTTTAGGCCCAGACGTGTCCCGTACTGGTCCGATGACAATGATGCACGGCCGGAGCGGGGAAGCAAGATAGAAGCACCAAAGCGACGACAGATAACTTCGCCGTCACCGCCTACAGTGAAACTGACGTCATGAGCCACCGGATTTAAGCCGTAGGAAAGGAAGCTGCGAATGGCGACACTCCGCAGTCCGGTGGAGCATCGAATGGAGTGCTAATTCTATTCCTGTTACTTTTAGGCCCAGACGTGTCCCGTACTGGTCCGATGACCCTGATGCACGGCCGGAGCGGGGAAGCAAGATAGAAGCACCAAAGCGACGACAGATAACTTCGCCGTCACCGCCTACAGTGAAACTGACGTCATGAGCCACGGGATTTAAGCCCTACAAAAGGAAGCTGCGAAAGGCGACACTCCGCAGTCCGGAGGAGCATCAAATGCAGTGCTAATTCTTGTCCTGTTACTTTTAGACGCAGACGTGTCCCGTACTGGTCCTATGACCCTGATGCACGGCTGGAGCGGGGAAGCATGATAGAAGCACCAAAGCGACGACAGATAACTTTGCCGTTACCGCCTACAGTGCAACTCACGTCATGAGCCACGGCATTTAAGCCCTACAAAAGGAAGCTGCGAAAGGCGACACTCCGCAGTCCGGTGGAGCATCGAATGCAGTGCTAATTCTATTCCTGTTACTTTTAGGCCCAGACATGTCCCGTACTGGTCCGATGACCTTGATGCACGGCCGGAGCGGGGAAGCAAGATAGAAGCACCAAAGCGACGACAGATAACTTTGCCGTCACCGCCTACAGTGGAACAGACGTCATGAGCCACGGGATTTAAGCACTGCAAAAGGAAGCTGCGAAAGGCGACACTCCGCAATTCGGTGGAGCATCGAATGCAATGCTAATTCTTGTCCTGTTACTTTTAGGCGCAGAGGTGTCCCGTACTGGTCCGATGACCCTGATGCACGACCGGAGCGGGGAAGCAAGATAGAAGCACCAAAGCGACGACAGATAACTTTGCCGTCACCGCCTAAAGTGCAACTGACGTCATGAGCCACGGGATTTAAGCCCTACAAAAGGAAGATGCGAAAGGCGACACTCCGCAGTCCGGTGGAGCATCGAATGCAGTGCTAATTCTTGTCCAGTTTCTTATGGCGCAGTCGTGTCCCGTACTGGTCCGATGACCCCGATGCACGGCCGAAGCGGGGAAGCAAGAAAGAAGCACCAAAGCGACGACAAATAACTTCGCTGTCACCGCCTACAGTGCAACTGACGTCATGAGCCACGGGATTTAAGCACTACAAAAGGAAGCTGCGAAAGGCGACACTCCACAGTCCGTTGGAGCATCGAATGCAGTGCTAAATCTATTCCTGTTACTTTTAGGCCCAGTCGTGTCCCGTACTGGTCCGATGACCCTGATGCACGGCCGGAGCGGGGAAGCAAGATAGAAGCACCAAAGCGACGACAGATAACTTCGCCGTCACCGCCTACAGTTAAACTCACGTCATGAGCCACGGGATTTAAGCCCTACAAAGGGAAGATGCGAAAGGCGACACTCCGCAGTCCGGTGGAGCATCGTATGCAGTGCTAATTCTTGTCCTGTTATTTTAGATGCAGACGTGTCCCGTACTGGTCCGATGACCCTGATGCACGGCCGGAGCGGGGAAGCAAGATAGATGCACCAAAGCGACGACAGATAACTTTGCCGCTACCGCCTACAGTGCAACTCACGTCATGAGCCACGGCATTTAAGCCCTACAAAAGGAAGCTGCGAAAGGCGACACTCCGCAGTCCGTTGGAGCATCGAATGCAGTGCTAATTCTATTCCTGTTACTTTTAGGCCCAGACGTGTCCCGTACTGGTCCGATGACAATGATGCACGGCCGGAGCGGGGAAGCAAGATAGAAGCACCAAAGCGACGACAGATAACTTCGCCGTCACCGCCTACAGTGAAACTGACGTCATGAGCCACCGGATTTAAGCCGTAGGAAAGGAAGCTGCGAAAGGCGACACTCCGCAGTCCGGTGGAGCATCGAATGGAGTGCTAATTCTATTCCTGTTACTTTTAGGCCCAGACGTGTCCCGTACTGGTCCGATGACCCTGATGCACGGCCGGAGCGGGGAAGCAAGATAGAAGCACCAAAGCGACGACAGATAACTTCGACGTCACCGCCTACAGTGAAACTGACGTCATGAGCCACGGGATTTAAGCCCTACAAAAGGAAGCTGCGAAAGGCTACACTCCGCAGTCCGGTGGAGCATCAAATGCAGTGCTAATTCTTGTCCTGTTACTTTTAGACGCAGACGTGTCCCGTACTGGTCCGATGACCCTGATGCACGGCCGGAGCGGGGAAGCAAGATAGAAGCACCAAAGCGACGACAGATAACTTCGCCGTCACCGCCTACAGTGAAACTGATGTCATGAGCCACGGGATTTAAGCCCTTAAAAAGTAAGATGCGAAAGGCGACACTCCGCAGTCCGGTGGAGCATCGAATGCAGTGCTAATTCTTGTCCAGTTTCTTATGGCGCAGACGTGTCCCGTACTGGTCCGATGACCCTGATGCACGACCGGAGCGGGGAAGCAAGATAGAAGCAACAAAGCGACGACAGATAACTTTGCCGTCACCGCCTACAGTGCAACTGACGTCGTGAGCCACGGGATTTAAGCACTACAAAAAAGGAAGCTGCGAAAGGCGATGGTCCGCAGTCCGGTGGAGCATCGAATGCAGTGCTAATTCTTGTCCTGTTACTTTTAGGCGCAGACGTGTCCCGTACTGGTCCGATGACCCTGATGCACGGCCGGAGCGGGGAAGCAAGATAGAAGCACCAAAGCGACGACAGATAACTTTGCCGTCACCGCCTACAGTGCAACTGACATCATGAGGCACGGGATTTAAGCCCTAAAAAAGGAAGATGCGAAAGGCGACACTCCGCAGTCCGGTGGAGCATCGAATGCAGTGCTAATTCTTGTCCAGTTTCTTATGGCGGAGACGTGTCCCGTACTGGTCCGATGACCCTGATGCACGGCCGGAGCGGGGAAGCAAGATAGAAGCACCAAAGCGACTACAGATAACTTCGCCGTCACCGCCTAAAGTGCAACTGACGTCATGAGCCACGGGATTTAAGCCCTAAAAAAGGAAGATGCGAAAGGCGACACTCCGCAGTCCGGTGGAGCATCGAATGCAGTGCTAATTCTTGTCCAGTTTCTTATGGCGGAGACGTGTCCCGTACTGGTCCGATGACCCTGATGCACGGCCGGAGCGGGGAAGCAAGATAGAAGCACCAAAGTGACGACAGATAACTTTGCCGTCACCGCCTACAGTGCAACTGACGAAATGAGCCACGGGATTTAAGCACTACAAAAAAGGAAGCTGCGAAAGACGACTCTCCGCAGTCCGGTGGAGCACAGAATGCAGTGCTTTTTATAATCCTGTTATTTTAGGTGCAGACGTGTCCCGTACTGGTCCGATGACCCTGATGCACCGCCGGAGCGGGGAAGCAAGATAGAAGCACCAAAGCGACGACAGATAACTTTGCCGTCACCGCCTACAGTGCAACTGACGTCATGAGCCACGGGATTTAAGCCCTACAAAATGAAGATGCGAAAGGCGACACTCCGCAGTCCGGTGGAGCATCGAATGCAGTGCTAATTCTTGTCCAGGTTCTTATGGCGCAGACGTGTCCCGTACTGGTCCGATGACCCTGATGCACGGCCGGACCGGGGAAGCAAGATAGAAGCACCAAAGCGACGACAGATAACTTTGCCGTCACCGCCTACAGTGCAACTGACGTCATGGGCCACGGGATTTAAGCACTAAAAAAAGGAAGCTGCGAAAGGCGATGCTCCGCAGTCCGGTGGAGCATGGAATGCAGTGCTAATTCCATTCCTGTTACGTTTAGGCGCAGACGTGTCCCGTACTGGTCCGATGACCCTGATGCACGGCCGGAGCGGGGAAGCAAGATAGAAGCACCAAAGCGACGACAAATAACTTTGCCGTCACCGCCTACACTGCAACTGACGTCATGAGCCTCGGGATTTAAGCCCTACAAAAGAAAGCTGCGAAAGGCGACACTTCGCAGTCCGGTGGGGCATCGAATGCAGTGCTAATTCTATTCCTGTTACTTTTAGGTCCACACGTGTCCCGTACTGGTCCGATGACCCTGATGCACGGCCGGAGAGGGGAAGCAAGATAGAAGCACCAAAGCGACGACAGATAACTTTGCCGTCACCGCCTACAGGGCAACTGACGAAATGAGCCACGGGATTTAAGCACTACAAAAAAGGAAGCTGCGAAAGGCGACACTCCGGAGTCCGGTGGAGCATCGAATGCAGTGCTAATTCTTGTCCAGTTTCTTATGACGCAGTCGTGTCCCGTACTGGTCCGATGACCCTGATGCACGGCCGAAGCGGGGAAGCAAGAAAGAAGCACCAAAGCGACGACAGATAACTTTGCCGTCACCGCCTACAGTTAAACTGACGTCATGAGCTACGGGATTTAAGCACTACAAAAAAGGAAGCTGCGAAAGGCGATGCTCCGCAGTCCGGTGGAGCATGGAATGAAGTGCTAATTCTATTCCTGTAACGTTTAGGCGCAGACGTGTCCCGTACTGGTCCGATGACCCTGATGCACGGCCGGAGCGGGGAAGCAAGATAGAAGCACCAAAGCGACGACAGATAACTTTGCCGTCACCGCCTACACTGCAACTGACGTCATGAGCCACGGGATTTAAGCCCTACAAAAGAAAGCTGCGAAAGGCGACACTTCGCAGTCCGGCGGAGCCTCGAATGCAGTGTTATTTCTATTCCTGTTATTTTAGGCCCAGACGTGTCCCGTACTGGTCCGATGACCCTGATGCACGGCCGGAGAGGGGAAGCAAGATAGAAGCACGAAAGCGATGACAGATAACTTTGCCGTCCCCGCCTACAGGGCAACTGACGTCATGAGCCACGGGATTTAAGCCCTACAAAAGGAAGCTGCGAAAGACGAGTCTCCGCAGTCCGGTGGAGCATAGAATGCAGTGCTTATTCTGTTCCTGTTGATTTAGGCGCAGACATGTCCCGTACTGGTCCGATGACCCTGATGCACGGCCGGAGCGGGGAAGCAAGATAGAAGCACCAAAGCGACGACAGATAACTTTGCCGTCACCGCCTACAGTGCAACTGACATCATGAGGCACGGGATTTAAGCCCTACAAAAGGAAAATGCGAAAGGCGACACTCCGCATTCCGGTGGAGCATCGAATGCAGTGCTAATTCTGGTCCTGTTACTCTTAGGCGCGGACGTGTCCCGTATTGGTCCTATGACCCTGATGTACGGCCGGAGCGGGGAAGCAAGATAGAAGCACCAAAGCGACGATAGATAACTTTGCCATCACCGCCTACACTGCAACTGATGTCATGAGCCACGGTATTTAAGCCCTAAAAAAGGAAGCTGCGAAAGGCGACACTCCGCAGTCCGGTGGAGCATCGAATGCAGTGCTAATTCTTGTCCTGTTACTTTTAGGCGCAGACGTGTCCCGTGCTGGTCCGATGACACTGATGGTCGGCCGGAGCGGGGAAGCAAGATAGAAGGACCAAAGCGACGACAGATAACTTCGCCGTCACCGCCTACAGTGAAACTGACGTCACGAGCCACGGGAGTTAAGCCCTACAAAAGGAAGCTGCGAAAGGCGACACTCCGCAGTCCGGTGGAGCATCGAATGCAGTGCTAATTCTTGTCCTGTTACTTTTAGGCCCAGACGTGTCCTGTACTGGTCCGATGACCCTGATGCACGGCCGGAGCGGGGAAGCAAGATAGAAGCACCAAAGCGACGACAGATAACTTTGCCGTCACCGCCTACAGTGCAACAGACGTCATGAGCCACGGGATTTAAGCACTGCAAAAGGAAGCTGCGAAAGGCGACACTCCGCAGTCCGGTGGAGCATCGAATGCAATGCTAATTCTTGTCCTGTTACTTTTAGGCGCAGAGGTGTCCCGTACTGGTCCGATGACCCTGATGCACGACCGGAGCGGGGAAGCAAGATAGAAGCACCAAAGCGACGACAGATAACTTTGCCGTCACCGCCTAAAGTGCAACTGACGTCATGAGCCACGGGATTTAAGCCCTACAAAAGGAAGATGCGAAAGGCGACACTCCGCAGTCCGGTGGAGCATCGAATGCAGTGCTAATTCTTGTCCAGTTTCTTATGGCGCAGTCGTGTCCCGTACTGGTCCGATGACCCCGATGCACGGCCGAAGCGGGGAAGCAAGAAAGAAGCACCAAAGCGACGACAAATAACTTCGCTGTCACCGCCTACAGTGCAACTGACGTCATGAGCCACGGGATTTAAGCACTACAAAAGGAAGCTGCGAAAGGCGACACTCCACAGTCCGTTGGAGCATCGAATGCAGTGCTAAATCTATTCCTGTTACTTTTAGGCCCAGACGTGTCCCGTACTGGTCCGATGACCCTGATGCACGGCCGGAGCGGGGAAGCAAGATAGAAGCACCAAAGCGACGACAGATAACTTCGCCGTCACCGCCTACAGTTAAACTCACGTCATGAGCCACGGGATTTAAGCCCTACAAAGGGAAGATGCGAAAGGCGACACTCCGCAGTCCGGTGGAGCATCGTATGCAGTGCTAATTCTTGTCCTGTTATTTTAGACGCAGACGTGTCCCGTACTGGTCCGATGACCCTGATGCACGGCCGGAGCGGGGAAGCAAGATAGAAGCACCAAAGCGACGACAGATAACTTTGCCGTTACCGCCTACAGTGCAACTCACGTCATGAGCGACGGCATTTAAGCCCTACAAAAGGAAGCTGCGAAAGGCGACACTCCGCAGTCCGTTGGAGCATCGAATGCAGTGCTAATTCTATTCCTGTTACTTTTAGGCCCAGACGTGTCCCGTACTGGTCCGATGACAATGATGCACGGCCGGAGCGGGGAAGCAAGATAGAAGCACCAAAGCGACGACAGATAACTTCGCCGTCACCGCCTACAGTGAAACTGACGTCATGAGCCACCGGATTTAAGCCGTAGGAAAGGAAGCTGCGAAAGGCGACACTCCGCAGTCCGGTGGAGCATCGAATGCAGTGCTAATTCTATTCCTGTTACTTTTAGGCCCAGACGTGTCCTGTACTGGTCCGATGACCCTGATGCACGGCCGGAGCGGGGAAGCTAGATAGAAGCACCAAAGCGACGACAGATAACTTCGCCGTCACCGCCTACAGTGAAACTGACGTCATGAGCCTCGGGATATAAGCCCTACAAAAGGAAGCTGCGAAAGGCGACACTCCGCAGTCCGGTGGAGCATCGAATGCAGTGCTAATTCTATTCCTGTTACTTTTAGGCCCAGACATGTCCCGTACTGGTCCGATGACCTTGATGCACGGCCGGAGCGGGGAAGCAAGATAGAAGCACCAAAGCGACGACAGATAACTTTGCCGTCACCGCCTACAGTGGAACAGACGTCATGAGCCTCGGGATTTAAGCACTGCAAAAGGAAGCTGCGAAAGGCGACACTCCGCAATCCGGTGGAGCATCGAATGCAATGCTAATTCTTGTCCTGTTACTTTTAGGCGCAGAGGTGTCCCGTACTGGTCCGATGACCCTGATGCACGACCGGAGCGGGGAAGCAAGATAGAAGCACCAAAGCGACGACAGATAACTTTGCCGTCGCCGCCTAAAGTGCAACTGACGTCATGAGCCACGCGATTTAAGCCCTACAAAAGGAAGATGCGAAAGGCGACACTCCGCAGTCCGGTGGAGCATCGAATGCAGTGCTAATTCTTGTCCAGTTTCTTATGGCGCAGTCGTGTCCCGTACTGGTCCGATGACCCTGATGCACGGCCGGAGCGGGGAAGCAAGATAGAAGCACCAAAGTGACGACAGATAACTTTGCCGTCACCGCCTACAGTGCAACTGACGGAATGAGCCACGGGATTTAAGCACTACAAAAAAGGAAGCTGCGAAAGACGACTCTCCGCAGTCCGGTGGAGCACAGAATGCAGTGCTTATTATATTCCTGTTATTTTAGGTGCAGTCGTGTCCCGTACTGGTCTGATGACCCCGATGCACGGCCGAAGCGGGGAAGCAAGAAAGAAGCACCAAAGCGACAACAAATAACTTCGCTGTCACCGCCTACAGTGCAACTGACGTCATGAGCCACGGGATTTAAGCACTACAAAAGGAAGCTGTGAAAGGCGACACTCCACAGTCCGTTGGAGCATCGAATGCAGTGCTAAATCTATTCCTGTTACTTTTAGGCCCAGACGTGTCCCGTACTGGTCCGATGACCCTGATGCACGGCCGGAGCGGGGAAGCAAGATAGAAGCACCAAAGCGACGACAGATAACTTCGCCGTCACCGCCTACAGTTAAACTCACGTCATGAGCCACGGGATTTAAGCCCTACAAAGGGAAGATGCGAAAGGCGACACTCCGCAGTCCGGTGGAGCATCGTATGCAGTGCTAATTCTTGTCCTGTTATTTTAGACGCAGACGTGTCCCGTACTGGTCCGATGACCCTGATGCACGGGCGGAGCGGGGAAGCAAGATAGATGCACCAAAGCGACGACAGATAACTTTGCCTTTACCGCCTACAGTGCAACTCACGTCATGAGCCACGGCATTTAAGCCCTACAAAAGGAAGCTGCGAAAGGCGACACTCCGCAGTCCGTTGGAGCATCGAATGCAGTGCTAATTCTATTCCTGTTACTTTTAGGCCCAGACGTGTCCCGTACTGGTCCGATGACAATGATGCACGGCCGGAGCGGGGAAGCAAGATAGAAGCACCAAAGCGACGACAGATAACTTCGCCGTCACCGCCTACAGTGAAACTGACGTCATGAGCCACCGGATTTAAGCCGTAGGAAAGGAAGCTGCGAAAGGCGACACTCCGCAGTCCGATGGAGCATCGAATGGAGTGCTAATTCTATTCCTGTTACTTTTAGGCCCAGACGTGTCCCGTACTGGTCCGATGACCCTGATGCACGGCCGGAGCGGGGAAGCAAGATAGAAGCACCAAAGCGACGACAGATAACTTCGCCGTCACCGCCTACAGTGAAACTGACGTCATGAGCCACGGGATTTAAGCCCTACAAAAGGAAGCTGCGAAAGGCGACACTCCGCAGTCCGGTGGAGCATCAAATGCAGTGCTAATTCTTGTCCTGTTAATTTAGACGCAGACGTGTCCCGTACTGGTCCGATGACCCTGATGCACGGCCGGAGCGGGGAAGCAAGATAGAAGCACCAAAGCGACGACAGATAACTTCGCCGTCACCGCCTACAGTGAAACTGATGTCATGAGCCACGGGATTTAAGCCCTACAAAAGGAAGCTGCGAAAGGCGACACTCCGCAGTCCGGTGGAGCATCAAATGCAGTGCTAATTCTTGTCCTGTTACTTTTAGACGCAGACGTGTCCCGTACTGGTCCGATGACCCTGATGCACGGCCGGAGCGGGGAAGCAAGATAGAAGCACCAAAGCGACGACAGATAACTTCGCCGTCACCGCCTACAGTGAAACTGATGTCATGAGCCACGGGATTTAAGCCCTTAAAAAGTAAGATGCGAAAGGCGACACTCCGCAGTCCGGTGGAGCATCGAATGCAGTGCTAATTCTTGTCCAGTTTCTTATGGCGCAGACGTGTCCCGTACTGGTCCGATGACCCTGATGCACGACCGGAGCGGGGAAGCAAGATAGAAGCAACAAAGCGACGACAGATAACTTTGCCGTCACCGCCTACAGTGCAACTGACGTCGTGAGCCACGGGATTTAAGCACTACAAAAAAGGAAGCTGCGAAAGGCGATGGTCCGCAGTCCGGTGGAGCATCGAATGCAGTGCTAATTCTTGTCCTGTTACTTTTAGGCGCAGACGTGTCCCGTACTGGTCCGATGACCCTGATGCACGGCCGGAGCGGGGAAGCAAGATAGAAGCACCAAAGCGACGACAGATAACTTTGCCGTCACCGCCTAAAGTGCAACTGACGTTATGAGCCACGGGATATAAGCCCTACAAAAGGAAGATGCGAAAGGCGACACTCCGCAGTGCGGTGGAGCATCGAATGCAGTGCTAATTCTTGTCCAGTTTCTTATGGCGCAGTCGTGTCCCGTACTGGTCCGATGACCCTGATGCACGGCCGGAGCGGGGAAGCAAGATAGAAGCACCAAAGCGACTACAGATAACTTCGCCGTCACCGCCTAAAGTGCAACTGACGTCATGAGCCACGGGATTTAAGCCCTAAAAAAGGAAGATGCGAAAGGCGACACTCCGCAGTCCGGTGGAGCATCGAATGCAGTGCTAATTCTTGTCCAGTTTCTTATGGCGGAGACGTGTCCCGTACTGGTCCGATGACCCTGATGCACGGCCGGAGCGGGGAAGCAAGATAGAAGCACCAAAGTGACGACAGATAACTTTGCCGTCACCGCCTACAGTGCAACTGACGAAATGAGCCACGGGATTTAAGCACTACAAAAAAGGAAGCTGCGAAAGACGACTCTCCGCAGTCCGGTGGAGCACAGAATGCAGTGCTTTTTATAATCCTGTTATTTTAGGTGCAGACGTGTCCCGTACTGGTCCGATGACCCTGATGCACCGCCGGAGCGGGGAAGCAAGATAGAAGCACCAAAGCGACGACAGATAACTTTGCCGTCACCGCCTACAGTGCAACTGACGTCATGAGCCACGGGATTTAAGCCCTACAAAATGAAGATGCGAAAGGCGACACTCCGCAGTCCGGTGGAGCATCGAATGCAGTGCTAATTCTTGTCCAGGTTCTTATGGCGCAGACGTGTCCCGTACTGGTCCGATGACCCTGATGCACGGCCGGACCGGGGAAGCAAGATAGAAGCAC
The DNA here is from genome assembly GCF_052857255.1 of Amblyomma americanum. Taxonomy (NCBI): domain Eukaryota; kingdom Metazoa; phylum Arthropoda; class Arachnida; order Ixodida; family Ixodidae; genus Amblyomma; species Amblyomma americanum. The sequence goes on from NC_135502.1 coordinate 167,223,511, forward strand.
CAAAGCGACGACAGATAACTTTGCCGTCACCGCCTACAGTGCAACTGACGTCATGGGCCACGGGATTTAAGCACTAAAAAAAGGAAGCTGCGAAAGGCGATGCTCCGCAGTCCGGTGGAGCATGGAATGCAGTGCTAATTCCATTCCTGTTACGTTTAGGCGCAGACGTGTCCCGTACTGGTCCGATGACCCTGATGCACGGCCGGAGCGGGGAAGCAAGATAGAAGCACCAAAGCGACGACAAATAACTTTGCCGTCACCGCCTACACTGCAACTGACGTCATGAGCCTCGGGATTTAAGCCCTACAAAAGAAAGCTGCGAAAGGCGACACTTCGCAGTCCGGTGGGGCATCGAATGCAGTGCTAATTCTATTCCTGTTACTTTTAGGTCCACACGTGTCCCGTACTGGTCCGATGACCCTGATGCACGGCCGGAGAGGGGAAGCAAGATAGAAGCACCAAAGCGACGACAGATAACTTTGCCGTCACCGCCTACAGTGCAACTGACGAAATGAGCCACGGGATTTAAGCACTACAAAAAAGGAAGCTGCGAAAGGCGACACTCCGGAGTCCGGTGGAGCATCGAATGCAGTGCTAATTCTTGTCCAGTTTCTTATGACGCAGTCGTGTCCCGTACTGGTCCGATGACCCTGATGCACGGCCGAAGCGGGGAAGCAAGAAAGAAGCACCAAAGCGACGACAGATAACTTTGCCGTCACCGCCTACAGTTAAACTGACGTCATGAGCTACGGGATTTAAGCACTACAAAAAAGGAAGCTGCGAAAGGCGATGCTCCGCAGTCCGGTGGAGCATGGAATGAAGTGCTAATTCTATTCCTGTAACGTTTAGGCGCAGACGTGTCCCGTACTGGTCCGATGACCCTGATGCACGGCCGGAGCGGGGAAGCAAGATAGAAGCACCAAAGCGACGACAGATAACTTTGCCGTCACCGCCTACACTGCAACTGACGTCATGAGCCACGGGATTTGAGCCCTACAAAAGAAAGCTGCGAAAGGCGACACTTCGCAGTCCGGCGGAGCCTCGAATGCAGTGTTATTTCTATTCCTGTTATTTTAGGCCCAGACGTGTCCCGTACTGGTCCGATGACCCTGATGCACGGCCGGAGAGGGGAAGCAAGATAGAAGCACGAAAGCGATGACAGATAACTTTGCCGTCCCCGCCTACAGGGCAACTGACGTCATGAGCCACGGGATTTAAGCCCTACAAAAGGAAGCTGCGAAAGACGAGTCTCCGCAGTCCGGTGGAGCATAGAATGCAGTGCTTATTCTGTTCCTGTTGATTTAGGCGCAGACATGTCCCGTACTGGTCCGATGACCCTGATGCACGGCCGGAGCGGGGGAAGCAAGATAGAAGCACCAAAGCGACGACAGATAACTTTGCCGTCACCGCCTACAGTGCAACTGACATCATGAGGCACGGGATTTAAGCCCTACAAAAGGAAAATGCGAAAGGCGACACTCCGCATTCCGGTGGAGCATCGAATGCAGTGCTAATTCTGGTCCTGTTACTCTTAGGCGCGGACGTGTCCCGTATTGGTCCTATGACCCTGATGTACGGCCGGAGCGGGGAAGCAAGATAGAAGCACCAAAGCGACGATAGATAACTTTGCCATCACCGCCTACACTGCAACTGATGTCATGAGCCACGGTATTTAAGCCCTAAAAAAGGAAGCTGCGAAAGGCGACACTCCGCAGTCCGGTGGAGCATCGAATGCAGTGCTAATTCTTGTCCTGTTACTTTTAGGCGCAGACGTGTCCCGTGCTGGTCCGATGACACTGATGGTCGGCCGGAGCGGGGAAGCAAGATAGAAGGACCAAAGCGACGACAGATAACTTCGCCGTCACCGCCTACAGTGAAACTGACGTCACGAGCCACGGGAGTTAAGCCCTACAAAAGGAAGCTGCGAAAGGCGACACTCCGCAGTCCGGTGGAGCATCGAATGCAGTGCTAATTCTTGTCCTGTTACTTTTAGGCCCAGACGTGTCCTGTACTGGTCCGATGACCCTGATGCACGGCCGGAGCGGGGAAGCAAGATAGAAGCACCAAAGCGACGACAGATAACTTTGCCGTCACCGCCTACAGTGCAACAGACGTCATGAGCCACGGGATTTAAGCACTGCAAAAGGAAGCTGCGAAAGGCGACACTCCGCAGTCCGGTGGAGCATCGAATGCAATGCTAATTCTTGTCCTGTTACTTTTAGGCGCAGAGGTGTCCCGTACTGGTCCGATGACCCTGATGCACGACCGGAGCGGGGAAGCAAGATAGAAGCACCAAAGCGACGACAGATAACTTTGCCGTCACCGCCTAAAGTGCAACTGACGTCATGAGCCACGGGATTTAAGCCCTACAAAAGGAAGATGCGAAAGGCGACACTCCGCAGTCCGGTGGAGCATCGAATGCAGTGCTAATTCTTGTCCAGTTTCTTATGGCGCAGTCGTGTCCCGTACTGGTCCGATGACCCCGATGCACGGCCGAAGCGGGGAAGCAAGAAAGAAGCACCAAAGCGACGACAAATAACTTCGCTGTCACCGCCTACAGTGCAACTGACGTCATGAGCCACGGGATTTAAGCACTACAAAAGGAAGCTGCGAAAGGCGACACTCCACAGTCCGTTGGAGCATCGAATGCAGTGCTAAATCTATTCCTGTTACTTTTAGGCCCAGACGTGTCCCGTACTGGTCCGATGACCCTGATGCACGGCCGGAGCGGGGAAGCAAGATAGAAGCACCAAAGCGACGACAGATAACTTCGCCGTCACCGCCTACAGTTAAACTCACGTCATGAGCCACGGGATTTAAGCCCTACAAAGGGAAGATGCGAAAGGCGACACTCCGCAGTCCGGTGGAGCATCGTATGCAGTGCTAATTCTTGTCCTGTTATTTTAGACGCAGACGTGTCCCGTACTGGTCCGATGACCCTGATGCACGGCCGGAGCAGGGAAGCAAGATAGAAGCACCAAAGCGACGACAGATAACTTTGCCGTTACCGCCTACAGTGCAACTCACGTCATGAGCGACGGCATTTAAGCCCTACAAAAGGAAGCTGCGAAAGGCGACACTCCGCAGTCCGTTGGAGCATCGAATGCAGTGCTAATTCTATTCCTGTTACTTTTAGGCCCAGACGTGTCCCGTACTGGTCCGATGACAATGATGCACGGCCGGAGCGGGGAAGCAAGATAGAAGCACCAAAGCGACGACAGATAACTTCGCCGTCACCGCCTACAGTGAAACTGACGTCATGAGCCACCGGATTTAAGCCGTAGGAAAGGAAGCTGCGAAAGGCGACACTCCGCAGTCCGGTGGAGCATCGAATGCAGTGCTAATTCTATTCCTGTTACTTTTAGGCCCAGACGTGTCCTGTACTGGTCCGATGACCCTGATGCACGGCCGGAGCGGGGAAGCTAGATAGAAGCACCAAAGCGACGACAGATAACTTCGCCGTCACCGCCTACAGTGAAACTGACGTCATGAGCCTCGGGATATAAGCCCTACAAAAGGAAGCTGCGAAAGGCGACACTCCGCAGTCCGGTGGAGCATCGAATGCAGTGCTAATTCTATTCCTGTTACTTTTAGGCCCAGACATGTCCCGAACTGGTCCGATGACCTTGATGCACGGCCGGAGCGGGGAAGCAAGATAGAAGCACCAAAGCGACGACAGATAACTTTGCCGTCACCGCCTACAGTGGAACAGACGTCATGAGCCACGGGATTTAAGCACTGCAAAAGAAGCTGCGAAAGGCGACACTCCGCAATCCGGTGGAGCACAGAATGCAGTGCTTATTATATTCCTGTTATTTTAGGTGCAGACGTGTCCCGTACTGGTCCGATGACCCTGATGCACCGCCGGAGCGGGGAAGCAAGATAGAAGCACCAAAGCGACGACAGATAACTTTGCCGTCACCGCCTACAGTGCAACTGACGTCATGAGCCACGGGATTTAAGCCCTACAAAATGAAGATGCGAAAGGCGACACTCCGCAGTCCGGTGGAGCATCGAATGCAGTGCTAATTCTTGTCCAGGTTCTTATGGCGCAGTCGTGTCCCGTACTGGTCCGATGACCCTGATGCACGGCCGGAGCGGGGAAGCAAGATAGAAGCACCAAAGCGACGACAGATAACTTCGCCGTCACCGCCTACAGTGAAACTGACGTCATGAGCCACCGGATTTAAGCCGTAGGAAAGGAAGCTGCGAAAGGCGACACTCCGCAGTCCGGTGGAGCATCGAATGCAGTGCTAATTCTATTCCTGTTACTTTTAGGCCCAGACGTGTCCTGTACTGGTCCGATGACCCTGATGCACGGCCGGAGCGGGGAAGCTAGATAGAAGCACCAAAGCGACGACAGATAACTTCGCCGTCACCGCCTACAGTGAAACTGACGTCATGAGCCTCGGGATATAAGCCCTACAAAAGGAAGCTGCGAAAGGCGACACTCCGCAGTCCGGTGGAGCATCGAATGCAGTGCTAATTCTATTCCTGTTACTTTTAGGCCCAGACATGTCCCGTACTGGTCCGATGACCTTGATGCACGGCCGGAGCGGGGAAGCAAGATAGAAGCACCAAAGCGACGACAGATAACTTTGCCGTCACCGCCTACAGTGGAACAGACGTCATGAGCCTCGGGATTTAAGCACTGCAAAAGGAAGCTGCGAAAGGCGACACTCCGCAATCCGGTGGAGCATCGAATGCAATGCTAATTCTTGTCCTGTTACTTTTAGGCGCAGAGGTGTCCCGTACTGGTCCGATGACCCTGATGCACGACCGGAGCGGGGAAGCAAGATAGAAGCACCAAAGCGACGACAGATAACTTTGCCGTCGCCGCCTAAAGTGCAACTGACGTCATGAGCCACGCGATTTAAGCCCTACAAAAGGAAGATGCGAAAGGCGACACTCCGCAGTCCGGTGGAGCATCGAATGCAGTGCTAATTCTTGTCCAGTTTCTTATGGCGCAGTCGTGTCCCGTACTGGTCCGATGACCCTGATGCACGGCCGGAGCGGGGAAGCAAGATAGAAGCACCAAAGTGACGACAGATAACTTTGCCGTCACCGCCTACAGTGCAACTGACGGAATGAGCCACGGGATTTAAGCACTACAAAAAAGGAAGCTGCGAAAGACGACTCTCCGCAGTCCGGTGGAGCACAGAATGCAGTGCTTATTATATTCCTGTTATTTTAGGTGCAGTCGTGTCCCGTACTGGTCTGATGACCCCGATGCACGGCCGAAGCGGGGAAGCAAGAAAGAAGCACCAAAGCGACAACAAATAACTTCGCTGTCACCGCCTACAGTGCAACTGACGTCATGAGCCACGGGATTTAAGCACTACAAAAGGAAGCTGTGAAAGGCGACACTCCACAGTCCGTTGGAGCATCGAATGCAGTGCTAAATCTATTCCTGTTACTTTTAGGCCCAGACGTGTCCCGTACTGGTCCGATGACCCTGATGCACGGCCGGAGCGGGGAAGCAAGATAGAAGCACCAAAGCGACGACAGATAACTTCGCCGTCACCGCCTACAGTTAAACTCACGTCATGAGCCACGGGATTTAAGCCCTACAAAGGGAAGATGCGAAAGGCGACACTCCGCAGTCCGGTGGAGCATCGTATGCAGTGCTAATTCTTGTCCTGTTATTTTAGACGCAGACGTGTCCCGTACTGGTCCGATGACCCTGATGCACGGGCGGAGCGGGGAAGCAAGATAGATGCACCAAAGCGACGACAGATAACTTTGCCTTTACCGCCTACAGTGCAACTCACGTCATGAGCCACGGCATTTAAGCCCTACAAAAGGAAGCTGCGAAAGGCGACACTCCGCAGTCCGTTGGAGCATCGAATGCAGTGCTAATTCTATTCCTGTTACTTTTAGGCCCAGACGTGTCCCGTACTGGTCCGATGACAATGATGCACGGCCGGAGCGGGGAAGCAAGATAGAAGCACCAAAGCGACGACAGATAACTTCGCCGTCACCGCCTACAGTGAAACTGACGTCATGAGCCACCGGATTTAAGCCGTAGGAAAGGAAGCTGCGAAAGGCGACACTCCGCAGTCCGATGGAGCATCGAATGGAGTGCTAATTCTATTCCTGTTACTTTTAGGCCCAGACGTGTCCCGTACTGGTCCGATGACCCTGATGCACGGCCGGAGCGGGGAAGCAAGATAGAAGCACCAAAGCGACGACAGATAACTTCGCCGTCACCGCCTACAGTGAAACTGACGTCATGAGCCACGGGATTTAAGCCCTACAAAAGGAAGCTGCGAAAGGCGACACTCCGCAGTCCGGTGGAGCATCAAATGCAGTGCTAATTCTTGTCCTGTTAATTTAGACGCAGGCGTGTCCCGTACTGGTCCGATGACCCTGATGCACGGCCGGAGCGGGGAAGCAAGATAGAAGCACCAAAGCGACGACAGATAACTTCGCCGTCACCGCCTACAGTGAAACTGATGTCATGAGCCACGGGATTTAAGCCCTTAAAAAGTAAGATGCGAAAGGCGACACTCCGCAGTCCGGTGGAGCATCGAATGCAGTGCTAATTCTTGTCCAGTTTCTTATGGCGCAGACGTGTCCCGTACTGATCCGATGACCCTGATGCACGACCGGAGGGGAAGCAAGATAGAAGCACCAAAGCGACGACAGATAACTTTGCCGTCACCGCCTACAGTGCAACTGACGTCGTGAGCCACGGGATTTAAGCACTACAAAAAAGGAAGCTGCGAAAGGCGATGGTCCGCAGTCCGGTGGAGCATCGAATGCAGTGCTAATTCTTGTCCTGTTACTTTTAGGCGCAGACGTGTCCCGTACTGGTCCGATGACCCTGATGCACGGCCGGAGCGGGGAAGCAAGATAGAAGCACCAAAGCGACGACAGATAACTTTGCCGTCACCGCCTAAAGTGCAACTGACGTTATGAGCCACGGGATATAAGCCCTACAAAAGGAAGATGCGAAAGGCGACACTCCGCAGTGCGGTGGAGCATCGAATGCAGTGCTAATTCTTGTCCAGTTTCTTATGGCGCAGTCGTGTCCCGTACTGGTCCGATGACCCTGATGCACGGCCGGAGCGGGGAAGCAAGATAGAAGCACCAAAGTGACGACAGATAACTTTGCCGTCACCGCCTACAGTGCAACTGACGAAATGAGCCACGGGATTTAAGCACTACAAAAAAGGAAGCTGCGAAAGACGACTCTCCGCAGTCCGGTGGAGCACAGAATGCAGTGCCTATTATATTCCTGTTATTTTAGGTGCAGACGTGTCCCGTACTGGTCCGATGACCCTGATGCACCGCCGGAGCGGGGAAGCAAGATAGAAGCACCAAAGCGACGACAGATAACTTTGCCGTCACCGCCTACAGTGCAACTGACGTCATGAGCCACGGGATTTAAGCCCTACAAAATGAAGATGCGAAAGGCGACACTCCGCAGTCCGGTGGAGCATCGAATGCAGTGCTAATTCTTGTCCAGGTTCTTATGGCGCAGACGTGTCCCGTACTGGTCCGATGACCCTGATGCACGGCCGGACCGGGGAAGCAAGATAGAAGCACCAAAGCGACGACAGATAACTTTGCCGTCACCGCCTACAGTGCAACTGACGTCATGGGCCACAGGATTTAAGCACTACAAAAAAGGAAGCTGCGAAAGGCGATGCTCCGCAGTCCGGTGGAGCATGGAATGCAGTGCTAATTCCATTCCTGTTACGTTTAGGCGCAGACGTGTCCCGTACTGGTCCGATGACCCTGATGCACGGCCGGAGCGGGGAAGCAAGATAGAAGCACCAAAGCGACGACAAATAACTTTGCCGTCACCGCCTACACTGCAACTGACGTCATGAGCCTCGGGATTTAAGCCCTACAAAAGAAAGCTGCGAAAGGCGACACTTCGCAGTCCGGTGGGGCATCGAATGCAGTGCTAATTCTATTCCTTTTACTTTTAGGCCCACACGTGTCCCGTACTGGTCCGATGACCCTGATGCACGGCCAGAGAGGGGAAGCAAGATAGAAGCACCAAAGCGGCGACAGATAACTTTGCCGTCACCGCCTACAGTGCAACTGACGAAATGAGCCACGGGATTTAAGCACTACAAAAAAGGAAGCTGCGAAAGGCGACACTCCGCAGTCCGGTGGAGCATCGAATGCAGTGCTAATTCTTGTCCAGTTTCTTATGACGCAGTCGTGTCCCGTACTGGTCCGATGACCCTGATGCACGGCCGAAGCGGGGAAGCAAGAAAGAAGCACCAAAGCGACGACAGATAACTTTGCCGTCACCGCCTACAGTTAAACTGACGTCATGAGCTACGGGATTTAAGCACTACAAAAAAGGAAGCTGCAAAGGCGATGCTCCGCAGTCCGGTGGAGCATGGAATGCAGTGCTAATTCTATTCCTGTTACGTTTAGGCGCAGACGTGTCCCGTGCTGGTCCGATGACCCTGATGCACGGCCGGAGCGGGGAAGCAAGATAGAAGCACCAAAGCGACGACAGATAACTTTGCCGTCACCGCCTACACTGCAACTGACGTCATGAGCCACGGGATTTAAGCCCTACAAAAGAAAGCTGCGAAAGGCGACACTTCGCAGTCCGGCGGAGCCTCGAATGCAGTGTTAATTCTATTCCTGTTATTTTAGGCCCAGACGTGTCCCGTACTGGTCCGATGACCCTGATGCACGGCCGGAGAGGGGAAGCAAGATAGAAGCACGAAAGCGACGACAGATAACTTTGCCGTCCCCGCCTACAGGGCAACTGACGTCATGAGCCACGGGATTTAGGCCCTACAAAAGGAAAATGCGAAAGGCGACACTCCGCATTCCGGTGGAGCATCGAATGCAGTGCTAATTCTGGTCCTGTTACTCTTAGGCGCGGACGTGTCCCGTATTGGTCCTATGACCCTGATGTACGGCCGGAGCGGGGAAGCAAGATAGAAGCACCAAAGCGACGATAGATAACTTTGCCGTCACCGCCTACACTGCAACTGATGTCATGAGCCACGGTATTTAAGCCCTAAAAAAGGAAGCTGCGAAAGGCGACACTCCGCAGTCCGGTGGAGCATCGAATGCAGTGCTAATTCTTGTCCTGTTACTTTTAGGCGCAGACGTGTCCCGTGCTGGTCCGATGACCCTGATGGTCGGCCGGAGCGGGGAAGCAAGATAGAAGGACCAAAGCGACGACAGATAACTTCGCCGTCACCGCCTACAGTGAAACTGACGTCACGAGCCACGGGAGTTAAGCCCTACAAAAGGAAGCTGCGAAAGGCGACACTCCGCAGTCCGGTGGAGCATCGAATGCAGCGCTAATTCTTGTCCTGTTACTTTTAGGCGCAGACGTGTCCCGTACTGGTCCGATGACCCTGATGCACGGCCGGACCGGGGAAGCAAGATAGAAGCACCAAAGCGACGACAGATAACTTTGCCGTCACCGCCTACAGTGCAACTGACGTCATGGGCCACAGGATTTAAGCACTACAAAAAAGGAAGCTGCGAAAGGCGATGCTCCGCAGTCCGGTGGAGCATGGAATGCAGTGCTAATTCCATTCCTGTTACGTTTAGGCGCAGACGTGTCCCGTACTGGTCCGATGACCCTGATGCACGGCCGGAGCGGGGAAGCAAGATAGAAGCACCAAAGCGACGACAAATAACTTTGCCGTCACCGCCTACACTGCAACTGACGTCATGAGCCTCGGGATTTAAGCCCTACAAAAGAAAGCTGCGAAAGGCGACACTTCGCAGTCCGGTGGGGCATCGAATGCAGTGCTAATTCTATTCCTTTTACTTTTAGGCCCACACGTGTCCCGTACTGGTCCGATGACCCTGATGCACGGCCAGAGAGGGGAAGCAAGATAGAAGCACCAAAGCGGCGACAGATAACTTTGCCGTCACCGCCTACAGTGCAACTGACGAAATGAGCCACGGGATTTAAGCACTACAAAAAAGGAAGCTGCGAAAGGCGACACTCCGCAGTCCGGTGGAGCATCGAATGCAGTGCTAATTCTTGTCCAGTTTCTTATGACGCAGTCGTGTCCCGTACTGGTCCGATGACCCTGATGCACGGCCGAAGCGGGGAAGCAAGAAAGAAGCACCAAAGCGACGACAGATAACTTTGCCGTCACCGCCTACAGTTAAACTGACGTCATGAGCTACGGGATTTAAGCCCTACAAAAGAAAGCTGCGAAAGGCGACACTTCGCAGTCCGGCGGAGCCTCGAATGCAGTGTTAATTCTATTCCTGTTATTTTAGGCCCAGACGTGTCCCGTACTGGTCCGATGACCCTGATGCACGGCCGGAGAGGGGAAGCAAGATAGAAGCACGAAAGCGACGACAGATAACTTTGCCGTCCCCGCCTACAGGGCAACTGACGTCATGAGCCACGGGATTTAGGCCCTACAAAAGGAAAATGCGAAAGGCGACACTCCGCATTCCGGTGGAGCATCGAATGCAGTGCTAATTCTGGTCCTGTTACTCTTAGGCGCGGACGTGTCCCGTATTGGTCCTATGACCCTGATGTACGGCCGGAGCGGGGAAGCAAGATAGAAGCACCAAAGCGACGATAGATAACTTTGCCGTCACCGCCTACACTGCAACTGATGTCATGAGCCACGGTATTTAAGCCCTAAAAAAGGAAGCTGCGAAAGGCGACACTCCGCAGTCCGGTGGAGCATCGAATGCAGTGCTAATTCTTGTCCTGTTACTTTTAGGCGCAGACGTGTCCCGTGCTGGTCCGATGACCCTGATGGTCGGCCGGAGCGGGGAAGCAAGATAGAAGGACCAAAGCGACGACAGATAACTTCGCAGTCACCGCCTACAGTGAAACTGACGTCACGAGCCACGGGAGTTAAGCCCTACAAAAGGAAGCTGCGAAAGGCGACACTCCGCAGTCCGGTGGAGCATCGAATGCAGTGCTAATTCTTGTCCTGTTACTTTTAGGCGCAGAGGAGTCCCGTACTGGTCCGATGACCCTGATGCACGGCCGGAGCGGGGAAGCAAGATAGAAGCACCAAAGCGACTACAGATAACTTCGCCGTCACCGCCTACAGTGCAACTTACGTCATGAGCCACGGGATTTAAGCACTACAAATGGAAGCTGCGAAAGGCGACACTCCACAGTCCGTTGGAGCATCGAATGCAGTGCTACATCTATTCCTGTTACTTTTAGGCCCAGACGTGTCCCGTACTGGTCCGATGACCCTGATGCACGGCCGGAGCGGGGAAGCAAGATAGAAGCAACAAAGCGACGACAGATAACTTCGCCGTCACCGCCTACAGTGAAACTGACGTCATGAGCGTCGGGATTTAAGCCCTACAAAAGGAAGCTGCGAAAGGCGACACTCCGCAGTCCGGTGGAGCATCGAATGCAGTGCTAATTCTATTCCTGTTACTTTTAGGCCCAGACGTGTCCCGTACTGGTCCGATGACCTTGATGCACGGCCGGAGCGGGGAAGCAAGATAGAAGCACCAAAGCGACGACAGATAACTTTGCCGTCACCGCCTACAGTGCAACAGACGTCATGAGCCACGGGATTTAAGCACTGCAAAAGGAAGCTGCGAAAGGCGACACTCCGCAGTCCGGTGGAGCATCGAATGCAATGCTAATTCTTGTCCTGTTACTTTTAGGCGCAGAGGTGTCCCGTACTGGTCCGATGACCCTGATGCACGACCGGAGCGGGGAAGCAAGATAGAAGCACCAAAGCGACGACAGATAACTTTGCCGTCACCGCCTAAAGTGCAACTGACGTCATGAGCCACGGGATTTAAGCCCTACAAAAGGAAGATGCGAAAGGCGACACTCCGCAGTCCGGTGGAGCATCGAATGCAGTGCTAATTCTTGTCCAGTTTCTTAAGGCGCAGTCGTGTCCCGTACTGGTCCGATGACCCCGATGCACGGCCGAAGCGGGGAAGCAAGAAAGAAGCACCAAAGCGACGACAAATAACTTCGCTGTCACCGCCTACAGTGCAACTGACGTCATGAGCCACGGGATTTAAGCACTACAAAAGGAAGCTGCGAAAGGCGACACTCCACAGTCCGTTGGAGCATCGAATGCAGTGCTAAATCTATTCCTGTTACTTTTAGGCCCAGACGTGTCCCGTACTGGTCCGATGACCCTGATGCACGGCCGGAGCGGGGAAGCAAGATAGAAGCACCAAAGCGACGACAGATAACTTCGCCGTCACCGCCTACAGTTAAACTCACGTCATGAGCCACGGGATTTAAGCCCTACAAAGGGAAGATGCGAAAGGCGACACTCCGCAGTCCGGTGGAGCATCGAATGCAGTGCTAATTCTTGTCCAGTTTCTTATGGCGCAGACGTGTCCCGTACTGGTCCGATGACCCTGATGCACGACCGGAGCGGGGAAGCAAGATAGAAGCACCAAAGCGACGACAGATAACTTTGCCGTCACCGCCTACAGTGCAACTGACGAAATGAGCCACGGGATTTAAGCACTACAAAAAAGGAAGCTGCGAAAGGCGACACTCCGCAGTCCGGTGGAGCATCGAATGCAGTGCTAATTCTTGTCCAGTTTCTTATGACGCAGTCGTGTCCCGTACTGGTCCGATGACCCTGATGCACGGCCGAAGCGGGGAAGCAAGAAAGAAGCACCAAAGCGACGACAGATAACTTTGCCGTCACCGCCTACAGTTAAACTGACGTCATGAGCTACGGGATTTAAGCACTACAAAAAAGGAAGCTGCAAAGGCGATGCTCCGCAGTCCGGTGGAGCATCGAATGCAGTGCTAAATCTATTCCTGTTACTTTTAGGACCAGACGTGTCCCGTACTGGTCCGATGACCCTGATGCACGGCCGGAGCGGGGAAGCAAGATAGAAGCACCAAAGCGACGACAGATAACTTCGCCGTCACCGCCTACAGTTAAACTCACGTCATGAGCCACGGGATTTAAGCCCTACAAAGGGAAGATGCGAAAGGCGACACTCCGCAGTCCGGTGGAGCATCGTATGCAGTGCTAATTCTTGTCCTGTTATTTTAGACGCAGACGTGTCCCGTACTGGTCCGATGACCCTGATGCACGGGCGGAGCGGGGAAGCAAGATAGATGCACCAAAGCGACGACAGATAACTTTGCCTTTACCGCCTACAGTGCAACTCACGTCATGAGCCACGGCATTTAAGCCCTACAAAAGGAAGCTGCGAAAGGCGACACTCCGCAGTCCGTTGGAGCATCGAATGCAGTGCTAATTCTATTCCTGTTACTTTTAGGCCCAGACGTGTCCCGTACTGGTCCGATGACCCTGATGCACGGCCGGAGCGGGGAAGCAAGATAGAAGCACCAAAGCGACGACAAATAACTTTGCCGTCACCGCCTACACTGCAACTGACGTCATGAGCCTCGGGATTTAAGCCCTACAAAAGAAAGCTGCGAAAGGCGACACTTCGCAGTCCGGTGGGGCATCGAATGCAGTGCTAATTCTATTCCTTTTACTTTTAGGCCCACACGTGTCCCGTACTGGTCCGATGACCCTGATGCACGGCCAGAGAGGGGAAGCAAGATAGAAGCACCAAAGCGGCGACAGATAACTTTGCCGTCACCGCCTACAGTGCAACTGACGAAATGAGCCACGGGATTTAAGCACTACAAAAAAGGAAGCTGCGAAAGGCGACACTCCGCAGTCCGGTGGAGCATCGAATGCAGTGCTAATTCTTGTCCAGTTTCTTATGACGCAGTCGTGTCCCGTACTGGTCCGATGACCCTGATGCACGGCCGAAGCGGGGAAGCAAGAAAGAAGCACCAAAGCGACGACAGATAACTTTGCCGTCACCGCCTACAGTTAAACTGACGTCATGAGGTACGGGATTTAAGCACTACAAAAAAGGAAGCTGCAAAGGCGATGCTCCGCAGTCCGGTGGAGCATCGAATGCAGTGCTAAATCTATTCCTGTTACTTTTAGGCCCAGACGTGTCCCGTACTGGTCCGATGACCCTGATGCACGGCCGGAGCGGGGAAGCAAGATAGAAGCACCAAAGCGACGACAGATAACTTCGCCGTCACCGCCTACAGTTAAACTCACGTCATGAGCCACGGGATTTAAGCCCTACAAAGGGAAGATGCGAAAGGCGACACTCCGCAGTCCGGTGGAGCATCGTATGCAGTGCTAATTCTTGTCCTGTTATTTTAGACGCAGACGTGTCCCGTACTGGTCCGATGACCCTGATGCACGGGCGGAGCGGGGAAGCAAGATAGATGCACCAAAGCGACGACAGATAACTTTGCCTTTACCGCCTACAGTGCAACTCACGTCATGAGCCACGGCATTTAAGCCCTACAAAAGGAAGCTGCGAAAGGCGACACTCCGCAGTCCGTTGGAGCATCGAATGCAGTGCTAATTCTATTCCTGTTACTTTTAGGCCCAGACGTGTCCCGTACTGGTCCGATGACAATGATGCACGGCCGGAGCGGGGAAGCAAGATAGAAGCACCAAAGCGACGACAGATAACTTCGCCGTCACCGCCTACAGTGAAACTGACGTCATGAGCCACCGGATTTAAGCCGTAGGAAAGGAAGCTGCGAAAGGCGACACTCCGCAGTCCGATGGAGCATCGAATGGAGTGCTAATTCTATTCCTGTTACTTTTAGGCCCAGACGTGTCCCGTACTGGTCCGATGACCCTGATGCACGGCCGGAGCGGGGAAGCAAGATAGAAGCACCAAAGCGACGACAGATAACTTCGCCGTCACCGCCTACAGTGAAACTGACGTCATGAGCCACGGGATTTAAGCCCTACAAAAGGAAGCTGCGAAAGGCGACACTCCGCAGTCCGATGGAGCATCAAATGCAGTGCTAATTCTTGTCCTGTTAATTTAGACGCAGACGTGTCCCGTACTGGTCCGATGACCCTGATGCACGGCCGGAGCGGGGAAGCAAGATAGAAGCACCAAAGCGACGACAGATAACTTCGCCGTCACCGCCTACAGTGAAACTGATGTCATGAGCCACGGGATTTAAGCCCTTAAAAAGTAAGATGCGAAAGGCGACACTCCGCAGTCCGGTGGAGCATCGAATGCAGTGCTAATTCTTGTCCAGTTTCTTATGGCGCAGACGTGTCCCGTACTGGTCCGATGACCCTGATGCACGACCGGAGGGGAAGCAAGATAGAAGCACCAAAGCGACGACAGATAACTTTGCCGTCACCGCCTACAGTGCAACTGACGTCGTGAGCCACGGGATTTAAGCACTACAAAAAAGGAAGCTGCGAAAGGCGATGGTCCGCAGTCCGGTGGAGCATCGAATGCAGTGCTAATTCTTGTCCTGTTACTTTTAGGCGCAGACGTGTCCCGTACTGGTCCGATGACCCTGATGCACGGCCGGAGCGGGGAAGCAAGATAGAAGCACCAAAGCGACGACAGATAACTTTGCCGTCACCGCCTAAAGTGCAACTGACGTTATGAGCCACGGGATATAAGCCCTACAAAAGGAAGATGCGAAAGGCGACACTCCGCAGTGCGGTGGAGCATCGAATGCAGTGCTAATTCTTGTCCAGTTTCTTATGGCGCAGTCGTGTCCCGTACTGGTCCGATGACCCTGATGCACGGCCGGAGCGGGGAAGCAAGATAGAAGCACCAAAGTGACGACAGATAACTTTGCCGTCACCGCCTACAGTGCAACTGACGAAATGAGCCACGGGATTTAAGCACTACAAAAAAGGAAGCTGCGAAAGACGACTCTCCGCAGTCCGGTGGAGCACAGAATGCAGTGCCTATTATATTCCTGTTATTTTAGGTGCAGACGTGTCCCGTACTGGTCCGATGACCCTGATGCACCGCCGGAGCGGGGAAGCAAGATAGAAGCACCAAAGCGACGACAGATAACTTTGCCGTCACCGCCTACAGTGCAACTGACGTCATGAGCCACGGGATTTAAGCCCTACAAAATGAAGATGCGAAAGGCGACACTCCGCAGTCCGGTGGAGCATCGAATGCAGTGCTAATTCTTGTCCAGGGTCTTATGGCGCAGACGTGTCCCGTACTGGTCCGATGACCCTGATGCACGGCCGGACCGGGGAAGCAAGATAGAAGCACCAAAGCGACGACAGATAACTTTGCCGTCACCGCCTACAGTGCAACTGACGTCATGGGCCACAGGATTTAAGCACTACAAAAAAGGAAGCTGCGAAAGGCGATGCTCCGCAGTCCGGTGGAGCATGGAATGCAGTGCTAATTCCATTCCTGTTACGTTTAGGCGCAGACGTGTCCCGTACTGGTCCGATGACCCTGATGCACGGCCGGAGCGGGGAAGCAAGATAGAAGCACCAAAGCGACGACAAATAACTTTGCCGTCACCGCCTACACTGCAACTGACGTCATGAGCCTCGGGATTTAAGCCCTACAAAAGAAAGCTGCGAAAGGCGACACTTCGCAGTCCGGTGGGGCATCGAATGCAGTGCTAATTCTATTCCTTTTACTTTTAGGCCCACACGTGTCCCGTACTGGTCCGATGACCCTGATGCACGGCCGGAGAGGGGAAGCAAGATAGAAGCACGAAAGCGACGACAGATAACTTTGCCGTCCCGCCTACAGGGCAACTGACGTCATGAGCCACGGGATTTAGGCCCTACAAAAGGAAAATGCGAAAGGCGACACTCCGCATTCCGGTGGAGCATCGAATGCAGTGCTAATTCTGGTCCTGTTACTCTTAGGCGCGGACGTGTCCCGTATTGGTCCTATGACCCTGATGTACGGCCGGAGCGGGGAAGCAAGATAGAAGCACCAAAGCGACGATAGATAACTTTGCCGTCACCGCCTACACTGCAACTGATGTCATGAGCCACGGTATTTAAGCCCTAAAAAAGGAAGCTGCGAAAGGCGACACTCCGCAGTCCGGTGGAGCATCGAATGCAGTGCTAATTCTTGTCCTGTTACTTTTAGGCGCAGACGTGTCCCGTGCTGGTCCGATGACCCTGATGGTCGGCCGGAGCGGGGAAGCAAGATAGAAGGACCAAAGCGACGACAGATAACTTCGCCGTCACCGCCTACAGTGAAACTGACGTCACGAGCCACGGGAGTTAAGCCCTACAAAAGGAAGCTGCGAAAGGCGACACTCCGCAGTCCGGTGGAGCATCGAATGCAGTGCTAATTCTTGTCCTGTTACTTTTAGGCGCAGACGTGTCCCGTACTGGTCCGATGACCCTGATGCACGGCCGGACCGGGGAAGCAAGATAGAAGCACCAAAGCGACGACAGATAACTTTGCCGTCACCGCCTACAGTGCAACTGACGTCATGGGCCACAGGATTTAAGCACTACAAAAAAGGAAGCTGCGAAAGGCGATGCTCCGCAGTCCGGTGGAGCATGGAATGCAGTGCTAATTCCATTCCTGTTACGTTTAGGCGCAGACGTGTCCCGTACTGGTCCGATGACCCTGATGCACGGCCGGAGCGGGGAAGCAAGATAGAAGCACCAAAGCGACGACAAATAACTTTGCCGTCACCGCCTACACTGCAACTGACGTCATGAGCCTCGGGATTTAAGCCCTACAAAAGAAAGCTGCGAAAGGCGACACTTCGCAGTCCGGTGGGGCATCGAATGCAGTGCTAATTCTATTCCTTTTACTTTTAGGCCCACACGTGTCCCGTACTGGTCCGATGACCCTGATGCACGGCCAGAGAGGGGAAGCAAGATAGAAGCACCAAAGCGGCGACAGATAACTTTGCCGTCACCGCCTACAGTGCAACTGACGAAATGAGCCACGGGATTTAAGCACTACAAAAAAGGAAGCTGCGAAAGGCGACACTCCGCAGTCCGGTGGAGCATCGAATGCAGTGCTAATTCTTGTCCAGTTTCTTATGACGCAGTCGTGTCCCGTACTGGTCCGATGACCCTGATGCACGGCCGAAGCGGGGAAGCAAGAAAGAAGCACCAAAGCGACGACAGATAACTTTGCCGTCACCGCCTACAGTTAAACTGACGTCATGAGCTACGGGATTTAAGCACTACAAAAAAGGAAGCTGCAAAGGCGATGCTCCGCAGTCCGGTGGAGCATGGAATGCAGTGCTAATTCTATTCCTGTTACGTTTAGGCGCAGACGTGTCCCGTGCTGGTCCGATGACCCTGATGCACGGCCGGAGCGGGGAAGCAAGATAGAAGCACCAAAGCGACGACAGATAACTTTGCCGTCACCGCCTACACTGCAACTGACGTCATGAGCCACGGGATTTAAGCCCTACAAAAGAAAGCTGCGAAAGGCGACACTTCGCAGTCCGGCGGAGCCTCGAATGCAGTGTTAATTCTATTCCTGTTATTTTAGGCCCAGACGTGTCCCGTACTGGTCCGATGACCCTGATGCACGGCCGGAGAGGGGAAGCAAGATAGAAGCACGAAAGCGACGACAGATAACTTTGCCGTCCCCGCCTACAGGGCAACTGACGTCATGAGCCACGGGATTTAGGCCCTACAAAAGGAAAATGCGAAAGGCGACACTCCGCATTCCGGTGGAGCATCGAATGCAGTGCTAATTCTGGTCCTGTTACTCTTAGGCGCGGACGTGTCCCGTATTGGTCCTATGACCCTGATGTACGGCCGGAGCGGGGAAGCAAGATAGAAGCACCAAAGCGACGATAGATAACTTTGCCGTCACCGCCTACACTGCAACTGATGTCATGAGCCACGGTATTTAAGCCCTAAAAAAGGAAGCTGCGAAAGGCGACACTCCGCAGTCCGGTGGAGCATCGAATGCAGTGCTAATTCTTGTCCTGTTACATTTAGGCGCAGACGTGTCCCGTGCTGGTCCGATGACCCTGATGGTCGGCCGGAGCGGGGAAGCAAGATAGAAGGACCAAAGCGACGACAGATAACTTCGCCGTCACCGCCTACAGTGAAACTGACGTCACGAGCCACGGGAGTTAAGCCCTACAAAAGGAAGCTGCGAAAGGCGACACTCCGCAGTCCGGTGGAGCATCGAATGCAGTGCTAATTCTTGTCCTGTTACTTTTAGGCGCAGAGGAGTCCCGTACTGGTCCGATGACCCTGATGCACGGCCGGAGCGGGGAAGCAAGATAGAAGCACCAAAGCGACTACAGATAACTTCGCCGTCACCGCCTACAGTGCAACTTACGTCATGAGCCACGGGATTTAAGCACTACAAATGGAAGCTGCGAAAGGCGACACTCCACAGTCCGTTGGAGCATCGAATGCAGTGCTACATCTATTCCTGTTACTTTTAGGCCCAGACGTGTCCCGTACTGGTCCGATGACCCTGATGCACGGCCGGAGCGGGGAAGCAAGATAGAAGCAACAAAGCGACGACAGATAACTTCGCCGTCACCGCCTACAGTGAAACTGACGTCATGAGCGTCGGGATTTAAGCCCTACAAAAGGAAGCTGCGAAAGGCGACACTCCGCAGTCCGGTGGAGCATCGAATGCAGTGCTAATTCTATTCCTGTTACTTTTAGGCCCAGACGTGTCCCGTACTGGTCCGATGACCTTGATGCACGGCCGGAGCGGGGAAGCAAGATAGAAGCACCAAAGCGACGACAGATAACTTTGCCGTCACCGCCTACAGTGCAACAGACGTCATGAGCCACGGGATTTTAGCACTGCAAAAGGAAGCTGCGAAAGGCGACACTCCGCAGTCCGGTGGAGCATCGAATGCAATGCTAATTCTTGTCCTGTTACTTTTAGGCGCAGAGGTGTCCCGTACTGGTCCGATGACCCTGATGCACGACCGGAGCGGGGAAGCAAGATAGAAGCACCAAAGCGACGACAGATAACTTTGCCGTCACCGCCTAAAGTGCAACTGACGTCATGAGCCACGGGATTTAAGCCCTACAAAAGGAAGATGCGAAAGGCGACACTCCGCAGTCCGGTGGAGCATCGAATGCAGTGCTAATTCTTGTCCAGTTTCTTAAGGCGCAGTCGTGTCCCGTACTGGTCCGATGACCCCGATGCACGGCCGAAGCGGGGAAGCAAGAAAGAAGCACCAAAGCGACGACAAATAACTTCGCTGTCACCGCCTACAGTGCAACTGACGTCATGAGCCACGGGATTTAAGCACTACAAAAGGAAGCTGCGAAAGGCGACACTCCACAGTCCGTTGGAGCATCGAATGCAGTGCTAAATCTATTCCTGTTACTTTTAGGCCCAGACGTGTCCCGTACTGGTCCGATGACCCTGATGCACGGCCGGAGCGGGGAAGCAAGATAGAAGCACCAAAGCGACGACAGATAACTTCGCCGTCACCGCCTACAGTTAAACTCACGTCATGAGCCACGGGATTTAAGCCCTACAAAGGGAAGATGCGAAAGGCGACACTCCGCAGTCCGGTGGAGCATCGAATGCAGTGCTAATTCTTGTCCAGTTTCTTATGGCGCAGACGTGTCCCGTACTGGTCCGATGACCCTGATGCACGACCGGAGCGGGGAAGCAAGATAGAAGCACCAAAGCGACGACAGATAACTTTGCCGTCACCGCCTACAGTGCAACTGACGTCGTGAGCCACGGGATTTAAGCACTACAAAAAAGGAAGCTGCGAAAGGCGATGGTCCGCAGTCCGGTGGAGCATCGAATGCAGTGCTAATTCTTGTCCTGTTACTTTTAGGCGCAGACGTGTCCCGTACTGGTCCGATGACCCTGATGCACGGCCGGAGCGGGGAAGCAAGATAGAAGCACCAAAGTGACGACAGATAACATTGCCGTCACCGCCTACAGTGCAACTGACGAAATGAGCCACGGGATTTAAGCACTACAAAAAAGGAAGCTGCGAAAGACGACTCTCCGCAGTCCGGTGGAGCACAGAATGCAGTGCTTATTATATTCCTGTTATTTTAGTTGCAGACGTGTCCCGTACTGGTCCGATGACCCTGATGCACCGCCGGAGCGGGGAAGCAAGATAGAAGCACCAAAGCGACGACAGATAACTTTGCCGTCACCGCCTACAGTGCAACTGACGTCATGAGCCACGGGATTTAAGCCCTACAAAATGAAGATGCGAAAGGCGACACTCCGCAGTCCGGTGGAGCATCGAATGCAGTGCTAATTCTTGTCCAGGTTCTTATGGCGCAGACGTGTCCCGTACTGGTCCGATGACCCTGATGCACGGCCGGACTGGGGAAGCAAGATAGAAGCACCAAAGCGACGACAGATAACTTTGCCGTCACCGCCTACAGTGCAACTGACGTCATGGGCCACGGGATTTAAGCACTACAAAAAAGGAAGCTGCGAAAGGCGATGCTCCGCAGTCCGGTGGAGCATGGAATGCAGTGCTAATTCCATTCCTGTTACGTTTAGGCGCAGACGTGTCCCGTACTGGTCCGATGACCCTGATGCACGGCCGGAACGGAGAAGCAAGATAGAAGCACCAAAGCGACGACAAATAACTTTGCCGTCACCGCCTACACTGCAACTGACGTCATGAGCCTCGGGATTTAAGCCCTACAAAAGAAAGCTGCGAAAGGCGACACTTCGCAGTCCGGTGGGGCATCGAATGCAGTGCTAATTCTATTGCTGTTACTTTTAGGCCCACACGTGTCCCGTACTGGTCCGATGACCCTGATGCACGGCCGGAGAGGGGAAGCAAGATAGAAGCACCAAAGCGACGACAGATAACGTTGCCGTCACCGCCTACAGTGCAACTGACGAAATGAGCCACGGGATTTAAGCACTACAAAAAAGGAAGCTGCGAAAGGCGACACTCCGCAGTCCGGTGGAGCATCGAATGCAGTGCTAATTCTTGTCCAATTTCTTATGACGCAGTCGTGTCCCGTACTGGTCCGATGACCCTGATGCACGGCCGAAGCGGGGAAGCAAGAAAGAAGCACCAAAGCGACGACAGATAACTTTGCCGTCACCGCCTACAGTTAAACTGACGTCATGAGCTACGGGATTTAAGCACTACAAAAAAGGAAGCTGCAAAGGCGATGCTCCGCAGTCCGGTGGAGCATGGAATGCAGTGCTAATTCTATTCCTGTAACGTTTAGGCGCAGACGTGTCCCGTACTGGTCCGATGACCCTGATGCACGGCCGGAGCGGGGAAGCAAGATAGAAGCACCAAAGCGACGACAGATAACTTTGCCGTCACCGCCTACACTGCAACTGACGACATGAGCCACGGGATTTAAGCCCTACAAAAGAAAGCTGCGAAAGGCGACACTTCGCAGTCCGGCGGAGCCTCGAATGCAGTGTTAATTCTGGTCCTGTTACTCTTAGGCGCGGACGTGTCCCGTATTGGTCCAATGACCCTGATGCACGGCCGGAGAGGGGAAGCAAGATAGAAGCACGAAAGCGACGACAGATAACTTTGCCGTCCCCGCCTACAGGGCAACTGACGTCATGAGCCACGGGATTTGGGCCCTACAAAAGGAAGCTGCGAAAGACGACTCTCCGCAGTCCGGTGGAGCATAGAATGCAGTGCTTATTCTGTTCCTGTTATTTTAGGCGCAGACATGTCCCATACTGGTGCGATGACCCTGATGCACGGCCGGAGCGGGGAAGCAAGATAGAAGCACCAAAGCGACGACAGATACCTTGCCGTCACCGCCTACAGTGCAACTGACATCATGAGGCACGGGATTTAAGCCCTACAAAAGGAAAATGCGAAAGGCGACACTCCGCATTCCGGTGGAGCATCGAATGCAGTGCTAATTCTGGTCCTGTTACTCTTAGGCGCGGACGTGTCCCGTATTGGTCCTATGACCCTGATGTACGGCCGGAGCTGGGAAGCAAGATAGAAGCACCAAAGCGACGATAGATAACTTTGCCGTCACCGCCTACACTGCAACTGATGTCATGAGCCACGGTATTTAAGCCCTAAAAAAGGAAGCTGCGAAAGGCGACACTCCGCAGTCCGGTGGAGCATCGAATGCAGTGCTAATTCTTGTCCTGTTACTTTTAGGCGCAGACGTGTCCCGTGCTGGTCCGATGACCCTGATGGTCGGCCGGAGCGGGGAAGCAAGATAGAAGGACCAAAGCGATGACAGATAACTTCGCCGTCACCGCCTACAGTGAAACTGACGTCACGAGCCACGGGAGTTAAGCCCTACAAAAGGAAGCTGCGAAAGGCGACACTCCGCAGTCCGGTGGAGCATCGAATGCAGTGCTAATTCTTGTCCTGTTACTTTTAGGCGCAGAGGTGTCCCGTACTGGTCCGATGACCCTGATGCACGGCCGGAGCGGGGAAGCAAGATAGAAGCACCAAAGCGACGACAGATAACTTCGCCGTCACCGCCTACAGTGAAACTGACGTCATGAGCCACGGGATTTAAGCCCTACAAAAGGAAGCTGCGAAAGGCGACACTCCGCAGTCCGGTGGAGCATCAAATGCAGTGCTAATTCTTGTCCTGTTACTTTTAGACGCAGACGTGTCCCGTACTGGTCCGATGACCCTGATGCACGGCCGGAGCGGGGAAGCAAGATAGAAGCACCAAAGCGACGACAGATAACTTCGCCGTCACCGCCTACAGTGAAACTGATGTCATGAGCCACGGGATTTAAGCCCTAAAAAAGGAAGATGCGAAAGGCGACACTCCGCAGTCCGGTGGAGCATCGAATGCAGTGCTAATTCTTGTCCAGTTTCTTATGGCGCAGACGTGTCCCGTACTGGTCCGATGACCCTGATGCACGGCCGGAGAGGGGAAGCAAGATAGAAGCACCAAAGCGACGACAGATAACTTTGCCGTCACCGCCTACAGTGCAACTGACGTCGTAAGCCACGGGATTTAAGCACTACAAAAAAGGAAGCTGCGAAAGGCGATGGTCCGCAGTCCGGTGGAGCATCGAATGCAGTGCTAATTCTTGTCCTGTTACTTTTAGGCGCAGACGTGTCCCGTACTGGTCCGATGACCCTGATGCACGGCCGGAGCGGGGAAGCAAGATAGAAGCACCAAAGCGACGACAGATAACTTTGCCGTCACCGCCTAAAGTGCAACTGACGTTATGAGCCACGGGATATAAGCCCTACAAAAGGAAGATGCGAAAGGCGACACTCCGCAGTGCGGTGGAGCATCGAATGCAGTACTAATTCTTGTCCAGTTTATTATGGCGCAGTCGTGTCCCGTACTGGTCCGATGACCCTGATGCACGGCCGGAGCGGGGAAGCAAGATAGAAGCACCAAAGCGACTACAGATAACTTCGCCGTCACCGCCTAAAGTGCAACTGACGTCATGAGCCACGGGATTTAAGCCCTAAAAAAGGAAGATGGGAAAGGCGACACTCCGCAGTCCGGTGGAGCATCGAATGCAGTGCTAATTCTTGTCCAGTTTCTTATGGCGGAGACGTGTCCCGTACTGGTCCGATGACCCTGATGCACGGCCGGAGCGGGGAAGCAAGATAGAAGCACCAAAGTGACGACAGATAACTTTGCCGTCACCGCCTACAGTGCAACTGACGAAATGAGCCACGGGATTTAAGCACTACAAAAAAGGAAGCTGCGAAAGACGACTCTCCGCAGTCCGGTGGAGCACAGAATGCAGTGCTTATTATATTCCTGTTATTTTAGGTGCAGACGTGTCCCGTACTGGTCCGATGACCCTGATGCACCGCCGGAGCGGGGAAGCAAGATAGAAGCACCAAAGCGACGACAGATAACTTTGCCGTCACCGCCTACAGTGCAACTGACGTCATGAGCCACGGGATTTAAGCCCTACAAAATGAAGATGCGAAAGGCGACACTCCGCAGTCCGGTGGAGCATCGAATGCAGTGCTAATTCTTGTCCAGGTTCTTATGGCGCAGACGTGTCCCGTACTGGTCCGATGACCCTGATGCACGGCCGGACCGGGGAAGCAAGATAGAAGCACCAAAGCGACGACAGATAACTTTGCCGTCACCGCCTACAGTGCAACTGACGTCATGGGCCACGGGATTTAAGCACTACAAAAAAGGAAGCTGCGAAAGGCGATGCTCCGCAGTCCGGTGGAGCATGGAATGCAGTGCTAATTCCATTCCTGTTACGTTTAGGCGCAGACGTGTCCCGTACTGGTCCGATGACCCTGATGCACGGCCGGAGCGGGGAAGCAAGATAGAAGCACCAAAGCGACGACAGATAACTTTGCCGTCACCGCCTACAGTGCAACTGACGAAATGAGCCACGGGATTTAAGCACTACAAAAAAGGAAGCTGCGAAAGGCGACACTCCGCAGTCCGGTGGAGCATCGAATGCAGTGCTAATTCTTGTCCAATTTCTTATGACGCAGTCGTGTCCTGTACTGGTTCAATGACCCTGATGCACGGCCGAAGCGGGGAAGCAAGAAAGAAGCACCAAAGCGACGACAGATAACTTTGCCGTCACCGCCTACAGTTAAACTGACGTCATGAGCTACGGGATTTAAGCACTACAAAAAAGGAAGCTGCAAAGGCGATGCTCCGCAGTCCGGTGGAGTATGGAATGCAGTGCTAATTCTATTCCTGTAACGTTTAGGCGCAGACGTGTCCCGTATTGGTCCGATGACCCTGATGCACGGCCGGAGCGGGGAAGCAAGATAGAAGCACCAAAGCGACGACAGATAACTTTGCTGTCACCGCCTACACTGCAACTGACGTCATGAGCCACGGGATTTAAGCCCTACAAAAGAAAGCTGCGAAAGGCGACACTTCGCAGTCCGGCGGAGCCTCGAATGCAGTGTTAATTCTATTCCTGTTATTTTAGGCCCAGACGTGTCCCGTACTGGTCCGATGACCCTGATGCACGGCCGGAGAGGGGAAGCAAGATAGAAGCACGAAAGCGACGACAGATAACTTTGCCGTCCCCGCCTACAGGGCAACTGACGTCATGAGCCACGGGATTTGGGCCCTACAAAAGGAAGCTGCGAAAGACGACTCTCCGCAGTCTGGTGGAGCATAAAATGCAGTGCTTATTCTGTTCCTGTTATTTTAGGCGCAGACATGTCCCGTACTGGTGCGATGACCCTGATGCACGGCCGGAGCGGGGAAGCAAGATAGAAGCACCAAAGCGACGACAGATACCTTGCCGTCACCGCCTACAGTGCAACTGACATCATGAGGCACGGGATTTAAGCCCTACAAAAGGAAAATGCGAAAGGCGACACTCCGCATTCCGGTGGAGCATCGAATGCAGTGCTAATTCTGGTCCTGTTACTCTTAGGCGCGGACGTGTCCCGTATTGGTCCTATGACCCTGATGTACGGCCGGAGCTGGGAAGCAAGATAGAAGCACCAAAGCGACGATAGATAACTTTGCCGTCACCGCCTACTCTGCAACTGATGTCATGAGCCACGGTATTTAAGCCCTAAAAAAGGAAGCTGCGAAAGGCGACACTCCGCAGTCCGGTGGAGCATCGAATGCAGTGCTAATTCTTGTCCTGTTACTTTTAGGCGCAGACGTGTCCCGTGCTGGTCCGATGACCCTGATGGTCGGCCGGAGCGGGGAAGCAAGATAGAAGGACCAAAGCGATGACAGATAACTTCGCCGTCACCGCCTACAGTGAAACTGACGTCACGAGCCACGGGAGTTAGCCCTACAAAAGGAAGCTGCGAAAGGCGACACTCCGCAGTCCGGTGGAGCATCGAATGCAGTGCTAATTCTTGTCCTGTTACTTTTAGGCGCAGAGGTGTCCCGTACTGGTCCGATGACCCTGATGCACGGCCGGAGCGGGGAAGCAAGATAGAAGCACCAAAGCGACGACAGATAACTTCGCCGTCACCGCCTACAGTGAAACTGACGTCATGAGCCACGGGATTTAAGCCCTACAAAAGGAAGCTGCGAAAGGCGACACTCCGCAGTCCGGTGGAGCATCAAATGCAGTGCTAATTCTTGTCCTGTTACTTTTAGACGCAGACGTGTCCCGTACTGGTCCGATGACCCTGATGCACGGCCGGAGCGGGGAAGCAAGATAGAAGCACCAAAGCGACGACAGATAACTTCGCCGTCACCGCCTACAGTGAAACTGATGTCATGAGCCACGGGATTTAAGCCCTAAAAAAGGAAGATGCGAAAGGCGACACTCCGCAGTCCGGTGGAGCATCGAATGCAGTGCTAATTCTTGTCCAGTTTCTTATGGCGCAGACGTGTCCCGTACTGGTCCGATGACCCTGATGCACGGCCGGAGAGGGGAAGCAAGATAGAAGCACCAAAGCGACGACAGATAACTTTGCCGTCACCGCCTACAGTGCAACTGACGAAATGAGCCACGGGATTTAAGCACTACAAAAAAGGAAGCTGCGTAAGGCGACACTCCGCAGTCCGGTGGAGCATCGAATGCAGTGCTAATTCTTGTCCAATTTCTTATGACGCAGTCGTGTCCCGTACTGGTCCGATGACCCTGATGCACGGCCGAAGCGGGGAAGCAAGAAAGAAGCACCAAAGCGACGACAGATAACTTTGCCGTCACCGCCTACAGTTAAACTGACGTCATGAGCTACGGGATATAAGCACTACAAAAAAGGAAGCTGCAAAGGCGATGCTCCGCAGTCCGGTGGAGCATGGAATGCAGTGCTAATTCTATTCCTGTAACGTTTAGGCGCAGACGTGTCCCGTACTGGTCCGATGACCCTGATGCACGGCCGGAGCGGGGAAGCAAGATAGAAGCACCAAAGCGACGACAGATAACTTTGCCGTCACCGCCTACACTGCAACTGACGTCATGAGCCACGGGATTTAAGCCCTACAAAAGAAAGCTGCGAAAGGCGACACTTCGCAGTCCGGCGGAGCCTCGAATGCAGTGTTAATTCTATTCCTGTTATTTTAGGCCCAGACGTGTCCCGTACTGGTCCGATGACCCTGATGCACGGCCGGAGAGGGGAAGCAAGATAGAAGCACGAAAGCGACGACAGATAACTTTGCCGTCCCCGCCTACAGGGCAACTGACGTCATGAGCCACGGGATTTGGGCCCTACAAAAGGAAGCTGCGAAAGACGACTCTCCGCAGTCCGGTGGAGCATAGAATGCAGTGCTTATTCTGTTCCTGTTATTTTAGGCGCAGACATGTCCCGTACTGGTGCGATGACCCTGATGCACGGCCGGAGCGGGGAAGCAAGATAGAAGCACCAAAGCGACGACAGATACCTTGCCGTCACCGCCTACAGTGCAACTGACATCATGAGCCACGGTATTTAAGCCCTAAAAAAGGAAGCTGCGAAAGGCGACACTCCGCAGTCCGGTGGAGCATCGAATGCAGTGCTAATTCTTGTCCTGTTACTTTTAGGCGCAGACGTGTCCCGTGCTGGTCCGATGACCCTGATGGTCGGCCGGAGCGGGGAAGCAAGATAGAAGGACCAAAGCGATGACAGATAACTTCGCCGTCACCGCCTACAGTGAAACTGACGTCACGAGCCACGGGAGTTAAGCCCTACAAAAGGAAGCTGCGAAAGGCGACACTCCGCAGTCCGGTGGAGCATCGAATGCAGTGCTAATTCTTGTCCTGTTACTTTTAGGCGCAGAGGTGTCCCGTACTGGTCCGATGACCCTGATGCACGGCCGGCGACAGATAACTTCGCCGTCACCGCCTACAGTGAAACTGACGTCATGAGCCACGGGATTTAAGCCCTACAAAAGGAAGCTGCGAAAGGCGACACTCCGCAGTCCGGTGGAGCATCAAATGCAGTGCTAATTCTTGTCCTGTTACTTTTAGACGCAGACGTGTCCCGTACTGGTCCGATGACCCTGATGCACGGCCGGAGCGGGGAAGCAAGATAGAAGCACCAAAGCGACGACAGATAACTTTGCCGTCACCGCCTAAAGTGCAACTGACGTCATGAGCCACGGGATTTAAGCCCTAAAAAAGGAAGATGCGAAAGGCGACACTCAGCAGTCCGGTGGAGCATCGAATGCAGTGCTAATTCTTGTCCAGTTTCTTATGGCGGAGACGTGTCCCGTACTGGTCCGATGACCCTGATGCACGGCCGGAGCGGGGAAGCAAGATAGAAGCACCAAAGTGACGACAGATAACTTTGCCGTCACCGCCTACAGTGCAACTGACGAAATGAGCCACGGGATTTAAGCACTACAAAAAAGGAAGCTGCGAAAGACGACTCTCCGCAGTCCGGTGGAGCACAGAATGCAGTGCTTATTATATTCCTGTTATTTTAGGTGCAGACGTGTCCCGTACTGGTCCGATGACCCTGATGCACCGCCGGAGCGGGGAAGCAAGATAGAAGCACCAAAGCGACGACAGATAACTTTGCCGTCACCGCCTACAGTGCAACTGACGTCATGAGCCACGGGATTTAAGCCCTACAAAATGAAGATGCGAAAGGCGACACTCCGCAGTCCGGTGGAGCATCGAATGCAGTGCTAATTCTTGTCCAGGTTCTTATGGCGCAGACGTGTCCCGTACTGGTCCGATGACCCTGATGCACGGCCGGACCGGGGAAGCAAGATAGAAGCACCAAAGCGACGACAGATAACTTTGCCGTCACCGCCTACAGTGCAACTGACGTCATGGGCCACGGGATTTAAGCACTACAAATAAGGAAGCTGCGAAAGGCGATGCTCCGCAGTCCGGTGGAGCATGGAATGCAGTGCTAATTCCATTCCTGTTACGTTTAGGCGCAGAAGTGTCCCGTACTGGTCCGATGACCCTGATGCACGGCCGGAGCGGGGAAGCAAGATAGAAGCACCAAAGCGACGACAAATAACTTTGCCGTCACCGCCTACACTGCAACTGACGTCATGAGCCTCGGGATTTAAGCCCTACAAAAGAAAGCTGCGAAAGGCGACACTTCGCAGTCCGGTGGGGCATCGAATGCAGTGCTAATTCTATTCCTGTTACTTTTAGGCCCACACGTGTCCCGTACTGGTCCGATGACCCTGATGCACGGCCGGAGAGGGGAAGCAAGATAGAAGCACCAAAGCGACGACAGATAACTTTGCCGTCACCGCCTACAGTGCAACTGACGAAATGAGCCACGGGATTTAAGCACTACAAAAAAGGAAGCTGCGAAAGGCGACACTCCGCAGTCCGGTGGAGCATCGAATGCAGTGCTAATTCTTGTCCAGTTTCTTATGACGCAGTCGTGTCCCGTACTGGTCCGATGACCCTGATGCACGGCCGAAGCGGGAAAGCAAGAAAGAAGCACCAAAGCGACGACAGATAACTTTGCCGTCACCGCCTACAGTTAAACTGACGTCATGAGCTACGGGATTTAAGCACTACAAAAAAGGAAGCTGCAAAGGCGATGCTCCGCAGTCCGGTGGAGCATGGAATGCAGTGCTAATTCTATTCCTGTAACGTTTAGGCGCAGACGTGTCCCGTACTGGTCCGATGACCCTGATGCACGGCCGGAGCGGGGAAGCAAGATAGAAGCACCAAAGCGACGACAGATAACTTTGCCGTCACCGCCTACACTGCAACTGACGTCATGAGCCACGGGATTTAAGCCCTACAAAAGAAAGCTGCGAAATGCGACACTTCGCAGTCCGGCGGAGCCTCGAATGTAGTGTTAATTCTATTCTTGTTATTTTAGGCCCAGACGTGTCCCGTACTGGTCCGATGACCCTGATGCACGGCCGGAGAGGGGAAGCAAGATAGAAGCACGAAAGCGACGACAGATAACTTTGCCGTCCCCGCCTACAGGGCAACTGACGTCATGGGCCACGGGATTTAAGCCCTACAAAAGGAAGCTGCGAAAGACGACTCTCCGCAGTCCGGTGGAGCATAGAATGCAGTGCTTATTCTGTTCCTGTTATTTTAGGCGCAGACATGTCCCGTACTGGTGCGATGACCCTGATGCACGGCCGGAGCGGGGAAGCAAGATAGAAGCACCAAAGCGACGACAGATACCTTGCCGTCACCGCCTACAATGCAACTGACATCATGAGGCACGGGATTTAAGCCCTACAAAAGGAAAATGCGAAAGGCGACACTCCGCATTCCGGTGGAGCATCGAATGCAGTGCTAATTCTGGTCCTGTTACTCTTAGGCGCGGACGTGTCCCGTATTGGTCCTATGACCCTGATGTACGGCCGGAGCTGGGAAGAAAGATAGAAGCACCAAAGCGACGATAGATAACTTTGCCGTCACCGCCTACACTGCAACTGATGTCATGAGCCACGGTATTTAAGCCCTAAAAAAGGAAGCTGCGAAAGGCGACACTCCGCAGTCCGGTGGAGCATCGAAGGCAGTGCTAATTCTTGTCCTGTTACTTTTAGGCGCAGACGTGTCCCATGCTGGTCCGATGACCCTGATGGTCGGCCGGAGCGGGGAAGCAAGATAGAAGGACCAAAGCGACGACAGATAACTTCGCCGTCACCGCCTACAGTGAAACTGACGTCACGAGCCACGGGAGTTAAGCCCTACAAAAGGAAGCTGCGAAAGGCGACACTCCGCAGTCCGGTGGAGCATCGAATGCAGTGCTAATTCTTGTCCTGTTACTTTTAGGCGCAGAGGTGTCCCGTACTGGTCCGATGACCCTGATGCACGGCCGGAGCGGGGAAGCAAGATAGAAGCACCAAAGCGACGACAGATAACTTCGCCGTCACCGCCTACAGTGAAACTGACGTCATGAGCCACGGGATTTAAGCCCTACAAAAGGAAGCTGCGAAAGGCGACACTCCGCAGTCCGGTGGAGCATCAAATGCAGTGCTAATTCTTGTCCTGTTACTTTTAGACGCAGACGTGTCCCGTACTGGTCCGATGACCCTGATGCACGGCCGGAGCGGGGAAGCAAGATAGAAGCACCAAAGCGACGACAGATAACTTCGCCGTCACCGCCTACAGTGAAACTGATGTCATGAGCCACGGGATTTAAGCCCTAAAAAAGGAAGATGCGAAAGGCGACACTCCGCAGTCCAGTGGAGCATCGAATGCAGTGCTAATTCTTGTCCAGTTTCTTATGGCGCAGACGTGTCCCGTACTGGTCCGATGACCCTGATGCACGACCGGAGCGGGGAAGCAAGATAGAAGCACCAAAGCGACGACAGATAACTTCGCCGTCACCGCCTACAGTGAAACTGATGTCATGAGCCACGGGATTTAAGCCCTAAAAAAGGAAGATGCGAAAGGCGACACTCCGCAGTCCGGTGGAGCATCGAATGCAGTGCTAATTCTTGTCCAGTTTCTTATGGCGCAGACGTGTCCCGTACTGGTCTGATGACCCTGATGCACGACCGGAGCGGGGAAGCAAGATAGAAGCACCAAAGCGACGACAGATAACTTTGCCGTCACCGCCTACAGTGAAACTGACGTCGTGAGCTACGGGATTTAAGCACTACAAAAAAGGAAGCTGCGAAAGGCGATGGTCCGCAGTCCGGTGGAGCATCGAATGCAGTGCTAATTCTTGTCCTGTTACTTTTAGGCGCAGACGTGTCCCGTACTGGTCCGATGACCCTGATGCACGGCCGGAGCGGGGAAGCAAGATAGAAGCACCAAAGCGACGACAGATAACTTTGCCGTCACCGCCTAAAGTGCAACTGACGTTATGAGCCACGGGATATCAGCCCTACAAAAGGAAGATGCGAAAGGCGACACTCCGCAGTGCGGTGGAGCATCGAATGCAGTGCTAATTCTTGTCCAGTTTCTTATGGCGCAGTCGTGTCCCGTACTGGTCCGATGACCCTGATGCACGGCCGGAGCGGGGAAGCAAGATAGAAGCACCAAAGTGACGACAGATAACTTTGCCGTCACCGCCTACAGTGCTACTGACGAAATGAGCCACGGGATTTAAGCACTACAAAAAAGGAAACTGCGAAAGACGACTCTCCGCAGTCCGGTGGAGCACAGAATGCAGTGCTTATTATATTCCTGTTATTTTAGGTGCAGACGTGTCCCGTACTGGTCCGATGACCCTGATGCACCGCCGGAGCGGGGAAGCAAGATAGAAGCACCAAAGCGACGACAGATAACTTTGCCGTCACCGCCTACAGTGCAACTGACGTCATGAGCCACGGGATTTAAGCCCTACAAAATGAAGATGCGAAAGGCGACACTCCGCAGTCCGGTGGAGCATCGAATGCAGTGCTAATTCATGTCCAGGTTCTTATGGCGCAGACGTGTCCCGTACTGGTCCGATGACCCTGATGCACGGCCGGACCGGGGAAGCAAGATAGAAGCACCAAAGCGACGACAGATAACTTTGCCGTCACCGCCTACAGTGCAACTGACGTCATGGGCCACGGGATTTAAGCACTACAAAAAAGGAAGCTGCGAAAGGCGATGCTCCGCAGTCCGGTGGAGCATGGAATGCAGTGCTAATTCCATTCCTGTTACGTTTAGGCGCAGACGTGTCCCGTACTGGTCCGATGACCCTGATGCACGGCCGGAGCGGGGAAGCAAGACAGAAGCACCAAAGCGACGACAAATAACTTTGCCGTCACCGCCTACACTGCAACTGACGTCATGAGCCTCGGGATTTAAGCCCTACAAAAGAAAGCTGCGAAAGGCGACACTTCGCAGTTCGGTGGGGCATCGAATGCAGTGCTAATTCTATTCCTTTTACTTTTAGGCCCACACGTGTCCCGTACTGGTCCGATGACCCTGATGCACGGCCGGAGAGGGGAAGCAAGATAGAAGCACCAAAGCGACGACAGATAACTTTGCCGTAACCGCCTACAGTGCAACTGACGAAATGAGCCACGGGATTTAAGCACTACAAAAAAGGAAGCTGCGAAAGGCGACACTCCGCAGTCCGGTGGAGCATCGAATGCAGTGCTAATTCTTGTCCAGTTTCTTATGACGCAGTCGTGTCCCGTACTGGTCCGATGACCCTGATGCACGGCCGAAGCGGGGAAGCAAGAAAGAAGCACCAAAGCGACGACAGATAACTTTGCCGTCACCGCCTACAGTTAAACTGACGTCATGAGCTACGGGATTTAAGCACTACAAAAAAGGAAGCTGCAAAGGCGATGCTCCGCAGTCCGGCGGAGCCTCGAATGCAGTGTTAATTCTATTCCTGTTATTTTAGGCCCAGACGTGTCCCGTACGGGTCCGATGACCCTGATGCACGGCCGGAGAGGGGAAGCAAGATAGAAGCACGAAAGCGACGACAGATAACTGCCGTCCCCGCCTACAGGGCAACTGACGTCATGAGCAACGGGATTTAAGCCCTACAAAAGGAAGCTGCGAAAGACGACTCTCCGCAGTCCGGTGGAGCATAGAATGCAGTGCTTATTCTGTTCCTGTTATTTTAGGCGCAGACATGTCCCGTACTGGTCCGATGACCCTGATGCACGGCCGGAGCGGGGAAGCAAGATAGAAGCACCAAAGCGACGACAGATACCTTGCCGTCACCGCCTACAGTGCAACTGACATCATGAGGCACGGGATTTAAGCCCTACAAAAGGAAAATGCGAAAGGCGACACTCCGCATTCCGGTGGAGCATCGAATGCAGTGCTAATTCTGGTCCTGTTACTCTTAGGCGCGGACGTGTCCGGTATTGGTCCTATGACCCTGATGTACGGCCGGAGCGGGGAAGCAAGATAGAAGCACCAAAGCGACGATAGATAACTTTGCCGTCACCGCCTACACTGCAACTGATGTCATGAGCCACGGTATTTAAGCCCTAAAAAAGGAAGCTGCGAAAGGCGACACTCCGCAGTCCGGTGGAGCATCGAATGCAGTGCTAATTCTTGTCCTGTTACTTTTAGGCGCAGACGTGTCCCGTGCTGATCCGATGACCCTGATGGTCGGCCGGAGCGGGGAAGCAAGATAAAAGGACCAAAGCGACGACAGATAACTTCGCCGTCACCACCTACAGTGAAACTGACGTCACGAGCCACGGGAGTTAAGGCCTACAATAGGAAGCTGCGAAAGGCGACACTCCGCAGTCCGGTGGAGCATCGAATGCAGTGCTAATTCTTGTCCTGTTACTTTTAGGCGCAGAGGTGTCCCGTACTGGTCCGATGACCCTGATGCACGGCCGGAGCGGGGAAGCAAGATAGAAGCACCAAAGCGACGACATATAACTTCGCCGTCACCGCCTACAGTGAAACTGACGTCATGAGCCACGGGATTTCAGCCCTACAAAAGGAAGCTGCGAAAGGCGACACTCCGCAGTCCGGTGGAGCATCAAATGCAGTGCTAATTCTTGTCCTGTTACTTTTAGACGCAGACGTGTCCCGTACTGGTCCGATGACCCTGATGCACGGCCGGAGCGGGGAAGCAAGATAGAAGCACCAAAGCGACGACAGATAACTTCGCCGTCACCGCCTACAGTGAAACTGATGTCATGAGCCACGGGATTTAAGCCCTAACAAAGGAAGATGCGAAAGGCGACACTCCGCAGTCCGGTGGAGCATCGAATGCAGTGCTAATTCTTGTCCAGTTTCTTATGGCGCAGACGTGTCCCGTACTGGTCCGATGACCCTGATGCACGACCGGAGCGGGGAAGCAAGATAGAAGCACCAAAGCGACGACAGATAACTTTGCCGTCAGCGCCTACAGTGCAACTGACGTCGTGAGCCACGGGATTTAAGCACTACAAAAAAGGAAGCTGCGAAAGGCGATGGTCCGCAGTCCGGTGGAGCATCGAATGCAGTGCTAATTCTTGTCCTGTTACTTTTAGGCGCAGACGTGTCCCGTACTGGTCCGATGACCCTGATGCACGGCCGGAGCGGGGAAGCAAGATAGAAGCACCAAAGCGACGACAGATAACTTTGCCGTCACCGCCTAAAGTGCAACTGACGTTATGAGCCACGGGATATAAGCCCTACAAAAGGAAGATGCGAAAGGCGACACTCCGCAGTGCGGTGGAGCATCGAATGCAGTGCTAATTCTTGTCCAGTTTCTTATGGCGCAGTCGTGTCCCGTACTGGTCCGATGACCCTGATGCACGGCCGGAGCGGGGAAGCAAGATAGAAGCACCAAAGCGACTACAGATAACTTCGCCGTCACCGCCTAAAGTGCAACTGACGTCATGAGCCACGGGATTTAAGCCCTAAAAAAGGAAGATGCGAAAGGCGACACTCCGCAGTCCGGTGAAGCATCGAATGCAGTGCCAATTCTTGTCCAGTTTCTTATGGCGGAGACGTGTCCCGTACTGGTCCGATGACCCTGATGCACGGCCGGAGCGGGGAAGCAAGATAGAAGCACCAAAGTGACGACAGATAACTTTGCCGTCACCGCCTACAGTGCAACTGACGAAATGAGCCACGGGATTTAAGCACTACAAAAAAGGAAGCTGCGAAAGACGACTCTCCGCAGTCCGGTGGAGCACAGAATGCAGTGCTTATTATATTCCTGTTATTTTAGGTGCAGACGTGTCCCGTACTGGTCCGATGACCCTGATGCACCGCCGGAGCGGGGAAGCAAGATAGAAGCACCAAAGCGACGACAGATAACTTTGCCGTCACCGCCTACAGTGCAACTGACGTCATGAGCCACGGGATTGGAGCCCTACAAAATGAAGATGCGAAAGGCGACACTCCGCAGTCCGGTGGAGCATCGAATGCAGTGCTAATTCTTGTCCAGGTTCTTATGGCGCAGACGTGTCCCGTACTGGTCCGATGACCCTGATGCACGGCCGGACCGGGGAAGCAAGATAGAAGCACCAAAGCGACGACAGATAACTTTGCCGTCACCGCCTACAGTGCAACTGACGTCATGGGCCACGGGATTTAAGCACTACAAAAAAGGAAGCTGCGAAAGGCGATGCTCCGCAGTCCGGTGGAGCATGGAATGCAGTGCTAATTCCATTCCTGTTACGTTTAGGCGCAGACGTGTCCCGTACTGGTCCGATGACCCTGATGCACGGCCGGAGCGGGGAAGCAAGATAGAAGCACCAAAGCGACGACAAATAACTTTGCGTCACCGCCTACACTGCAACTGACGTCATGAGCCTCGGGATTTAAGCCCTACAAAAGAAAGCTGCGAAAGGCGACACTTCGCAGTCCGGTGGGGCATCGAATGCAGTGCTAATTCTATTCCTGTTACTTTTAGGCCCACACGTGTCCCGTACTGGTCCGATGACCCTGATGCACATCCGGAGAGGGGAAGCAAGATAGAAGCACCAAAGCGACGACAGATAACTTTGCCGTCACCGCCTACAGTGCAACTGACGAAATGAGCCACGGGATTTAAGCACTACAAAAAGGAAGCTGCGAAAGGCGACACTCCGCAGTCCGGTGGAGCATCGAATGCAGTGCTAATTCTTGTCCAGTTTCTTATGACGCAGTCGTGTCCCGTACTGGTCCGATGACCCTGATGCACGGCCGAAGCGGGGAAGCAAGAAAGAAGCACCAAAGCGACGACAGATAACTTTGCCGTCACCGCCTACAGTTAAACTGACGTCATGAGCTACGGGATTTAAGCACTACAAAAAAGGAAGCTGCAAAGGCGATGCTCCGCAGTCCGGTGGAGCATGGAATGCAGTGCTAATTCTATTCCTGTTACGTTTAGGCGCAGACGTGTCCCGTACTGGTCCGATGACCCTGATGCACCGCCGGAGCGGGGAAGCAAGATAGAAGCACCAAAGCGACGACAGATAACTTTGCCGTCACCGCCTACAGTGCAACTGACGTCATGAGCCACGGGATTTAAGCCCTACAAAATGAAGATGCGAAAGGCGACACTCCGCAGTCCGGTGGAGCATCGAATGCAGTGCTAATTCTTGTCCAGGTTCTTATGGCGCAGACGTGTCCCGTACTGGTCCGATGACCCTGATGCACGGCCGGACCGGGGAAGCAAGATAGAAGCACCAAAGCGACGACAGATAACTTTGCCGTCACCGCCTACAGTGCAACTGACGTCATGGGCCACGGGATTTAAGCACTACAAAAAAGGAAGCTGCGAAAGGCGATGCTCCGCAGTCCGGTGGAGCATGGAATGCAGTGCTAATTCCATTCCTGTTACGTTTAGGCGCAGACGTGTCCCGTACTGGTCCGATGACCCTGATGCACGGCCGGAGCGGGGAAGCAAGATAGAAGCACCAAAGCGACGACAAATAACTTTGCCGTCACCGCCTACACTGCAACTGACGTCACGAGCCTCGGAATTTAAGCCCTACAAAAGAAAGCTGCGAAAGGCGACACTTCGCAGTCCGGTGGGGCATCGAATGCAGTGCTAATTCTATTCCTTTTACTTTTAGGCCCACACGTGTCCCGTACTGGTCCGATGACCCTGATGCACGGCCAGAGAGGGGAAGCAAGATAGAAGCACCAAAGCGACGACAGATAACTTTGCCGTCACCGCCTACAGTGCAACTGACGAAATGAGCCACGGGATTTAAGCACTACAAAAAAGGAAGCTGCGAAAGGCGACACTCCACAGTCCGGTGGAGCATCGAATGCAGTGCTAATTCTTGTCCAGTTTCTTATGACGCAGTCGTGTCCCGTACTGGTCCGATGACCCTGATGCACGGCCGAAGCGGGGAAGCAAGAAAGAAGCACCAAAGCTACGACAGATAACTTTGCCGTCACCGCCTACAGTTAAACTGACGTCATGAGCTACGGGATTTAAGCACTACAAAAAAGGAAGCTGCAAAGGCGATGCTCCGCAGTCCGGTGGAGCATGGAATGCAGTGCTAATTCTATTCCTGTTACGTTTAGGCGCAGACGTGTCCCGTGCTGGTCCGATGACCCTGATGCACGGCCGGAGCGGGGAAGCAAGATAGAAGCACCAAAGCGACGACAGATAACTTTGCCGTCACCGCCTACACTGCAACTGACGTCATGAGCCACGGGATTTAAGCCCTACAAAAGAAAGCTGCGAAAGGCGACACTTCGCAGTCCGGCGGAGCCTCGAATGCAGTGTTAATTCTATTCCTGTTATTTTAGGCCCAGACGTGTCCCGTACTGGTCCGATGACCCTGATGCACGGCCGGAGAGGGGAAGCAAGATAGAAGCACGAAAGCGACGACAGATAACTTTGCCGTCCCCGCCTACAGGGCAACTGACGTCATGAGCCACGGGATTTAGGCCCTACAAAATGAAGCTGCGAAAGACGACTCTCCGCAGTCCGGTGGAGCATAGAATGCAGTGCTTATTCTGTTCCTGTTATTTTAGGCGCAGACATGTCCCGTACTGGTCCGATGACCCTGATGCACGGCCGGAGCGGGGAAGCAAGATAGAAGCACCAAAGCGACGACAGATAACTTTGCCGTCACCGCCTACAGTGCAACTGACATCATGAGGCACGGGATTTAAGCCCTACAAAAGGAAAATGCGAAAGGCGACACTCCGCATTCCGGTGGAGCATCGAATGCAGTGCTAATTCTGGTCCTGTTACTCTTAGGCGCGGACGTGTCCCGTATTGGTCCTATGACCCTGATGTACGGCCGGAGCGGGGAAGCAAGATAGAAGCACCAAAGCGACGATAGATAACTTTGCCGTCACCGCCTACACTGCAACTGATGTCATGAGCCACGGTATTTAAGCCCTAAAAAAGGAAGCTGCGAAAGGCGACACTCCGCAGTCCGGTGGAGCATCGAATGCAGTGCTAATTCTTGTCCTGTTACTTTTAGGCGCAGACGTGTCCCGTGCTGGTCCGATGACCCTGATGGTCGGCCGGAGCGGGGAAGCAAGATAGAAGGACCAAAGCGACGACAGATAACTTCGCCGTCACCGCCTACAGTGAAACTGACGTCACGAGCCACGGGAGTTAAGCCCTACAAAAGGAAGCTGCGAAAGGCGACACTCCGCAGTCCGGTGGAGCATCGAATGCAGTGCTAATTCTTGTCCTGTTACTTTTAGGCGCAGAGGAGTCCCGTACTGGTCCGATGACCCTGATGCACGGCCGGAGCGGGGAAGCAAGATAGAAGCACCAAAGCGACTACAGATAACTTCGCCGTCACCGCCTACAGTGCAACTTACGTCATGAGGCACGGGATTTAAGCACTACAAATGGAAGCTGCGAAAGGCGACACTCCGCAGTCCGGTGGAGCATCGAATGCAATGCTAATTCTTGTCCTGTTACTTTTAGGCGCAGAGGTGTCCCGTACTGGTCCGATGACCCTGATGCACGACCGGAGCGGGGAAGCAAGATAGAAGCACCAAAGCGACGACAGATAACTTTGCCGTCACCGCCTAAAGTGCAACTGACGTCATGAGCCACGGGATTTAAGCCCTACAAAAGGAAGATGCGAAAGGCGACACTCCGCAGTCCGGTGGAGCATCGAATGCAGTGCTAATTGTCCAGTTTCTTAAGGCGCAGTCGTGTCCCGTACTGGTCCGATGACCCCGATGCACGGCCGAAGCGGGGAAGCAAGAAAGAAGCACCAAAGCGACGACAAATAACTTCGCTGTCACCGCCTACAGTGCAACTGACGTCATGAGCCACGGGATTTAAGCACTACAAAAGGAAGCTGCGAAAGGCGACACTCCACAGTCCGTTGGAGCATCGAATGCAGTGCTAAATCTATTCCTGTTACTTTTAGGCCCAGACGTGTCCCGTACTGGTCCGATGACCCTGATGCACGGCCGGAGCGGGGAAGCAAGATAGAAGCACCAAAGCGACGACAGATAACTTCGCCGTCACCGCCTACAGTTAAACTCACGTCATGAGCCACGGGATTTAAGCCCTACAAAGGGAAGATGCGAAAGGCGACACTCCGCAGTCCGGTGGAGCATCGTATGCAGTGCTAATTCTTGTCCTGTTATTTTAGACGCAGACGTGTCCCGTACTGGTCCGATGACCCTGATGCACGGCCGGAGCGGGGAAGCAAGATAGAAGCACCAAAGCGACGACAGATAACTTCGCCGTCACCGCCTACAGTGAAACTGACGTCATGAGCCACCGGATTTAAGCCGTAGGAAAGGAAGCTGCGAAAGGCGACACTCCGCAGTCCGGTGGAGCATCGAATGGAGTGCTAATTCTATTCCTGTTACCTTTAGGCCCAGACGTGTCCCGTACTGGTCCGATGACCCTGATGCACGGCCGGAGCGGGGAAGCAAGATAGAAGCACCAAAGCGACGACAGATAACTTCGCCGTCACCGCCTACAGTGAAACTGACGTCATGAGCCACGGGATTTAAGCCCTACAAAAGGAAGCTGCGAAAGGCGACACTCCGCCGTCCGGTGGAACATCAAATGCAGTGCTAATTATTGTCCTGTTACTTTTAGACGCAGACGTGTCCCGTACTGGTCCGATGACCCTGATGCACGGCCAGAGCGGGGAAGCAAGATAGAAGCACCAAAGCGACGACAGATAACTTCGCCGTCACCGCCTACAGTGAAACTGATGTCATGAGCCACGGGATTTAAGCCCTAAAAAAGGAAGATGCGAAAGGCGACACTCCGCAGTCCGCTGGAGCATCGAATGCAGTGCTAATTCTTGTCCAGTTTCTTATGGCGCAGACGTGTCCCGTACTGGTCCGATGACCCTGATGCACGACCGGAGCGGGGAAGCAAGATAGAAGCACCAAAGCGACGACAGATAACTTTGCCGTCACCGCCTACAGTGCAACTGACGTCGTGAGCCACGGGATTTAAGCACTACAAAAAAGGAAGCTGCGAAAGGCGATGGTCCGCAGTCCGGTGGAGCATCGAATGCAGTGCTAATTCTTGTCCTGTTACTTTTAGGCGCAGACGTGTCCCGTACTGGTCCGATGACCCTGATGCACGGCCGGAGCGGGGAAGCAAGATAGAAGCACCAAAGTGACGACAGATAACATTGCCGTCACCGCCTACAGTGCAACTGACGAATTGAGCCACGGGATTTAAGCACTACAAAAAAGGAAGCTGCGAAAGACGACTCTCCGCAGTCCGGTGGAGCACAGAATGCAGTGCTGATTATATTCCTGCTTTTTTAGGTGCAGACGTGTCCCGTACTGGTCCGATGACCCTGATGCACCGCCGGAGCGGGGAAGCAAGATAGAAGCACCAAAGCGACGACAGATAACTTTGCCGTCACCGCCTACAGTGCAACTGACGTCATGAGCCACGGGATTTAAGCCCTACAAAATGAAGATGCGAAAGGCGACACTCCGCAGTCCGGTGGAGCATCGAATGCAGTGCTAATTCTTGTCCAGGTTCTTATGGCGCAGACGTGTCCCGTACTGGTCCGATGACCCTGATGCACGGCCGGACCGGGGAAGCAAGATAGAAGCACCAAAGCGACGACAGATAACTTTGCCGTCACCGCCTACAGTGCAACTGACGTCATGGGCCACGGGATTTAAGCACTACAAAAAAGGAAGCTGCGAAAGGCGATGCTCCGCAGTCCGGTGGAGCATGGAATGCAGTGCTAATTCCATTCCTGTTACGTTTAGGCGCAGACGTGTCCCGTACTGGTCCGATGACCCTGATGCACGGCCGGAGCGGAGAAGCAAGATAGAAGCACCAAAGCGACGACAAATAACTTTGCCGTCACCGCCTACACTGCAACTGACGTCATGAGCCTCGGGATTTAAGCCCTACAAAAGAAAGCTGCGAAAGGCGACACTTCGCAGTCCGGTGGGGCATCGAATGCCGTGCTAATTCTATTCCTGTTACTTTTAGGCCCACACGTGTCCCGTACTGGTCCGATGACCCTGATGCACGGCCGGAGAGGGGAAGCAAGATAGAAGCACCAAAGCGACGACAGATAACTTTGCCGTCACCGCCTACAGTGCAACTGAAGAAATTAGCCACGGGATTTAAGCACTACAAAAAAGGAAGCTGCGAAAGGCGACACTCCGCAGTCCGGTGGAGCATCGAATGCAGTGCTAATTCTTGTCCAATTTCTTATGACGCAGTCGTGTCCCGTACTGGTCCGATGACCCTGATGCACGGCCGAAGCGGGGAAGCAAGAAAGAAGCACCAAAGCGACGACAGATAACTTTGCCGTCACCGCCTACATTTAAACTGACGTCATGAGCTACGGGATTTAAGCACTACAAAAAAGGAAGCTGCAAAGGCGATGCTCCGCAGTCCGGTGGAGCATGGAATGCAGTGCTAATTCTATTCCTGTAACGTTTAGGCGCAGACGTGTCCCGTACTGGTCCGATGACCCTGATGCACGGCCGGAGCGGGGAAGCAAGATAGAAGCACCAAAGCGACGACAGATAACTTTGCCGTCACCGCCTACACTGCAACTGACGTCATGAGCCACGGGATTTAAGCCCTACAAAAGAAAGCTGCGAAAGGCGACACTTCGCAGTCCGGCGGAGCCTCGAATGCAGTGTTAATTCTGGTCCTGTTACTCTTAGGCGCGGACGTGTCCCGTATTGGTCCAATGACCCTGATGCACGGCCGGAGAGGGGAAGCAAGATAGAAGCACGAAAGCGACGACAGATAACTTTGCCGTCCCCGCCTACAGGGCAACTGACGTCATGAGCCACGGGATTTGGGCCCTACAAAAGGAAGCTGCGAAAGACGACTCTCCGCAGTCCGGTGGAGCATAGAATGCAGTGCTTATTCTGTTCCTGTTATTTTAGGCGCAGACATGTCCCGTACTGGTGCGATGACCCTGATGCACGGCCGGAGCGGGGAAGCAAGATAGAAGCACCAAAGCGACGACAGATACCTTGCCGTCACCGCCTACAGTGCAACTGACATCATGAGGCACGGGATTTAAGCCCTACAAAAGGAAAATGCGAAAGGCGACACTCCGCATTCCGGTGGAGCATCGAATGCAGTGCTAATTCCATTCCTGTTACGTTTAGGCGCAGACGTGTCCCGTACTGGTCCGATGACCCTGATGCACGGCCGGAGCGGAGAAGCAAGATAGAAGCACCAAAGCGACGACAAATAACTTTGCCGTCACCGCCTACACTGCAACTGACGTCATGAGCCTCGGGATTTAAGCCCTACAAAAGAAAGCTGCGAAAGGCGACACTTCGCAGTCCGGTGGGGCATCGAATGCCGTGCTAATTCTATTCCTGTTACTTTTAGGCCCACACGTGTCCCGTACTGGTCCGATGACCCTGATGCACGGCCGGAGAGGGGAAGCAAGATAGAAGCACCAAAGCGACGACAGATAACTTTGCCGTCACCGCCTACAGTGCAACTGAAGAAATTAGCCACGGGATTTAAGCACTACAAAAAAGGAAGCTGCGAAAGGCGACACTCCGCAGTCCGGTGGAGCATCGAATGCAGTGCTAATTCTTGTCCAATTTCTTATGACGCAGTCGTGTCCCGTACTGGTCCGATGACCCTGATGCACGGCCGAAGCGGGGAAGCAAGAAAGAAGCACCAAAGCGACGACAGATAACTTTGCCGTCACCGCCTACATTTAAACTGACGTCATGAGCTACGGGATTTAAGCACTACAAAAAAGGAAGCTGCAAAGGCGATGCTCCGCAGTCCGGTGGAGCATGGAATGCAGTGCTAATTCTATTCCTGTAACGTTTAGGCGCAGACGTGTCCCGTACTGGTCCGATGACCCTGATGCACGGCCGGAGCGGGGAAGCAAGATAGAAGCACCAAAGCGACGACAGATAACTTTGCCGTCACCGCCTACACTGCAACTGACGTCATGAGCCACGGGATTTAAGCCCTACAAAAGAAAGCTGCGAAAGGCGACACTTCGCAGTCCGGCGGAGCCTCGAATGCAGTGTTAATTCTGGTCCTGTTACTCTTAGGCGCGGACGTGTCCCGTATTGGTCCAATGACCCTGATGCACGGCCGGAGAGGGGAAGCAAGATAGAAGCACGAAAGCGACGACAGATAACTTTGCCGTCCCCGCCTACAGGGCAACTGACGTCATGAGCCACGGGATTTGGGCCCTACAAAAGGAAGCTGCGAAAGACGACTCTCCGCAGTCCGGTGGAGCATAGAATGCAGTGCTTATTCTGTTCCTGTTATTTTAGGCGCAGACATGT
This sequence comes from Amblyomma americanum, assembly GCF_052857255.1. Classification (NCBI taxonomy): domain Eukaryota; kingdom Metazoa; phylum Arthropoda; class Arachnida; order Ixodida; family Ixodidae; genus Amblyomma; species Amblyomma americanum. The sequence goes on from NC_135502.1 coordinate 167,268,073, forward strand.
CCCGTACTGGTGCGATGACCCTGATGCACGGCCGGAGCGGGGAAGCAAGATAGAAGCACCAAAGCGACGACAGATACCTTGCCGTCACCGCCTACAGTGCAACTGACATCATGAGGCACGGGATTTAAGCCCTACAAAAGGAAAATGCGAAAGGCGACACTCCGCATTCCGGTGGAGCATCGAATGCAGTGCTAATTCTGGTCCTGTTACTCTTAGGCGCGGACGTGTCCCGTATTGGTCCTATGACCCTGATGTACGGCCGGAGCTGGGAAGCAAGATAGAAGCACCAAAGCGACGATAGATAACTTTGCCGTCACCGCCTACACTGCAACTGATGTCATGAGCCACGGTATTTAAGCCCTAAAAAAGGAAGCTGCGAAAGGCGACACTCCGCAGTCCGGTGGAGCATCGAATGCAGTGCTAATTCTTGTCCTGTTACTTTTAGGCGCAGGCGTGTCCCGTGCTGGTCCGATGACCCTGATGGTCGGCCGGAGCGGGGAAGCAAGATAGAAGGACCAAAGCGATGACAGATAACTTCGCCGTCACCGCCTACAGTGAAACTGACGTCACGAGCCACGGGAGTTAAGCCCTACAAAAGGAAGCTGCGAAAGGCGACACTCCGCAGTCCGGTGGAGCATCGAATGCAGTGCTAATTCTTGTCCTGATACTTTTAGGCGCAGAGGTGTCCCGTACTGGTCCGATGACCCTGATGCACGGCCGGAGCGGGGAAGCAAGATAGAAGCACCAAAGCGACGACAGATAACTTCGCCGTCACCGCCTACAGTGAAACTGACGTCATGAGCCACGGGATTTAAGCCCTACAAAAGGAAGCTGCGAAAGGCGACACTCCGCAGTCCGGTGGAGCATCAAATGCAGTGCTAATTCTTGTCCTGTTACTTTTAGACGCAGACGTGTCCCGTACTGGTCCGATGACCCTGATGCACGGCCGGAGCGGGGAAGCAAGATAGAAGCACCAAAGCGACGACAGATAACTTCGCCGTCACCGCCTACAGTGAAACTGATGTCATGAGCGACGGGATTTAAGCCCTAAAAAAGGAAGATGCGAAAGGCGACACTCCGCAGTCCGGTGGAGCATCGAATGCAGTGCTAATTCTTGTCCAGTTTCTTATGGCGCAGACGTGTCCCGTACTGGTCCGATGACCCTGATGCACGGCCGGAGAGGGGAAGCAAGATAGAAGCACCAAAGCGACGACAGATAACTTTGCCGTCACCGCCTACAGTGCAACTGACGTCGTAAGCCACGGGATTTAAGCACTACAAAAAAGGAAGCTGCGAAAGGCGATGGTCCGCAGTCCGGTGGAGCATCGAATGCAGTGCTAATTCTTGTCCTGTTACTTTTAGGCGCAGACGTGTCCCGTACTGGTCCGATGACCCTGATGCACGGCCGGAGCGGGGAAGCAAGATAGAAGCACCAAAGCGACGACAGATAACTTTGCCGTCACCGCCTAAAGTGCAACTGACGTTATGAGCCACGGGATATAAGCCCTACAAAAGGAAGATGCGAAAGGCGACACTCCGCAGTGCGGTGGAGCATCGATTGCAGTGCTAATTCTTGTCCAGTTTATTATGGCGCAGTCGTGTCCCGTACTGGTCCGATGACCCTGATGCACGGCCGGAGCGGGGAAGCAAGATAGAAGCACCAAAGCGACTACAGATAACTTCGCCGTCACCGCCTAAAGTGCAACTGACGTCATGAGCCACGGGATTTAAGCCCTAAAAAAGGAAGATGCGAAAGGCGACACTCCGCAGTCCGGTGGAGCATCGAATGCAGTGCTAATTCTTGTCCAGTTTCTTATGGCGGAGACGTGTCCCGTACTGGTCCGATGACCCTGATGCACGGCCGGAGCGGGGAAGCAAGATAGAAGCACCAAAGTGACGACAGATAACTTTGCCGTCACCGCCTACAGTGCAACTGACGAAATGAGCCACGGGATTTAAGCACTACAAAAAAGGAAGCTGCGAAAGACGACTTTCCGCAGTCCGGTGGAGCACAGAATGCAGTGCTTATTATATTCCTGTTATTTTAGGTGCAGACGTGTCCCGTACTGGTCCGATGACCCTGATGCACCGCCGGAGCGGGGAAGCAAGATAGAAGCACCAAAAAGACGACTGATAACTTTGCCGTCACCGCCTACAGTGCAACTGACGTCATGAGCCACGGGATTTAAGCCCTACAAAATGAAGATGCGAAAGGCGACACTCCGCAGTCCGGTGGAGCATCGAATGCAGTGCTAATTCTTGTCCAGGTTCTTATGGCGCAGACGTGTCCCGTACTGGTCCGATGACCCTGATGCACGGCCGGACCGGGGAAGCAAGATAGAAGCACCAAAGCGACGACAGATAACTTTGCCGTCACCGCCTACAGTGCAACTGACGTCATGGGCCACGGGATTTAAGCACTACAAAAAAGGAAGCTGCGAAAGGCGATGCTCCGCAGTCCGGTGGAGCATGGAATGCAGTGCTAATTCCATTCCTGTTACTTTTAGGCGCAGACGTGTCCCGTACTGGTCCGATGACCCTGATGCACGGCCGGAGCGGGGAAGCAAGATAGAAGCACCAAAGCGACGACAAATAACTTTGCCGTCACCGCCTACACTGCAACTGACGTCATGAGCCTCGGGATTTAAGCCCTACAAAAGAAAGCTGCGAAAGGCGACACTTCGCAGTCCGGTGGGGCATCGAATGCAGTGCTAATTCTATTCCTGTTACTTTTAGGCCCACACGTGTCCCGTACTGGTCCGATGACCCTGATGCACGGCCGGAGAGGGGAAGCAAGATAGAAGCACCAAAGCGACGACAGATAACTTTGCCGTCACCGCCTACAGTGCAACTGACGAAATGAGCCACGGGATTTAAGCACTACAAAAAAGGAAGCTGCGAAAGGCGACACTCCGCAGTCCGGTGGAGCATCGAATGCAGTGCTAATTCTTGTCCAATTTCTTATGACGCAGTCGTGTCCTGTACTGGTTCGATGACCCTGATGCACGGCCGAAGCGGGGAAGCAAGAAAGAAGCACCAAAGCGACGACAGATAACTTTGCCGTCACCGCCTACAGTTAAACTGACGTCATGAGCTACGGGATTTAAGCACTACAAAAAAGGAAGCTGCAAAGGCGATGCTCCGCAGTCCGGTGGAGCATGGAATGCAGTGCTAATTCTATTCCTGTAACGTTTAGGCGCAGACGTGTCCCGTACTGGTCCGATGACCCTGATGCACGGCCGGAGCGGGGAAGCAAGATAGAAGCACCAAAGCGACGACAGATAACTTTGCCGTCACCGCCTACACTGCAACTGACGTCATGAGCCACGGGATTTAAGCCCTACAAAAGAAAGCTGCGAAAGGCGACACTTCGCAGTCCGGCGGAGCCTCGAATGCAGTGTTAATTCTATTCCTGTTATTTTAGGCCCAGACGTGTCCCGTACTGGTCCGATGACCCTGATGCACGGCCGGAGAGGGGAAGCAAGATAGAAGCACGAAAGCGACGACAGATAACTTTGCCGTCCCCGCCTACAGGGCAACTGACGTCATGAGCCACGGGATTTGGGCCCTACAAAAGGAAGCTGCGAAAGACGACTCTCCGCAGTCCGGTGGAGCATAAAATGCAGTGCTTATTCTGTTCCTGTTATTTTAGGCGCAGACATGTCCCGTACTGGTGCGATGACCCTGATGCACGGCCGGAGCGGGGAAGCAAGATAGAAGCACCAAAGCGACGACAGATACCTTGCCGTCACCGCCTACAGTGCAACTGACATCATGAGGCACGGGATTTAAGCCCTACAAAAGGAAAATGCGAAAGGCGACACTCCGCATTCCGGTGGAGCATCGAATGCAGTGCTAATTCTGGTCCTGTTACTCTTAGGCGCGGACGTGTCCCGTATTGGTCCTATGACCCTGATGTACGGCCGGAGCTGGGAAGCAAGATAGAAGCACCAAAGCGACGATAGATAACTTTGCCGTCACCGCCTACACTGCAACTGATGTCATGAGCCACGGTATTTAAGCCCTAAAAAAGGAAGCTGCGAAAGGCGACACTCCGCAGTCCGGTGGAGCATCGAATGCAGTGCTAATTCTTGTCCTGTTACTTTTAGGCGCAGACGTGTCCCGTGCTGGTCCGATGACCCTGATGGTCGGCCGGAGCGGGGAAGCAAGATAGAAGGACCAAAGCGATGACAGATAACTTCGCCGTCACCGCCTACAGTGAAACTGACGTCACGAGCCACGGGAGTTAAGCCCTACAAAAGGAAGCTGCGAAAGGCGACACTCCGCAGTCCGGTGGAGCATCGAATGCAGTGCTAATTCTTGTCCTGTTACTTTTAGGCGCAGAGGTGTCCCGTACTGGTCCGATGACCCTGATGCACGGCCGGAGCGGGGAAGCAAGATAGAAGCACCAAAGCGACGACAGATAACTTCGCCGTCACCGCCTACAGTGAAACTGACGTCATGAGCCACGGGATTTAAGCCCTACAAAAGGAAGCTGCGAAAGGCGACACTCCGCAGTCCGGTGGAGCATCAAATGCAGTGCTAATTCTTGTCCTGTTACTTTTAGACGCAGACGTGTCCCGTACTGGTCCGATGACCCTGATGCACGGCCGGAGCGGGGAAGCAAGATAGAAGCACCAAAGCGACGACAGATAACTTCGCCGTCACCGCCTACAGTGAAACTGATGTCATGAGCCACGGGATTTAAGCCCTAAAAAAGGAAGATGCGAAAGGCGACACTCCGCAGTCCGGTGGAGCATCGAATGCAGTGCTAATTCTTGTCCAGTTTCTTATGGCGCAGACGTGTCCCGTACTGGTCCGATGACCCTGATGCACGGCCGGAGAGGGGAAGCAAGATAGAAGCACCAAAGCGACGACAGATAACTTTGCCGTCACCGCCTACAGTGCAACTGACGAAATGAGCCACGGGATTTAAGCACTACAAAAAAGGAAGCTGCGTAAGGCGACACTCCGCAGTCCGGTGGAGCATCGAATGCAGTGCTAATTCTTGTCCAATTTCTTATGACGCAGTCGTGTCCCGTACTGGTCCGATGACCCTGATGCACGGCCGAAGCGGGGAAGCAAGAAAGAAGCACCAAAGCGACGACAGATAACTTTGCCGTCACCGCCTACAGTTAAACTGACGTCATGAGCTACGGGATTTAAGCACTACAAAAAAGGAAGCTGCAAAGGCGATGCTCCGCAGTCCCGTGGAGCATAGAATGCAGTGCTAATTCTATTCCTGTAACGTTTAGGCGCAGACGTGTCCCGTACTGGTCCGATGACCCTGATGCACGGCCGGAGCGGGGAAGCAAGATAGAAGCACCAAAGCGACGACAGATAACTTTGCCGTCACCGCCTACACTGCAACTGACGTCATGAGCCACGGGATTTAAGCCCTACAAAAGAAAGCTGCGAAAGGCGACACTTCGCAGTCCGGCGGAGCCTCGAATGCAGTGTTAATTCTATTCCTGTTATTTTAGGCCCAGGCGTGTCCCGTACTGGTCCGATGACCCTGATGCACGGCCGGAGAGGGGAAGCAAGATAGAAGCACGAAAGCGACGACAGATAACTTTGCCGTCCCCGCCTACAGGGCAACTGACGTCATGAGCCACGGGATTTGGGCCCTACAAAAGGAAGCTGCGAAAGACGACTCTCCGCAGTCCGGTGGAGCATAGAATGCAGTGCTTATTCTGTTCCTGTTATTTTAGGCGCAGACATGTCCCGTACTGGTGCGATGACCCTGATGCACGGCCGGAGCGGGGAAGCAAGATAGAAGCACCAAAGCGACGACAGATACCTTGCCGTCACCGCCTACAGTGCAACTGACATCATGAGGCACGGGATTTAAGCCCTACAAAAGGAAAATGCGAAAGGCGACACTCCGCATTCCGGTGGAGCATCGAATGCAGTGCTAATTCTGGTCCTGTTACTCTTAGGCGCGGACGTGTCCCGTATTGGTCCTATGACCCTGATGTACGGCCGGAGCTGGGAAGCAAGATAGAAGCACCAAAGCGACGATAGATAACTTTGCCGTCACCGCCTACACTGCAACTGATGTCATGAGCCACGGTATTTAAGCCCTAAAAAAGGAAGCTGCGAAAGGCGACACTCCGCAGTCCGGTGGAGCATCGAATGCAGTGCTAATTCTTGTCCTGTTACTTTTAGGCGCAGACGTGTCCCGTGCTGGTCCGATGACCCTGATGGTCGGCCGGAGCGGGGAAGCAAGATAGAAGGACCAAAGCGATGACAGATAACTTCGCCGTCACCGCCTACAGTGAAACTGACGTCACGAGCCACGGGAGTTAAGCCCTACAAAAGGAAGCTGCGAAAGGCGACACTCCGCAGTCCGGTGGAGCATCGAATGCAGTGCTAATTCTTGTCCTGTTACTTTTAGGCGCAGAGGTGTCCCGTACTGGTCCGATGACCCTGATGCACGGCCGGAGCGGGGAAGCAAGATAGAAGCACCAAAGCGACGACAGATAACTTCGCCGTCACCGCCTACAGTGAAACTGACGTCATGAGCCACGGGATTTAAGCCCTACAAAAGGAAGCTGCGAAAGGCGACACTCCGCAGTCCGGTGGAGCATCAAATGCAGTGCTAATTCTTGTCCTGTTACTTTTAGACGCAGACGTGTCCCGTACTGGTCCGATGACCCTGATGCACGGCCGGAGCGGGGAAGCAAGATAGAAGCACCAAAGCGACGACAGATAACTTTGCCGTCACCGCCTAAAGTGCAACTGACGTTATGAGCCACGGGATATAAGCCCTACAAAAGGAAGATGCGAAAGGCGACACTCCGCAGTGCGGTGGAGCATCGAATGCAGTGCTAATTCTTGTCCAGTTTCTTATGGCGCAGTCGTGTCCCGTACTGGTCCGATGACCCTGATGCACGGCCGGAGCGGGGAAGCAAGATAGAAGCACCAACGCGACTACAGATAACTTCGCCGTCACCGCCTAAAGTGCAACTGACGTCATGAGCCACGGGATTTAAGCCCTAAAAAAGGAAGATGCGAAAGGCGACACTCCGCAGTCCGGTGGAGCATCGAATGCAGTGCTAATTCTTGTCCAGTTTCTTATGGCGGAGACGTGTCCCGTACTGGTCCGATGACCCTGATGCACGGCCGGAGCGGGGAAGCAAGATAGAAGCACCAAAGTGACGACAGATAACTTTGCCGTCACCGCCTACAGTGCAACTGACGAAATGAGCCACGGGATTTAAGCACTACAAAAAAGGAAGCTGCGAAAGACGACTCTCCGCAGTCCGGTGGAGCACAGAATGCAGTGCTTATTATATTCCTGTTATTTTAGGTGCAGACGTGTCCCGTACTGGTCCGATGACCCTGATGCACCGCCGGAGCGGGGAAGCAAGATAGAAGCACCAAAGCGACGACAGATAACTTTGCCGTCACCGCCTACAGTGCAACTGACGTCATGAGCCACGGGATTTAAGCCCTACAAAATGAAGATGCGAAAGGCGACACTCCGCAGTCCGGTGGAGCATCGAATGCAGTGCTAATTCTTGTCCAGGTTCTTATGGCGCAGACGTGTCCCGTACTGGTCCGATGACCCTGATGCACGGCCGGACCGGGGAAGCAAGATAGAAGCACCAAAGCGACGACAGATAACTTTGCCGTCACCGCCTACAGTGCAACTGACGTCATGGGCCACGGGATTTAAGCACTACAAAAAAGGAAGCTGCGAAAGGCGATGCTCCGCAGTCCGGTGGAGCATGGAATGCAGTGCTAATTCCATTCCTGTTACGTTTAGGCGCAGAAGTGTCCCGTACTGGTCCGATGACCCTGATGCACGGCCGGAGCGGGGAAGCAAAATAGAAGCACCAAAGCGACGACAAATAACTTTGCCGTCACCGCCTACACTGCAACTGACGTCATGAGCCTCGGGATTTAAGCCCTACAAAAGAAAGCTGCGAAAGGCGACACTTCGCAGTCCGGTGGGGCATCGAATGCAGTGCTAATTCTATTCCTGTTACTTTTAGACCCACACGTGTCCCGTACTGGTCCGATGACCCTGATGCACGGCCGGAGAGGGGAAGCAAGATAGAAGCACCAAAGCGACGACAGATAACTTTGCCGTCACCGCCTACAGTGCAACTGACGAAATGAGCCACGGGATTTAAGCACTACAAAAAAGGAAGCTGCGAAAGGCGACACTCCGCAGTCCGGTGGAGCATCGAATGCAGTGCTAATTCTTGTCCAGTTTCTTATGACGCAGTCGTGTCCCGTACTGGTCCGATGACCCTGATGCACGGCCGGAGAGGGGAAGCAAGAAAGAAGCACCAAAGCGACGACAGATAACTTTGCCGTCACCGCCTACAGTTAAACTGACGTCATGAGCTACGGGATTTAAGCACTACAAAAAAGGAAGCTGCAAAGGCGATGCTCCGCAGTCCGGCGGAGCCTCGAATGCAGTGTTAATTCTATTCCTGTTATTTTAGGCCCAGACGTGTCCCGTACTGGTCCGATGACCCTGATGCACGGCCGGAGAGGGGAAGCAAGATAGAAGCACGAAAGCGACGACAGATAACTGCCGTCCCCGCCTACAGGGCAACTGACGTCATGAGCAACGGGATTTAAGCCCTACAAAAGGAAGCTGCGAAAGACGACTCTCCGCAGTCCGGTGGAGCATAGAATGCAGTGCTTATTCTGTTCCTGTTATTTTAGGCGCAGACATGTCCCGTACTGGTCCGATGACCCTGATGCACGGCCGGAGCGGGGAAGCAAGATAGAAGCACCAAAGCGACGACAGATACCTTGCCGTCACCGCCTACAGTGCAACTGACATCATGAGGCACGGGATTTAAGCCCTACAAAAGGAAAATGCGAAAGGCGACACTCCGCATTCCGGTGGAGCATCGAATGCAGTGCTAATTCTGGTCCTGTTACTCTTAGGCGCGGACGTGTCCGGTATTGGTCCTATGACCCTGATGTACGGCCGGAGCGGGGAAGCAAGATAGAAGCACCAAAGCGACGATAGATAACTTTGCCGTCACCGCCTACACTGCAACTGATGTCATGAGCCACGGTATTTAAGCCCTAAAAAAGGAAGCTGCGAAAGGCGACACTCCGCAGTCCGGTGGAGCATCGAATGCAGTGCTAATTCTTGTCCTGTTACTTTTAGGCGCAGACGTGTCCCGTGCTGATCCGATGACCCTGATGGTCGGCCGGAGCGGAGAAGCAAGATAAAAGGACCAAAGCGACGACAGATAACTTCGCCGTCACCACCTACAGTGAAACTGACGTCACGAGCCACGGGAGTTAAGCCCTACAAAAGGAAGCTGCGAAAGGCGACACTCCGCAGTCCGGTGGAGCATCGAATGCAGTGCTAATTCTTGTCCTGTTACTTTTAGGCGCAGAGGTGTCCCGTACTGGTCCGATGACCCTGATGCACGGCCGGAGCGGGGAAGCAAGATAGAAGCACCAAAGCGACGACATATAACTTCGCCGTCACCGCCTACAGTGAAACTGACGTCATGAGCCACGGGATTTCAGCCCTACAAAAGGAAGCTGCGAAAGGCGACACTCCGCAGTCCGGTGGAGCATCAAATGCAGTGCTAATTCTTGTCCTGTTACTTTTAGACGCAGACGTGTCCCGTACTGGTCCGATGACCCTGATGCACGGCCGGAGCGGGGAAGCAAGATAGAAGCACCAAAGCGACGACAGATAACTTCGCCGTCACCGCCTACAGTGAAACTGATGTCATGAGCCACGGGATTTAAGCCCTAACAAAGGAAGATGCGAAAGGCGACACTCCGCAGTCCGGTGGAGCATCGAATGCAGTGCTAATTCTTGTCCAGTTTCTTATGGCGCAGACGTGTCCCGTACTGGTCCGATGACCCTGATGCACGACCGGAGCGGGGAAGCAAGATAGAAGCACCAAAGCGACGACAGATAACTTTGCCGTCAGCGCCTACAGTGCAACTGACGTCGTGAGCCACGGGATTTAAGCACTACAAAAAAGGAAGCTGCGAAAGGCGATGGTCCGCAGTCCGGTGGAGCATCGAATGCAGTGCTAATTCTTGTCCTGTTACTTTTAGGCGCAGACGTGTCCCGTACTGGTCCGATGACCCTGATGCACGGCCGGAGCGGGGAAGCAAGATAGAAGCACCAAAGCGACGACAGATAACTTTGCCGTCACCGCCTAAAGTGCAACTGACGTTATGAGCCACGGGATATAAGCCCTACAAAAGGAAGATGCGAAAGGCGACACTCCGCAGTGCGGTGGAGCATCGAATGCAGTGCTAATTCTTGTCCAGTTTCTTATGGCGCAGTCGTGTCCCGTACTGGTCCGATGACCCTGATGCACGGCCGGAGCGGGGAAGCAAGATAGAAGCACCAAAGCGACTACAGATAACTTCGCCGTCACCGCCTACAGTGCAACTGACGTCATGAGCCACGGGATTTGAGCCCTACAAAATGAAGACGCGAAAGGCGACACTCCGCAGTCCGGTGGAGCATCGAATGCAGTGCTAATTCTTGTCCAGGTTCTTATGGCGCAGACGTGTCCCGTACTGGTCCGATGACCCTGATGCACGGCCGGACCGGGGAAGCAAGATAGAAGCACCAAAGCGACGACAGATAACTTTGCCGTCACCGCCTACAGTGCAACTGACGTCATGGGCCACGGGATTTAAGCACTACAAAAAAGGAAGCTGCGAAAGGCGATGCTCCGCAGTCCGGTGGAGCATGGAATGCAGTGCTAATTCCATTCCTGTTACGTTTAGGCGCAGACGTGTCCCGTACTGGTCCGATGACCCTGATGCACGGCCGGAGCGGGGAAGCAAGATAGAAGCACCAAAGCGACGACAAATAACTTTGCGTCACCGCCTACACTGCAACTGACGTCATGAGCCTCGGGATTTAAGCCCTACAAAAGAAAGCTGCGAAAGGCGACACTTCGCAGTCCGGTGGGGCATCGAATGCAGTGCTAATTCTATTCCTGTTACTTTTAGGCCCACACGTGTCCCGTACTGGTCCGATGACCCTGATGCACATCCGGAGAGGGGAAGCAAGATAGAAGCACCAAAGCGACGACAGATAACTTTGCCGTCACCGCCTACAGTGCAACTGACGAAATGAGCCACGGGATTTAAGCACTACAAAAAGGAAGCTGCGAAAGGCGACACTCCGCAGTCCGGTGGAGCATCGAATGCAGTGCTAATTCTTGTCCAGTTTCTTATGACGCAGTCGTGTCCCGTACTGGTCCGATGACCCTGATGCACGGCCGAAGCGGGGAAGCAAGAAAGAAGCACCAAAGCGACGACAGATAACTTTGCCGTCACCGCCTACAGTTAAACTGACGTCATGAGCTACGGGATTTAAGCACTACAAAAAAGGAAGCTGCAAAGGCGATGCTCCGCAGTCCGGTGGAGCATGGAATGCAGTGCTAATTCTATACCTGTTACGTTTAGGCGCAGACGTGTCCCGTACTGGTCCGATGACCCTGATGCACGGCCGGAGCGGGGAAGCAAGATAGAAGCACCAAAGCGACGACAGATAACTTTGCCGTCACCGCCTACACTGCAACTGACGTCATGAGCCACGGGATTTAAGCCCTACAAAAGAAAGCTGCGAAAGGCAACACTTCGCAGTCCGGCGGAGCCTCGAATGCAGTGTTAATTCTATTCCTGTTATTTTAGGCCCAGACGTGTCCCGTACTGGTCCGATGACCCTGATGAACGGCCGGATAGGGGAAGCAAGATAGAAGCACGAAAGCGACGACAGATAACTTTGCCGTCCCCGCCAACAGGGCAACTGACGTCATGAGCCACGGGATTTAAGCCCTACAAAAGGAAGCTGCGAAAGACGACTCTCCGCAGTCCGGTGGAGCATAGAATGCAGTGCTTATTCTGTTTCTGTTATTTTAGGCGCAGACATGTCCCGTACTGGTCCGATGACCCTGATGCACGGCCGGAGCGGGGAAGCAAGATAGAAGCACCAAAGCGACGACAGATAACTTTGCCGTCACCGCCTACAGTGCAACTGACATCATGAGGCACGGGATTTAAGCCCTACAAAAGGAAAATGCGAAAGGCGACACTCCGCATTCCGGTGGAGCATCGAATGCAGTGCTAATTCTGGTCCTGTTACTCTTAGGCGCGGACGTGTCCCGTATTGGTCCTATGACCCTGATGTACGGCCGGAGCGGGGAAGCAAGATAGAAGCACCAAAGCGACGATAGATAACTTTGCCGTCACCGCCTACACTGCAACTGATGTCATGAGCCACGGTATTTAAGCCCTAAAAAAGGAAGCTGCGAAAGGCGACACTCCGCAGTCCGGTGGAGCATCGAATGCAGTGCTAATTCTTGTCCTGTTACTTTTAGGCGCAGACGTGTCCCGTGCTGGTCCGATGACCCTGATGGTCGGCCGGAGCGGGGAAGCAAGATAGAAGGACCAAAGCGACGACAGATAACTTCGCCGTCACCGCCTACAGTGAAACTGACGTCACGAGCCACGGGAGTTAAGCCCTACAAAAGGAAGCTGCGAAAGGCGACACTCCGCAGTCCGGTGGAGCATCGAATGCAGTGCTAATTCTTGTCCTGTTACTTTTAGGCGCAGAGGTGTCCCGTACTGGTCCGATGACCCTGATGCACGGCCGGAGCGGGGAAGCAAGATAGAAGCACCAAAGCGACTACAGATAACTTCGCCGTCACCGCCTACAGTGCAACTTACGTCATGAGCCACGGGATTTAAGCACTACAAAAGGAAGCTGCGAAAGGCGACACTCCGCAGTCCGTTGGAGCATCGAATGCAGTGCTAATTCTATTCCTGTTACCTTTAGGCCCAGACGTGTCCTGTGCTGGTCCGATGACCCTGATGCACGGCCGGAGCGGGGATGCTAGATAGAAGCACCAAAGCGACGACAGATAACTTCGCTGTCACCGCCTACAGTGCAACTGACGTCATGAGCCACGGGATTTAAGCACTACAAAAGGAAGCTGCGAAAGGCGACACTCCACAGTACGTTGGAGCATCGAATGCAGTGCTAAATCTATTCCTGTTACTTTTAGGCCCAGACGTGTCGCGTACTGGTCCGATGACCCTGATGCACGGCCGGAGCGGGGAAGCAAGATAGAAGCACCAAAGCGACGACAGATAACTTTGCCGTCACCGCCTACAGTGCAACTGACGTCGTGAGCTACGGGATTTAAGCACTACAAAAAAGGAAGCTGCGAAAGGCGATGGTCCGCAGTCCGGTGGAGCATCGAATGCAGTGCTAATTCTTGTCCTGTTACTTTTAGGCGCAGACGTGTCCCGTACTGGTCCGATGACCCTGATGCACGGCCGGAGCGGGGAAGCAAGATAGAAGCACCAAAGCGACGACAGATAACTTTGCCGTCACCGCCTAAAGTGCAACTGACGTTATGAGCCACGGGATATCAGCCCTACAAAAGGAAGATGCGAAAGGCGACACTCCGCAGTGCGGTGGAGCATCGAATGCAGTGCTAATTCTTGTCCAGTTTCTTATGGCGCAGTCGTGTCCCGTACTGGTCCGATGACCCTGATGCACGGCCGGAGCGGGGAAGCAAGATAGAAGCACCAAAGCGACGACAGATAACTTTGCCGTCACCGCCTACAGTGCAACTGACGTCATGGGCCACGGGATTTAAGCACTACAAAAAAGGAAGCTGCGAAAGGCGATGCTCCGCAGTCCGGTGGAGCATGGAATGCAGTGCTAATTCCATTCCTGTTACGTTTAGGCGCAGACGTGTCCCGTACTGGTCCGATGACCCTGATGCACGGCCGGAGCGGGGAAGCAAGACAGAAGCACCAAAGCGACGACAAATAACTTTGCCGTCACCGCCTACACTGCAACTGACGTCATGAGCCTCGGGATTTAAGCCCTACAAAAGAAAGCTGCGAAAGGCGACACTTCGCAGTTCGGTGGGGCCTCGAATGCAGTGCTAATTCTATTCCTTTTACTTTTAGGCCCACACGTGTCCCGTACTGGTCTGATGACCCTGATGCACGGCCGGAGAGGGGAAGCAAGATAGAAGCACCAAAGCGACGACAGATAACTTTGCCGTCACCGCCTACAGTGCAACTGACGAAATGAGCCACGGGATTTAAGCACTACAAAAAAGGAAGCTGCGAAAGGCGACACTCCGCAGTCCGGTGGAGCATCGAATGCAGTGCTAATTCTTGTCCAGTTTCTTATGACGCAGTCGTGTCCCGTACTGGTCCGATGACCCTGATGCACGGCCGAAGCGGGGAAGCAAGAAAGAAGCACCAAAGCGACGACAGATAACTTTGCCGTCACCGCCTACAGTTAAACTGACGTCATGAGCTACGGGATTTAAGCACTACAAAAAAGGAAGCTGCAAAGGCGATGCTCCGCAGTCCGGCGGAGCCTCGAATGCAGTGTTAATTCTATTCCTGTTATTTTAGGCCCAGACGTGTCCCGTACTGGTCCGATGACCCTGATGCACGGCCGGAGAGGGGAAGCAAGATAGAAGCACGAAAGCGACGACAGATAACTGCCGTCCCCGCCTACAGGGCAACTGACGTCATGAGCAACGGGATTTAAGCCCTACAAAAGGAAGCTGCGAAAGACGACTCTCCGCAGTCCGGTGGAGCATAGAATGCAGTGCTTATTCTGTTCCTGGTATTTTAGGCGCAGACATGTCCCGTACTGGTCCGATGACCCTGATGCACGGCCGGAGCGGGGAAGCAAGATAGAAGCACCAAAGCGACGACAGATACCTTGCCGTCACCGCCTACAGTGCAACTGACATCATGAGGCACGGGATTTAAGCCCTACAAAAGGAAAAAGCGAAAGGCGACACTCCGCATTCCGGTGGAGCATCGAATGCAGTGCTAATTCTGGTCCTGTTACTCTTAGGCGCGGACGTGTCCGGTATTGGTCCTATGACCCTGATGTACGGCCGGAGCGGGGAAGCAAGATAGAAGCACCAAAGCGACGATAGATAACTTTGCCGTCACCGCCTACACTGCAACTGATGTCATGAGCCACGGTATTTAAGCCCTAAAAAAGGAAGCTGCGAAAGGCGACACTCCGCAGTCCGGTGGAGCATCGAATGCAGTGCTAATTCTTGTCCTGTTACTTTTAGGCGCAGACGTGTCCCGTGCTGATCCGATGACCCTGATGGTCAGCCGAAGCGGGGAAGCAAGATAGAAGGACCAAAGCGACGACAGATAACTTCGCCGTCACCACCTACAGTGAAACTGACGTCACGAGCCACGGGAGTTAAGCCCTACAAAAGGAAGCTGCGAAAGGCGACACTCCGCAGTCCGGTGGAGCATCGAATGCAGTGCTAATTCTTGTCCTGTTACTTTTAGGCGCAGAGGTGTCCCGTACTGGTCCGATGACCCTGATGCACGGCCGGAGCGGGGAAGCAAGATAGAAGCACCAAAGCGACGACAGATAACTTCGCCGTCACCGCCTACAGTGAAACTGACGTCATGAGCCACGGGATTTCAGCCCTACAAAAGGAAGCTGCGAAAGGCGACACTCCGCAGTCCGGTGGAGCATCAAATGCAGTGCTAATTCTTGTCCTGTTACTTTTAGACGCAGACGTGTCGCGTACTGGTCCGATGACCCTGATGCACGGCCGGAGCGGGGAAGCAAGATAGAAGCACCAAAGCGACGACAGATAACTTCGCCGTCACCGCCTACAGTGAAACTGATGTCATGAGCCACGGGATTTAAGCCCTAACAAAGGAAGATGCGAAAGGCGACACTCCGCAGTCCGGTGGAGCATCGAATGCAGTGCTAATTCTTGTCCAGTTTCTTATGGCGCAGACGTGTCCCGTACTGGTCCGATGACCCTGATGCACGACCGGAGCGGGGAAGCAAGATAGAAGCACCAAAGCGACGACAGATAACTTTGCCGTCAGCGCCTACAGTGCAACTGACGTCGTGAGCCACGGGATTTAAGCACTACAAAAAAGGAAGCTGCGAAAGGCGATGGTCCGCAGTCCGGTGGAGCATCGAATGCAGTGCTAATTCTTGTCCTGTTACTTTTAGGCGCAGACGTGTCCCGTACTGGTCCGATGACCCTGATGCACGGCCGGAGCGGGGAAGCAAGATAGAAGCACCAAAGCGACGACAGATAACTTTGCCGTCACCGCCTAAAGTGCAACTGACGTTATGAGCCACGGGATATAAGCCCTACAAAAGGAAGATGCGAAAGGCGAAACTCCGCAGTGCGGTGGAGCATCGAATGCAGTGCTAATTCTTGTCCAGTTTCTTATGGCGCAGTCGTGTCCCGTACTGGTCCGATGACCCTGATGCACGGCCGGAGCGGGGAAGCAAGATAGAAGCACCAAAGCGACTACAGATAACTTCGCCGTCACCGCCTAAAGTGCAACTGACGTCATGAGCCACGGGATTTAAGCCCTAAAAAAGGAAGATGCGAAAGGCGACACTCCGCAGTCCGGTGGAGCATCGAATGCAGTGCTAATTCTTGTCCAGTTTCTTATGGCGGAGACGTGTCCCGTACTGGTCCGATGACCCTGATGCACGGCCGGAGCGGGGAAGCAAGATAGAAGCACCAAAGTGACGACAGATAACTTTGCCGTCACCGCCTACAGTGCAACTGACGAAATGAGCCACGGGATTTAAGCACTACAAAAAAGGAAGCTGCGAAAGACGACTCTCCGCAGTCCGGTGGAGCACAGAATGCAGTGCTTATTATATTCCTGTTATTTTAGGTGCAGACGTGTCCCGTACTGGTCCGATGACCCTGATGCACCGCCGGAGCGGGGAAGCAAGATAGAAGCACCAAAGCGACGACAGATAACTTTGCCGTCACCGCCTACAGTGCAACTGACGTCATGAGCCACGGGATTTAAGCCCTACAAAATGAAGATGCGAAAGGCGACACTCCGCAGTCCGGTGGAGCATCGAATGCAGTGCTAATTCTTGTCCAGGTTCTTATGGCGCAGACGTGTCCCGTACTGGTCCGATGACCCTGATGCACGGCCGGACCGGGGAAGCAAGATAGAAGCACCAAAGCGACGACAGATAACTTTGCCGTCACCGCCTACAGTGCAACTGACGTCATGGGCCACGGGATTTAAGCACTACAAAAAAGGAAGCTGCGAAAGGCGATGCTCCGCAGTCCGGTGGAGCATGGAATGCAGTGCTAATTCCATTCCTGTTACGTTTAGGCGCAGACGTGTCCCGTACTGGTCCGATGACCCTGATGCACGGCCGGAGCGGGGAAGCAAGATAGAAGCACCAAAGCGACGACAAATAACTTTGCGTCACCGCCTACACTGCAACTGACGTCATGAGCCTCGGGATTTAAGCCCTACAAAAGAAAGCTGCGAAAGGCGACACTTCGCAGTCCGGTGGGGCATCGAATGCAGTGCTAATTCTATTCCTGTTACTTTTAGGCCCACACGTGTCCCGTACTGGTCCGATGACCCTGATGCACATCCGGAGAGGGGAAGCAAGATAGAAGCACCAAAGCGACGACAGATAACTTTGCCGTCACCGCCTACAGTGCAACTGACGAAATGAGCCACGGGATTTAAGCACTACAAAAAGGAAGCTGCGAAAGGCGACACTCCGCAGTCCGGTGGAGCATCGAATGCAGTGCTAATTCTTGTCCAGTTTCTTATGACGCAGTCGTGTCCCGTACTGGTCCGATGACCCTGATGCACGGCCGAAGCGGGGAAGCAAGAAAGAAGCACCAAAGCGACGACAGATAACTTTGCCGTCACCGCCTACAGTTAAACTGACGTCATGAGCTACGGGATTTAAGCACTACAAAAAAGGAAGCTGCAAAGGCGATGCTCCGCAGTCCGGTGGAGCATGGAATGCAGTGCTAATTCTATTCCTGTTACGTTTAGGCGCAGACGTGTCCCGTACTGGTCCGATGACCCTGATGCACGTCCGGAGCGGGGAAGCAAGATAGAAGCACCAAAGCGACGACAGATAACTTTGCCGTCACCGCCTACACTGCAACTGACGTCATGAGCCACGGGATTTAAGCCCTACAAAAGAAAGCTGCGAAAGGCAACACTTCGCAGTCCGGCGGAGCCTCGAATGCAGTGTTAATTCTATTCCTGTTATTTTAGGCCCAGACGTGTCCCGTACTGGTCCGATGACCCTGATGAACGGCCGGATAGGGGAAGCAAGATAGAAGCACGAAAGCGACGACAGATAACTTTGCCGTCCCCGCCAACAGGGCAACTGACGTCATGAGCCACGGGATTTAAGCCCTACAAAAGGAAGCTGCGAAAGACGACTCTCCGCAGTCCGGTGGAGCATAGAATGCAGTGCTTATTCTGTTTCTGTTATTTTAGGCGCAGACATGTCCCGTACTGGTCCGATGACCCTGATGCACGGCCGGAGCGGGGAAGCAAGATAGAAGCACCAAAGCGACGACAGATAACTTTGCCGTCACCGCCTACAGTGCAACTGACATCATGAGGCACGGGATTTGCGCCCTACAAAAGGAAAATGCGAAAGGCGACACTCCGCATTCCGGTGGAGCATCGAATGCAGTGCTAATTCTGGTCCTGTTACTCTTAGGCGCGGACGTGTCCCGTATTGGTCCTATGACCCTGATGTACGGCCGGAGCGGGGAAGCAAGATAGAAGCACCAAAGCGACGATAGATAACTTTGCCGTCACCGCCTACACTGCAACTGATGTCATGAGCCACGGTATTTAAGCCCTAAAAAAGGAAGCTGCGAAAGGCGACACTCCGCAGTCCGGTGGAGCATCGAATGCAGTGCTAATTCTTGTCCTGTTACTTTTAGGCGCAGACGTGTCCCGTGCTGGTCCGATGACCCTGATGGTCGGCCGGAGCGGGGAAGCAAGATAGAAGGACCAAAGCGACGACAGATAACTTCGCCGTCACCGCCTACAGTGAAACTGACGTCCCGAGCCACGGGAGTTAAGCCCTACAAAAGGAAGCTGCGAAAGGCGACACTCCGCAGTCCGGTGGAGCATCGAATGCAGTGCTAATTCTTGTCCTGTTACTTTTAGGCGCAGAGGTGTCCCGTACTGGTCCGATGACCCTGATGCACGGCCGGAGCGGGGAAGCAAGATAGAAGCACCAAAGCGACTACAGATAACTTCGCCGTCACCGCCTACAGTGCAACTTACGTCATGAGCCACGGGATTTAAGCACTACAAAAGGAAGCTGCGAAAGGCGACACTCCGCAGTCCGTTGGAGCATCGAATGCAGTGCTAATTCTATTCCTGTTACTTTTAGGCCCAGACGTGTCCTGTGCTGGTCCGATGACCCTGATGCACGGCCGGAGCGGGGAAGCTAGATAGAAGCACCAGAGCGACGACAGATAACTTCGCTGTCACCGCCTACAGTGCAACTGACGTCATGAGCCACGGGATTTAAGCACTACAAAAGGAAGCTGCGAAAGGCGACACTCCACAGTACGTTGGAGCATCGAATGCAGTGCTAAATCTATTCCTGTTACTTTTAGGCCCAGACGTGTCGCGTACTGGTCCGATGACCCTGATGCACGGCCGGAGCGGGGAAGCAAGATAGAAGCACCAAAGCGACGACAGATAAATTCGCCGTCACCGCCTACAGTTAAACTCACGTCATGAGCCACGGGATTTAAGCCCTACAAAGGGAAGATGCGAAAGGCGACACTCCGCAGACCGGTGGAGCATCGTATGCAGTGCTAATTCTTGTCCTGTTATTTTAGACGCAGACGTGTCCCGTACTGGTCCGATGACCGTGATGCACGGCCGGAGCGGGGAAGCAAGATAGAAGCACCAAAGCGACGACAGATAACTTTGCCGTTACCGCCTACAGTGCAACTCACGTCATGAGCGACGGCATTTAAGCCCTACAAAAGGAAGCTGCGAAAGGCGACACTCCGCAGTCCGTTGGAGCATCGAATGCAGTGCTAATTCTATTCCTGTTACTTTTAGGCCCAGACGTGTCCCGTACTGGTCCGATGACAATGATGCACGGCCGGAGCGGGGAAGCAAGATAGAAGCACCAAAGCGACGACAGATAACTTCGCCGTCACCGCCTACAGTGAAACTGACGTCATGAGCCACCGGATTAAAGCCGTAGGAAAGGAAGCTGCGAAAGGCGACACTCCGCAGTCCGGTGGAGCATCGAATGCAGTGCTAATTCTATTCCTGTTACTTTTAGGCCCAGACGTGTCCCGTACTGGTCCGATGACCCTGATGCACGGCCGGAGCGGGGAAGCAAGATAGAAGCACCAAAGCGACGACAGATAACTTCGCCGTCACCGCCTACAGTGAAACTGACGTCATGAGCCTCGGGATTTAAGCCCTACAAAAGGAAGCTGCGAAAGGCGACACTCCGCAGTCCGGTGGAGCATCGAATGCAGTGCTAATTCTATTCCTGTTACTTTTAGGCCCAGACATGTCCCGTACTGGTCCGATGACCTTGATGCACGGCCGGAGCGGGGAAGCAAGATAGAAGCACCAAAGCGACGACAGATAACTTTGCCGTCACCGCCTACAGTGCAACAGACGTCATGAGCCACGGGATTTAAGCACTGCAAAAGGAAGCTGCGAAAGGCGACACTCCGCAATCCGGTGGAGCATCGAATGCAATGCTAATTCTTGTCCTGTTATTTTAGGCGCAGAGGTGTCCCGTACTGGTCCGATGACCCTGATGCACTACCGGAGCGGGGAAGCAAGATAGAAGCACCAAAGCGACGACAGATAACTTTGCCGTCACCGCCTAAAGTGCAACTGACGTCATGAGCCACGGGATTTAAGCCCTACAAAAGGAAGATGCGAAAGGCGACACTCCGCAGTCCGGTGGAGCATCGAATGCAGTGCTAATTCTTGTCCAGTTTCTTATGGCGCAGTCGTGTCCCGTACTGGTCCGATGACCCCGATGCACGGCCGAAGCGGGGAAGCAAGAAAGAAGAAGCTCCAAAGCGACGACAAATAACTTCGCTGTCACCGCCTACAGTGCAACTGACGTCATGAGCCGCGGGATTTAAGCACTACAAAAGGAAGCTGCGAAAGGCGACACTCCACAGTCCGTTGGAGCATCGAATGCAGTGCTAATTCTATTCCTGTTACTTTTAGGCCCAGACGTGTCCCGTACTGGTCCGATGACAATGATGCACGGCCGGAGCGGGGAAGCAAGATAGAAGCACCAAAGCGACGACACATAACTTCGCCGTCACCGCCTACAGTGAAACTGACGTCATGAGCCACCGGATTTAAGCCGTAGGAAAGGAAGCTGCGAAAGGCGACACTCCGCAGTCCGGTGGAGCATCGAATGCAGTGCTAATTCTATTCCTGTTACTTTTAGGCCCAGACGTGTCCCGTACTGGTCCGATGACCCTGATGCACGGCCGGAGCGGGGAAGCAAGATAGAAGCACCAAAGCGACGACAGATAACTTCGCCGTCACCGCCTACAGTGAAACTGACGTCATGAGCCACGGGATTTAAGCCCTACAAAAGGAAGCTGCGAAAGGCGACACTCCGCAGTCCGGTGGAGCATCAAATGCAGTGCTAATTCTTGTCCTGTTACTTTTAGACGCAGACGTGTCCCGTACTGGTCCGATGACCCTGATGCACGGCCGGAGCGGGGAAGCAAGATAGAAGCACCAAAGCGACGACAGATAACTTCGCCGTCACCGCCTACAGTGAAACTGATGTCATGAGCCACGGGATTTAAGCCCTAAAAAAGGAAGATGCGAAAGGCGACACTCCGCAGTCCGGTGGAGCATCGAATGCAGTGCTAATTCTTGTCCAGTTTCTTATGGCGCAGTCGTGTCCCGTACTGGTCCAAAGACCCTGATGCACGGCCGGAGCGGGGAAGCAAGATAGAAGCACCAAAGCGACTACAGATAACTTCGCCGTCACCGCCTAAAGTGCAACTGACGTCATGAGCCACGGGATTTAAGCCCTAAAAAAGGAAGATGCGAAAGGCGACACTCCGCAGTCCGGTGGAGCATCGAATGCAGTGCTAATTCTTGTCCAGTTTCTTATGGCGGAGACGTGTCCCGTACTGGTCCGATGACCCTGATGCACGGCCGGAGCGGGGAAGCAAGATAGAAGCACCAAAGCGACGACACATAACTTCGCCGTCACCGCCTACAGTGAAACTGACGTCATGAGCCACCGGATTTAAGCCGTAGGAAAGGAAGCTGCGAAAGGCGACACTCCGCAGTCCGGTGGAGCATCGAATGCAGTGCTAATTCTATTCCTGTTACTTTTAGGCCCAGACGTGTCCCGTACTGGTCCGATGACCCTGATGCACGGCCGGAGCGGGGAAGCAAGATAGAAGCACCAAAGCGACGACAGATAACTTCGCCGTCACCGCCTACAGTGAAACTGACGTCATGAGCCACGGGATTTAAGCCCTACAAAAGGAAGCTGCGAAAGGCGACACTCCGCAGTCCGGTGGAGCATCAAATGCAGTGCTAATTCTTGTCCTGTTACTTTTAGACGCAGACGTGTCCCGTACTGGTCCGATGACCCTGATGCACGGCCGGAGCGGGGAAGCAAGATAGAAGCACCAAAGCGACGACAGATAACTTCGCCGTCACCGCCTACAGTGAAACTGATGTCATGAGCCACGGGATTTAAGCCCTAAAAAAGGAAGATGCGAAAGGCGACACTCCGCAGTCCGGTGGAGCATCGAATGCAGTGCTAATTCTTGTCCAGTTTCTTATGGCGCAGTCGTGTCCCGTACTGGTCCAAAGACCCTGATGCACGGCCGGAGCGGGGAAGCAAGATAGAAGCACCAAAGCGACTACAGATAACTTCGCCGTCACCGCCTAAAGTGCAACTGACGTCATGAGCCACGGGATTTAAGCCCTAAAAAAGGAAGATGCGAAAGGCGACACTCCGCAGTCCGGTGGAGCATCGAATGCAGTGCTAATTCTTGTCCAGTTTCTTATGGCGGAGACGTGTCCCGTACTGGTCCGATGACCCTGATGCACGGCCGGAGCGGGGAAGCAAGATAGAAGCACCAAAGTGACGACAGATAACTTTGCCGTCACCGCCTACAGTGCAACTGACGAAATGAGCCACGGGATTTAAGCACTACAAAAAAGGAAGCTGCGAAAGACGACTCTCCGCAGTCCGGTGGAGCACAGAATGCAGTGCTTATTATATTCCTGTTATTTTAGGTGCAGACGTGTCCCGTACTGGTCCGATGACCCTGATGCTTCGCCGGAGCGGGGAAGCAAGATAGAAGCACCAAAGCGACGACAGATAACTTTGCCGTCACCGCCTACAGTGCAACTGACGTCATGAGCCACGGGATTTAAGCCCTACAAAATGAAGATGCGAAAGGCGACACTCCGCAGTCCGGCGGAGCATCGAATGCAGTGCTAATTCTTGTCCAGGTTCTTATGGCGCAGACGTGTCCCGTACTGGTCCGATGACCCTGATGCACGGCCGGACCGGGGAAGCAAGATAGAAGCACCAAAGCGACGACAGATAACTTTGCCGTCACCGCCTACAGTGCAACTGACGTCATGGGCCACGGGATTTAAGCACTACAAAAAAGGAAGCTGCGAAAGGCGATGCTCCGCAGTCCGGTGGAGCATGGAATGCAGTGCTAATTCCATTCCTGTTACGTTTAGGCGCAGACGTGTCCCGTACTGGTCCGATGACCCTGATGCACGGCCGGAGCGGGGAAGCAAGATAGAAGCACCAAAGCGACGACAAATAACTTTGCCGTCACCGCCTACACTGCAACTGACGTCATGAGCCTCGGGATTTAAGCCCTACAAAAGAAAGCTGCGAAAGGCGACACTTCGCAGTCCGGTGGGGCATCGAATGCAGTGCTAATTCTATTCCTGTTACTTTTAGGCCCACACGTGTCCCGTACTGGTCCGATGACCCTGATGCACGGCCGGAGAGGGGAAGCAAGATAGAAGCACCAAAGCGACGACAGATAACTTTGCCGCCACCGCCTACAGTGCAACTGACGAAATGAGCCACGGGATTTAAGCACTACAAAAAAGGAAGCTGCGAAAGGCGACACTCCGCAGTCCGGTGGAGCATCGAATGCAGTGCTAATTCTTGTCCAGTTTCTTATGACGCAGTCGTGTCCCGTACTGGTCCGGTGACCCTGATGCACGGCCGAAGCGGGGAAGCAAGAAAGAAGCACCAAAGCGACGACAGATAACATTGCCGTCACCGCCTACAGTTCAACTGACGTCATGAGCCACGGGATTTAAGCCCTACAAAGGGAAGATGCGAAAGGCGACACTCCGCAGTCCGTTGGAGCATCGAATGCAGTGCAAATTCTATTCCTGTTACTTTTAGGCCCAGACGTGTCCCGTACTGGTCCGATGACCCTGATGCAAGGCCGGAGCGGGGAAGCAAAATAGAAGCACCAAAGCGACGACAAATAACTTCGCCGTCCCCGACTACAGTGAAACTGATGTCATGAGCCACGCGATTTAAGCCGTAGAAAAGGAAGCTGCGAAAGACGACTCTCCGCAGTCCGGTGGAGCGCAGAATGCAGTGCCTATTCTATTCCTGTTATTTTAGGTGCAGACGTGTCCCGTACTGGTCCGATGACCCTGATGCACCGCCGGAGCGGGGAAGCAAGATAGAAGCACCAAAGCGACGACAGATAGCTTTGCCGTCACCGCCTACAGTGCAACTGACGTCATGAGCCACGGGATTTAAGCCCTACAAAATGAAGATGCGAAAGGCGACACTCCGCAGTCCGGTGGAGCAACGAATGCAGTGTCCAAGTTCTTATGGCGCAGACGTGTCCCGTGCTGGTCCGATGACCCTGGTGGTCGGCCGGAGCGGGGAAGCAAGATAGAAGGACCAAAGCGACGACAGATAACTTCGCCGTCACCGCCTACAGTGAAACTGACGTCACGAGCCACGGGAGTTAAGCCCTACAAAAGGAAGCTGCGAAAGGCGACACTCCGCAGTCCGGTGGAGCATCGAATGCAGTGCTAATTCTTGTCCTGTTACTTTTAGGCGCAGAGGTGTCCCGTACTGGTCCGATGACCCTGATGCACGGCCGGAGCGGGAAAGCAAGATAGAAGCACCAAAGCGACTACAGATAACTTCACCGTCACCGCCTACAGTGCAACTTACGTCATGAGAGACGGGATTTGAGCACTACAAAAGGAAGCTGCGAAAGGCGACACTCCGCAGTCCGTTGGAGCGTCGAATGCAGTGCTAATTCTATTCCTGTTACTTTTAGGCCCAGACGTGTCCTGTACTGGTCCGATGACCCTGATGCACGGCCGGAGCGGGGAAGCTAGATAGAAGCACCAGAGCGACGACAGATAACTTCGCCGTCACCGCCTACAGTGAAACTGACGTCATGAGCCTCGGGATTTAAGCCCTACAAAAGGACGCTGCGAAAGGCGACACTCCGCAGTCCGGTGGAGCATCGAATGCAGTGCTAATTCTATTCCTGTTACTTTTAGGCCCAGACGTGTCCCGTACGGGTCCGATGACCTTGATGCACGGCCGGAGCGGGGAAGCAAGATAGAAGCACCAAAGCGACGACAGATAACTTTGCCGTCACCGCCTAAAGTGCAACTGACGTCATGAGCCACGGGATTTAAGCTCAACAAAAGGAAGATGCGAAAGGCGACACTCCGCAGTCCTGTGGAGCATCGAATGCAGTGATAATTCTTGTCCTGTTACTTTTAGGCGCAGAGGTGTCCCGTACTGGTCCGATGACCCTGATGCACGGCCGGAGCGGGGAAGCAAGATAGAAGCACCAAAGTGACGACAGATAACTTTGCCGTCACCGCCTAAAGTGCAACTGACGTCATGAGCCACGGGATTTAAGCCCTACAAAAGGAAGATGCGAAAGGCGACACTCCGCAGTCCGGTGGAGCATCGAATGCAGTGCTAATTCTTGTCCAGGTTCTTATGGCGCAGACGTGTCCCGTACTGGTCCGATGACCCTGATGCACGGCCGGACCGGGGAAGCAAGATAGAAGCACCAAAGCGACGACAGATAACTTTGCCGTCACCGCCTACAGTGCAACTGACGTCATGGGCCACGGGATTTAAGCACTACAAAAAAGGAAGCAGCGAAAGGCGATGCTCCGCAGTCCGGTGGAGCATGGAATGCAGTGCTAATTCCATTCCTGTTACGTTTAGGCGCAGACGTGTCCCGTACTGGTCCGATGACCCTGATGCACGGCCGGAGCGGGGAAGCAAGATAGAAGCACCAAAGCGACGAGAAATAACTTTGCGTCACGCCTACACTGCAACTGACGTCATGAGCCTCGGGATTTAAGCCCTACAAAAGAAAGCTGCGAAAGGCGACACTTCGCAGTCCGGTGGGGCATCGAATGCAGTGCTAATTCTATTCCTGTTACTTTTAGGCCCACACGTGTCCCGTACTGGTCCGATGACCCTGATGCACATCCGGAGAGGGGAAGCAAGATAGAAGCACCAAAGCGACGACAGATAACTTTGCCGTCACCGCCTACAGTGCAACTGACGAAATGAGCCACGGGATTTAAGCACTACAAAAAGGAAGCTGCAAAGGCGATGCTCCGCAGTCCGGTGGAGCATGGAATGCAGTGCTAATTCTATTCCTGTTACGTTTAGGCGCAGACGTGTCCCGTACTGGTCCGATGACCCTGATGCACGGCCGGAGCGGGGAAGCAAGATAGAAGCACCAAAGCGACGACAGATAACTTTGCCGTCACCGCCTACAGTTAAACTGACGTCATGAGCTACGGGATTTAAGCACTACAAAAAAGGAAGCTGCAAAGGCGATGCTCCGCAGTCCGGTGGAGCATGGAATGCAGTGCTAATTCTATTCCTGTTACGTTTAGGCGCAGACGTGTCCCGTACTGGTCCGATGACCCTGATGCACGGCCGGAGCGGGGAAGCAAGATAGAAGCACCAAAGCGACGACAGATAACTTTGCCGTCACCGCCTACACTGCAACTGACGTCATGAGCCACGGGATTTAAGCCCTACAAAAGAAAGCTGCGAAAGGCAACACTTCGCAGTCCGGCGGAGCCTCGAATGCAGTGTTAATTCTAGTCCTGTTATTTTAGGCCCAGACGTGTCCCGTACTGGTCCGATGACCCTGATGAACGGCCGGATAGGGGAAGCAAGATAGAAGCACGAAAGCGACGACAGATAACTTTGCCGTCCCCGCCAACAGGGCAACTGACGTCATGAGCCACGGGATTTAAGCCCTACAAAAGGAAGCTGCGAAAGACGACTCTCCGCAGTCCGGTGGAGCATAGAATGCAGTGCTTATTCTGTTTCTGTTATTTTAGGCGCAGACATGTCCCGTACTGGTCCGATGACCCTGATGCACGGCCGGAGCGGGGAAGCAAGATAGAAGCACCAAAGCGACGACAGATAACTTTGCCGTCACCGCCTACAGTGCAACTGACATCATGAGGCACGGGATTTAAGCCCTACAAAAGGAAAATGCGAAAGGCGACACTCCGCAGTCCGGTGGAGCATCGAATGCAGTGCTAATTCTTGTCCTGTTACTTTTAGGCGCAGACGTGTCCCGTGCTGGTCCGATGACCCTGATGGTCGGCCGGAGCGGGGAAGCAAGATAGAAGGACCAAAGCGACGACAGATAACTTCGCCGTCACCGCCTACAGTGAAACTGACGTCACGAGCCACGGGAGTTAAGCCCTACAAAAGGAAGCTGCGAAAGGCGACACTCCGCAGTCCGGTGGAGCATCGAATGCAGTGCTAATTCTTGTCCTGTTACTTTTAGGCGCAGAGGTGTCCCGTACTGCTCCGATGACCCTGATGCACGGCCGGAGCGGGGAAGCAAGATAGAAGCACCAAAGCGACTACAGATAACTTCGCCGTCACCGCCTACAGTGCAACTTACGTCATGAGCTACGGGATTTAAGCACTACAAAAGGAAGCTGCGAAAGGCGACACTCCGCAGTCCGTTGGAGCATCGAATGCAGTGCTGATTCTATTCCTGTTACTTTTAGGCCCAGACGTGTCCTGTGCTGGTCCGATGACCCTGATGCACGGCCGGAGCGGGGAAGCTAGATAGAAGCACCAAAGCGACGACAGATAACTTCGCTGTCACCGCCTACAGTGCAACTGACGTCATGAGCCACGGGATTTAAGCACTACAAAAGGAAGCTGCGAAAGGCGACACTCCACAGTACGTTGGAGCATCGAATGCAGTGCTAAATCTATTCCTGTTACTTTTAGGCCCAGACGTGTCGCGTACTGGTCCGATGACCCATTGCACGGCCGGAGCGGGGAAGCAAGATAGAAGCACCAAAGCGACGACAGATAACTTCGCCGTCACCGCCTACAGTTAAACTCACGTCATGAGCCACGGGATTTAAGCCCTACAAAGGGAAGATGCGAAAGGCGACACTCCGCAGACCGGTGGAGCATCGTATGCAGTGCTAATTCTTGTCCTGTTATTTTAGACGCAGACGTGTCCCGTACTGGTCCGATGACCCTGATGCACGGCCGGAGCGGGGAAGCAAGATAGAAGCACCAAAGCGACGACAGATAACTTTGCCGTTACCGCCTACAGTGCAACTCACGTCATGAGCGACGGCATTTAAGCCCTACAAAAGGAAGCTGCGAAAGGCGACACTCCGCAGTCCGTTGGAGCATCGAATGCAGTGCTAATTCTATTCCTGTTACTTTTAGGCCCAGACGTGTCCCGTACTGGTCCGATGACAATGATGCACGGCCGGAGCGGGGAAGCAAGATAGAAGCACCAAAGCGACGACAGATAACTTCGCCGTCACCGCCTACAGTGAAACTGACGTCATGAGCCACCGGATTTAAGCCGTAGGAAAGGAAGCTGCGAAAGGCGACACTCCGCAGTCCGGTGGAGCATCGAATGCAGTGCTAATTCTATTCCTGTTACTTTTAGGCCCAGACGTGTCCTGTACTGGTCCAATGACCCTGATGCACGGCCGGAGCGGGGAAGCTAGATAGAAGCACCAAAGCGACGACAGATAACTTTGCCGTCACCGCCTACAGTGAAACTGACGTCATGAGCCTCGGGATTTAAGCCCTACAAAAGGAAGCTGCGAAAGGCGACACTCCGCAGTCCGGTGGAGCATCGAATGCAGTGCTAATTCTATTCCTGTTACTTTTAGGCCCATACATGTCCCGTACTGGTCCGATGACCTTGATGCACGGCCGGAGCGGGGAAGCAAGATAGAAGCACCAAAGCGACGACAGATAACTTTGCCGTCACCGCCTACAGTGCAACAGACGTCATGAGCCACGGGATTTAAGCACTGCAAAAGGAAGCTGCGAAAGGCGACACTCCGCAATCCGGTGGAGCATCGAATGCAATGCTAATTCTTGTCCTGTTATTTTAGGCGCAGAGGTGTCCCGTACTGGTCCGATGACCCTGATGCACTACCGGAGCGGGGAAGCAAGATAGAAGCACCAAAGCGACGACAGATAACTTTGCCGTCACCGCCTAAAGTGCAACTGACGTCATGAGCCACGGGATTTAAGCCCTACAAAAGGAAGATGCGAAAGGCGACACTCCGCAGTCCGGTGGAGCATCGAATGCAGTGCTAATTCTTGTCCAGTTTCTTATGGCGCAGTCGTGTCCCGTACTGGTCCGATGACCCCGATGCACGGCCGAAGCGGGGAAGCAAGAAAGAAGAAGCTCCAAAGCGACGACAAATAACTTCGCTGGCACCGCCTACAGTGCAACTGACGTCATGAGCCGCGGGATTTAAGCACTACAAAAGGAAGCTGCGAAAGGCGACACTCCACAGTCCGTTGGAGCATCGAATGCAGTGCTAAATCTATTCCTGTTACTTTTGGGCCCAGACGTGTCCCGTACTGGTCCGATGACCCTGATGCACGGCCGGAGCGGGGAAGCAAGATAGAAGCACCAAAGCGACGACAGATAACTTCGCCGTCACCGCCTACAGTTAAACTCACGTCATGAGCCACGGGATTTGAGCCCTACAAAGGGAAGATGCGAAAGGCGACACTCCGCAGTCCGGTGGAGCATCGTATGCAGTGCTAATTCTTGTCCTGTTATTTTAGACGCAGACGTGTCCCGTACTGGTCCGATGACCCTGATGCACGGCCGGAGCGGGGAAGCAAGATAGAAGCACCAAAGCGACGACAGATAACTTTGCCGTTACCGCCTACAGTGCAACTCACGTCATGAGCCACGGCATTTAAGCCCTACAAAAGGAAGCTGCGAAAGGCGACACTCCGCAGTCCGTTGGAGCATCGAATGCAGTGCTAATTCTATTCCTGTTACTTTTAGGCCCAGACGTGTCCCGTACTGGTCCGATGACAATGATGCACGGCCGGAGCGGGGAAGCAAGATAGAAGCACCAAAGCGACGACACATAACTTCGCCGTCACCGCCTACAGTGAAACTGACGTCATGAGCCACCGGATTTAAGCCGTAGGAAAGGAAGCTGCGAAAGGCGACACTCCGCAGTCCGGTGGAGCATCGAATGCAGTGCTAATTCTATTCCTGTTACTTTTAGGCCCAGACGTGTCCCGTACTGGTCCGATGACCCTGATGCACGGCCGGAGCGGGGAAGCAAGATAGAAGCACCAAAGCGACGACAGATAACTTCGCCGTCACCGCCTACAGTGAAACTGACGTCATGAGCCACGGGATTTAAGCCCTACAAAAGGAAGCTGCGAAAGGCGACACTCCGCAGTCCGGTGGAGCATCAAATGCAGTGCTAATTCTTGTCCTGTTACTTTTAGACGCAGACGTGTCCCGTACTGGTCCGATGACCCTGATGCACGGCCGGAGCGGGGAAGCAAGATAGAAGCACCAAAGCGACGACAGATAACTTTGCCGTCACCGCCTACAGTGCAACTGACGAAATGAGCCACGGGATTTAAGCACTACAAAAAGGAAGCTGCGAAAGGCGACACTCCGCAGTCCGGTGGAGCATCGAATGCAGTGCTAATTCTTGTCCAGTTTCTTATGACGCAGTCGTGTCCCGTACTGGTCCGATGACCCTGATGCACGGCCGAAGCGGGGAAGCAAGAAAGAAGCACCAAAGCGACGACAGATAACTTTGCCGTCACCGCCTACAGTTAAACTGACGTCATGAGCTACGGGATTTAAGCACTACAAAAAAGGAAGCTGCAAAGGCGATGCTCCGCAGTCCGGTGGAGCATGGAATGCAGTGCTAATTCTATTCCTGTTACGTTTAGGCGCAGACGTGTCCCGTACTGGTCCGATGACCCTGATGCACGGCCGGAGCGGGGAAGCAAGATAGAAGCACCAAAGCGACGACAGATAACTTTGCCGTCACCGCCTACACTGCAACTGACGTCATGAGCCACGGGATTTAAGCCCTACAAAAGAAAGCTGCGAAAGGCAACACTTCGCAGTCCGGCGGAGCCTCGAATGCAGTGTTAATTCTATTCCTGTTATTTTAGGCCCAGACGTGTCCCGTACTGGTCCGATGACCCTGATGAACGGCCGGATAGGGGAAGCAAGATAGAAGCACGAAAGCGACGACAGATAACTTTGCCGTCCCCGCCAACAGGGCAACTGACGTCATGAGCCACGGGATTTAAGCCCTACAAAAGGAAGCTGCGAAAGACGACTCTCCGCAGTCCGGTGGAGCATAGAATGCAGTGCTTATTCTGTTTCTGTTATTTTAGGCGCAGACATGTCCCGTACTGGTCCGATGACCCTGATGCACGGCCGGAGCGGGGAAGCAAGATAGAAGCACCAAAGCGACGACAGATAACTTTGCCGTCACCGCCTACAGTGCAACTGACATCATGAGGCACGGGATTTAGGCCCTACAAAAGGAAAATGCGAAAGGCGACACTCCGCAGTCCGGTGGAGCATCGAATGCAGTGCTAATTCTTGTCCTGTTACTTTTAGGCGCAGACGTGTCCCGTGCTGGTCCGATGACCCTGATGGTCGGCCGGAGCGGGGAAGCAAGATAGAAGGACCAAAGCGACGACAGATAACTTCGCCGTCACCGCCTACAGTGAAACTGACGTCACGAGCCACGGGAGTTAAGCCCTACAAAAGGAAGCTGCGAAAGGCGACACTCCGCAGTCCGGTGGAGCATCGAATGCAGTGCTAATTCTTGTCCTGTTACTTTTAGGCGCAGAGGTGTCCCGTACTGCTCCGATGACCCTGATGCACGGCCGGAGCGGGGAAGCAAGATAGAAGCACCAAAGCGACTACAGATAACTTCGCCGTCACCGCCTACAGTGCAACTTACGTCATGAGCCACGGGATTTAAGCACTACAAAAGGAAGCTGCGAAAGGCGACACTCCGCAGTCCGTTGGAGCATCGAATGCAGTGCTAATTCTATTCCTGTTACTTTTAGGCCCAGACGTGTCCTGTGCTGGTCCGATGACCCTGATGCACGGCCGGAGCGGGGAAGCTAGATAGAAGCACCAAAGCGACGACAGATAACTTCGCTGTCACCGCCTACAGTGCAACTGACGTCATGAGCCACGGGATTTAAGCACTACAAAAGGAAGCTGCGAAAGGCGACACTCCACAGTACGTTGGAGCATCGAATGCAGTGCTAAATCTATTCCTGTTACTTTTAGGCCCAGACGTGTCGCGTACTGGTCCGATGACCCATTGCACGGCCGGAGCGGGGAAGCAAGATAGAAGCACCAAAGCGACGACAGATAACTTCGCCGTCACCGCCTACAGTTAAACTCACGTCATGAGCCACGGGATTTAAGCCCTACAAAGGGAAGATGCGAAAGGCGACACTCCGCAGACCGGTGGAGCATCGTATGCAGTGCTAATTCTTGTCCTGTTATTTTAGACGCAGACGTGTCCCGTACTGGTCCGATGACCCTGATGCACGGCCGGAGCGGGGAAGCAAGATAGAAGCACCAAAGCGACGACAGATAACTTTGCCGTTACCGCCTACAGTGCAACTCACGTCATGAGCGACGGCATTTAAGCCCTACAAAAGGAAGCTGCGAAAGGCGACACTCCGCAGTCCGTTGGAGCATCGAATGCAGTGCTAATTCTATTCCTGTTACTTTTAGGCCCAGACGTGTCCCGTACTGGTCCGATGACAATGATGCACGGCCGGAGCGGGGAAGCAAGATAGAAGCACCAAAGCGACGACAGATAACTTCGCCGTCACCGCCTACAGTGAAACTGACGTCATGAGCCACCGGATTTAAGCCGTAGGAAAGGAAGCTGCGAAAGGCGACACTCCGCAGTCCGGTGGAGCATCGAATGCAGTGCTAATTCTATTCCTGTTACTTTTAGGCCCAGACGTGTCCTGTACTGGTCCGATGACCCTGATGCACGGCCGGAGCGGGGAAGCTAGATAGAAGCACCAAAGCGACGACAGATAACTTTGCCGTCACCGCCTACAGTGAAACTGACGTCATGAGCCTCGGGATTTAAGCCCTACAAAAGGAAGCTGCGAAAGGCGACACTCCGCAGTCCGGTGGAGCATCGAATGCAGTGCTAATTCTATTCCTGTTACTTTTAGGCCCAGACATGTCCCGTACTGGTCCGATGACCTTGATGCACGGCCGGAGCGGGGAAGCAAGATAGAAGCACCAAAGCGACGACAGATAACTTTGCCGTCACCGCCTACAGTGCAACAGACGTCATGAGCCACGGGATTTAAGCACTGCAAAAGGAAGCTGCGAAAGGCGACACTCCGCAATCCGGTGGAGCATCGAATGCAATGCTAATTCTTGTCCTGTTATTTTAGGCGCAGAGGTGTCCCGTACTGGTCCGATGACCCTGATGCACTACCGGAGCGGGGAAGCAAGATAGAAGCACCAAAGCGACGACAGATAACTTTGCCGTCACCGCCTAAAGTGCAACTGACGTCATGAGCCACGGGATTTAAGCCCTACAAAAGGAAGATGCGAAAGGCGACACTCCGCAGTCCGGTGGAGCATCGAATGCAGTGCTAATTCTTGTCCAGTTTCTTATGGCGCAGTCGTGTCCCGTACTGGTCCGATGACCCCGATGCACGGCCGAAGCGGGGAAGCAAGAAAGAAGAAGCTCCAAAGCGACGACAAATAACTTCGCTGGCACCGCCTACAGTGCAACTGACGTCATGAGCCGCGGGATTTAAGCACTACAAAAGGAAGCTGCGAAAGGCGACACTCCACAGTCCGTTGGAGCATCGAATGCAGTGCTAAATCTATTCCTGTTACTTTTGGGCCCAGACGTGTCCCGTACTGGTCCGATGACCCTGATGCACGGCCGGAGCGGGGAAGCAAGATAGAAGCACCAAAGCGACGACAGATAACTTCGCCGTCACCGCCTACAGTTAAACTCACGTCATGAGCCACGGGATTTGAGCCCTACAAAGGGAAGATGCGAAAGGCGACACTCCGCAGTCCGGTGGAGCATCGTATGCAGTGCTAATTCTTGTCCTGTTATTTTAGACGCAGACGTGTCCCGTACTGGTCCGATGACCCTGATGCACGGCCGGAGCGGGGAAGCAAGATAGAAGCACCAAAGCGACGACAGATAACTTTGCCGTTACCGCCTACAGTGCAACTCACGTCATGAGCCACGGCATTTAAGCCCTACAAAAGGAAGCTGCGAAAGGCGACACTCCGCAGTCCGTTGGAGCATCGAATGCAGTGCTAATTCTATTCCTGTTACTTTTAGGCCCAGACGTGTCCCGTACTGGTCCGATGACAATGATGCACGGCCGGAGCGGGGAAGCAAGATAGAAGCACCAAAGCGACGACACATAACTTCGCCGTCACCGCCTACAGTGAAACTGAC
The DNA here is from genome assembly GCF_052857255.1 of Amblyomma americanum. Classification (NCBI taxonomy): domain Eukaryota; kingdom Metazoa; phylum Arthropoda; class Arachnida; order Ixodida; family Ixodidae; genus Amblyomma; species Amblyomma americanum. The sequence continues at coordinate 167,302,732 of NC_135502.1, forward strand.
GTCATGAGCCACCGGATTTAAGCCGTAGGAAAGGAAGCTGCGAAAGGCGACACTCCGCAGTCCGGTGGAGCATCGAATGCAGTGCTAATTCTATTCCTGTTACTTTTAGGCCCAGACGTGTCCCGTACTGGTCCGATGACCCTGATGCACGGCCGGAGCGGGGAAGCAAGATAGAAGCACCAAAGCGACGACAGATAACTTCGCCGTCACCGCCTACAGTGAAACTGACGTCATGAGCCACGGGATTTAAGCCCTACAAAAGGAAGCTGCGAAAGGCGACACTCCGCAGTCCGGTGGAGCATCAAATGCAGTGCTAATTCTTGTCCTGTTACTTTTAGACGCAGACGTGTCCCGTACTGGTCCGATGACCCTGATGCACGGCCGGAGCGGGGAAGCAAGATAGAAGCACCAAAGCGACGACAGATAACTTTGCCGTCACCGCCTACAGTGCAACTGACGAAATGAGCCACGGGATTTAAGCACTACAAAAAGGAAGCTGCGAAAGGCGACACTCCGCAGTCCGGTGGAGCATCGAATGCAGTGCTAATTCTTGTCCAGTTTCTTATGACGCAGTCGTGTCCCGTACTGGTCCGATGACCCTGATGCACGGCCGAAGCGGGGAAGCAAGAAAGAAGCACCAAAGCGACGACAGATAACTTTGCCGTCACCGCCTACAGTTAAACTGACGTCATGAGCTACGGGATTTAAGCACTACAAAAAAGGAAGCTGCAAAGGCGATGCTCCGCAGTCCGGTGGAGCATGGAATGCAGTGCTAATTCTATTCCTGTTACGTTTAGGCGCAGACGTGTCCCGTACTGGTCCGATGACCCTGATGCACGGCCGGAGCGGGGAAGCAAGATAGAAGCACCAAAGCGACGACAGATAACTTTGCCGTCACCGCCTACACTGCAACTGACGTCATGAGCCACGGGATTTAAGCCCTACAAAAGAAAGCTGCGAAAGGCAACACTTCGCAGTCCGGCGGAGCCTCGAATGCAGTGTTAATTCTATTCCTGTTATTTTAGGCCCAGACGTGTCCCGTACTGGTCCGATGACCCTGATGAACGGCCGGATAGGGGAAGCAAGATAGAAGCACGAAAGCGACGACAGATAACTTTGCCGTCCCCGCCAACAGGGCAACTGACGTCATGAGCCACGGGATTTAAGCCCTACAAAAGGAAGCTGCGAAAGACGACTCTCCGCAGTCCGGTGGAGCATAGAATGCAGTGCTTATTCTGTTTCTGTTATTTTAGGCGCAGACATGTCCCGTACTGGTCCGATGACCCTGATGCACGGCCGGAGCGGGGAAGCAAGATAGAAGCACCAAAGCGACGACAGATAACTTTGCCGTCACCGCCTACAGTGCAACTGACATCATGAGGCACGGGATTTAAGCCCTACAAAAGGAAAATGCGAAAGGCGACACTCCGCAGTCCGGTGGAGCATCGAATGCAGTGCTAATTCTTGTCCTGTTACTTTTAGGCGCAGACGTGTCCCGTGCTGGTCCGATGACCCTGATGGTCGGCCGGAGCGGGGAAGCAAGATAGAAGGACCAAAGCGACGACAGATAACTTCGCCGTCACCGCCTACAGTGAAACTGACGTCACGAGCCACGGGAGTTAAGCCCTACAAAAGGAAGCTGCGAAAGGCGACACTCCGCAGTCCGGTGGAGCATCGAATGCAGTGCTAATTCTTGTCCTGTTACTTTTAGGCGCAGAGGTGTCCCGTACTGCTCCGATGACCCTGATGCACGGCCGGAGCGGGGAAGCAAGATAGAAGCACCAAAGCGACTACAGATAACTTCGCCGTCACCGCCTACAGTGCAACTTACGTCATGAGCCACGGGATTTAAGCACTACAAAAGGAAGCTGCGAAAGGCGACATTCCGCAGTCCGTTGGAGCATCGAATGCAGTGCTAATTCTATTCCTGTTACTTTTAGGCCCAGACGTGTCCTGTGCTGGTCCGATGACCCTGATGCACGGCCGGAGCGGGGAAGCTAGATAGAAGCACCAAAGCGACGACAGATAACTTCGCTGTCACCGCCTACAGTGCAACTGACGTCATGAGCCACGGGATTTAAGCACTACAAAAGGAAGCTGCGAAAGGCGACACTCCACAGTACGTTGGAGCATCGAATGCAGTGCTAAATCTATTCCTGTTACTTTTAGGCCCAGACGTGTCGCGTACTGGTCCGATGACCCATTGCACGGCCGGAGCGGGGAAGCAAGATAGAAGCACCAAAGCGACGACAGATAACTTCGCCGTCACCGCCTACAGTTAAACTCACGTCATGAGCCACGGGATTTAAGCCCTACAAAGGGAAGATGCGAAAGGCGACACTCCGCAGACCGGTGGAGCATCGTATGCAGTGCTAATTCTTGTCCTGTTATTTTAGACGCAGACGTGTCCCGTACTGGTCCGATGACCCTGATGCACGGCCGGAGCGGGGAAGCAAGATAGAAGCACCAAAGCGACGACAGATAACTTTGCCGTTACCGCCTACAGTGCAACTCACGTCATGAGCGACGGCATTTAAGCCCTACATAAGGAAGCTGCGAAAGGCGACACTCCGCAGTCCGTTGGAGCATCGAATGCAGTGCTAATTCTATTCCTGTTACTTTTAGGCCCAGACGTGTCCCGTACTGGTCCGATGACAATGATGCACGGCCGGAGCGGGGAAGCAAGATAGAAGCACCAAAGCGACGACAGATAACTTCGCCGTCACCGCCTACAGTGAAACTGACGTCATGAGCCACCGGATTTAAGCCGTAGGAAAGGAAGCTGCGAAAGGCGACACTCCGCAGTCCGGTGGAGCATCGAATGCAGTGCTAATTCTATTCCTGTTACTTTTAGGCCCAGACGTGTCCTGTACTGGTCCGATGACCCTGATGCACGGCCGGAGCGGGGAAGCTAGATAGAAGCACCAAAGCGACGACAGATAACTTTGCCGTCACCGCCTACAGTGAAACTGACGTCATGAGCCTCGGGATTTAAGCCCTACAAAAGGAAGCTGCGAAAGGCGACACTCCGCAGTCCGGTGGAGCATCGAATGCAGTGCTAATTCTATTCCTGTTACTTTTAGGCCCAGACATGTCCCGTACTGGTCCGATGACCTTGATGCACGGCCGGAGCGGGGAAGCAAGATAGAAGCACCAAAGCGACGACAGATAACTTTGCCGTCACCGCCTACAGTGCAACAGACGTCATGAGCCACGGGATTTAAGCACTGCAAAAGGAAGCTGCGAAAGGCGACACTCCGCAATCCGGTGGAGCATCGAATGCAATGCTAATTCTTGTCCTGTTATTTTAGGCGCAGAGGTGTCCCGTACTGGTCCGATGACCCTGATGCACTACCGGAGCGGGGAAGCAAGATAGAAGCACCAAAGCGACGACAGATAACTTTGCCGTCACCGCCTAAAGTGCAACTGACGTCATGAGCCACGGGATTTAAGCCCTACAAAAGGAAGCTGCGAAAGGCGACACTCCACAGTCCGTTGGAGCATCGAATGCAGTGCTAAATCTATTCCTGTTACTTTTGGGCCCAGACGTGTCCCGTACTGGTCCGATGACCCTGATGCACGGCCGGAGCGGGGAAGCAAGATAGAAGCACCAAAGCGACGACAGATAACTTCGCCGTCACCGCCTACAGTTAAACTCACGTCATGAGCCACGGGATTTGAGCCCTACAAAGGGAAGATGCGAAAGGCGACACTCCGCAGTCCGGTGGAGCATCGTATGCAGTGCTAATTCTTGTCCTGTTATTTTAGACGCAGACGTGTCCCGTACTGGTCCGATGACCCTGATGCACGGCCGGAGCGGGGAAGCAAGATAGAAGCACCAAAGCGACGACAGATAACTTTGCCGTTACCGCCTACAGTGCAACTCACGTCATGAGCCACGGCATTTAAGCCCTACAAAAGGAAGCTGCGAAAGGCGACACTCCGCAGTCCGTTGGAGCATCGAATGCAGTGCTAATTCTATTCCTGTTACTTTTAGGCCCAGACGTGTCCCGTACTGGTCCGATGACAATGATGCACGGCCGGAGCGGGGAAGCAAGATAGAAGCACCAAAGCGACGACACATAACTTCGCCGTCACCGCCTACAGTGAAACTGACGTCATGAGCCACCGGATTTAAGCCGTAGGAAAGGAAGCTGCGAAAGGCGACACTCCGCAGTCCGGTGGAGCATCGAATGCAGTGCTAATTCTATTCCTGTTACTTTTAGGCCCAGACGTGTCCCGTACTGGTCCGATGACCCTGATGCACGGCCGGAGCGGGGAAGCAAGATAGAAGCACCAAAGCGACGACAGATAACTTCGCCGTCACCGCCTACAGTGAAACTGACGTCATGAGCCACGGGATTTAAGCCCTACAAAAGGAAGCTGCGAAAGGCGACACTCCGCAGTCCGGTGGAGCATCAAATGCAGTGCTAATTCTTGTCCTGTTACTTTTAGACGCAGACGTGTCCCGTACTGGTCCGATGACCCTGATGCACGGCCGGAGCGGGGAAGCAAGATAGAAGCACCAAAGCGACGACAGATAACTTCGCCGTCACCGCCAACAGTGAAACTGATGTCATGAGCCACGGGATTTAAGCCCTAAAAAAGGAAGATGCGAAAGGCGACACTCCGCAGTCCGGTGGAGCATCGAATGCAGTGCTAATTCTTGTCCAGTTTCTTATGGCGCAGTCGTGTCCCGTACTGGTCCAAAGACCCTGATGCACGGCCGGAGCGGGGAAGCAAGATAGAAGCACCAAAGCGACTACAGATAACTTCGCCGTCACCGCCTAAAGTGCAACTGACGTCATGAGCCACGGGATTTAAGCCCTAAAAAAGGAAGATGCGAAAGGCGACACTCCGCAGTCCGGTGGAGCATCGAATGCAGTGCTAATTCTTGTCCAGTTTCTTATGGCGGAGACGTGTCCCGTACTGGTCCGATGACCCTGATGCACGGCCGGAGCGGGGAAGCAAGATAGAAGCACCAAAGTGACGACAGATAACTTTGCCGTCACCGCCTACAGTGCAACTGACGAAATGAGCCACGGGATTTAAGCACTACAAAAAAGGAAGCTGCGAAAGACGACTCTCCGCAGTCCGGTGGAGCACAGAATGCAGTGCTTATTATATTCCTGTTATTTTAGGTGCAGACGTGTCCCGTACTGGTCCGATGACCCTGATGCTTCGCCGGAGCGGGGAAGCAAGATAGAAGCACCAAAGCGACGACAGATAACTTTGCCGTCACCGCCAACAGTGCAACTGACGTCATGAGCCACGGGATTTAAGCCCTACAAAAGAAAGCTGCGAAAGGCGACACTTCGCAGTCCGGTGGGGCATCGAATGCAGTGCTAATTCTATTCCTGTTACTTTTAGGCCCACACGTGTCCCGTACTGGTCCGATGACCCTGATGCACGGCCGGAGAGGGGAAGCAAGATAGAAGCACCAAAGCGACGACAGATAACTTTGCCGCCACCGCCTACAGTGCAACTGACGAAATGAGCCACGGGATTTAAGCACTACAAAAAAGGAAGCTGCGAAAGGCGACACTCCGCAGTCCGGTGGAGCATCGAATGCAGTGCTAATTCTTGTCCAGTTTCTTATGACGCAGTCGTGTCCCGTACTGGTCCGGTGACCCTGATGCACGGCCGAAGCGGGGAAGCAAGAAAGAAGCACCAAAGCGACGACAGATAACTTTGCCGTCACCGCCTACAGTTAAACTGACGTCATGAGCCACGGGATTTAAGCCCTACAAAGGGAAGATGCGAAAGGCGACACTCCGCAGTCCGTTGGAGCATCGAATGCAGTGCAAATTCTATTCCTGTTACTTTTAGGCCCAGACGTGTCCCGTACTGGTCCGATGACCCTGATGCAAGGCCGGAGCGGGGAAGCAAAATAGAAGCACCAAAGCGACGACAAATAACTTCGCCGTCCCCGACTACAGTGAAACTGACGTCATGAGCCACGCGATTTAAGCCGTAGAAAAGGAAGCTGCGAAAGACGACTCTCCGCAGTCCGGTGGAGCGCAGAATGCAGTGCCTATTCTATTCCTGTTATTTTAGGTGCAGACGTGTCCCGTACTGGTCCGATGACCCTGATGCACCGCCGGAGCGGGGAAGCAAGATAGAAGCACCAAAGCGACGACAGATAGCTTTGCCGTCACCGCCTACAGTGCAACTGACGTCATGAGCCACGGGATTTAAGCCCTACAAAATGAAGATGCGAAAGGCGACACTCCGCAGTCCGGTGGAGCAACGAATGCAGTGTCCAAGTTCTTATGGCGCAGACGTGTCCCGTGCTGGTCCGATGACCCTGGTGGTCGGCCGGAGCGGGGAAGCAAGATAGAAGGACCAAAGCGACGACAGATAACTTCGCCGTCACCGCCTACAGTGAAACTGACGTCACGAGCCACGGGAGTTAAGCCCTACAAAAGGAAGCTGCGAAAGGCGACACTCCGCAGTCCGTTGGAGCATCGAATGCAGTGCTAATTCTTGTCCTGTTACTTTTAGGCGCAGAGGTGTCCCGTACTGGTCCGATGACCCTGATGCACGGCCGGAGCGGGAAAGCAAGATAGAAGCACCAAAGCGACTACAGATAACTTCACCGTCACCGCCTACAGTGCAACTTACGTCATGAGAGACGGGATTTAAGCACTACAAAAGGAAGCTGCGAAAGGCGACACTCCGCAGTCCGTTGGAGCATCGAATGCAGTGCTAATTCTATTCCTGTTACTTTTAGGCCCAGACGTGTCCTGTACTGGTCCGATGACCCTGATGCACGGCCGGAGCGGGGAAGCTAGATAGAAGCACCAAAGCGACGACAGATAACTTCGCCGTCACCGCCTACAGTGAAACTGACGTCATGAGCCTCGGGATTTAAGCCCTACAAAAGGAAGCTGCGAAAGGCGACACTCCGCAGTCCGGTGGAGCATCGAATGCAGTGCTAATTCTATTCCTGTTACTTTTAGGCCCAGACGTGTCCCGTACTGGTCCGATGACCTTGATGCACGGCCGGAGCGGGGAAGCAAGATAGAAGCACCAAAGCGACGACAGATAACTTTGCCGTCACCGCCTAAAGTGCAACTGACGTCATGAGCCACGGGATTTAAGCTCAACAAAAGGAAGATGCGAAAGGCGACACTCCGCAGTCCTGTGGAGCATCGAATGCAGTGATAATTCTTGTCCTGTTACTTTTAGGCGCAGAGGTGTCCCGTACTGGTCCGATGACCCTGATGCACGGCCGGAGCGGGGAAGCAAGATAGAAGCACCAAAGTGACGACAGATAACTTTGCCGTCACCGCCTAAAGTGCAACTGACGTCATGAGCCACGGGATTTAAGCCCTACAAAAGGAAGATGCGAAAGGCGACACTCCGCAGTCCGGTGGAGCATCGAATGCAGTGATAATTCTTGTCCAGTTTCTTATGGCGCAGTCGTGTCCCGTACTGGTCCGATGACCCCGATGCACGGCCGAAGCGGGGAAGCAAGAAAGAAGCACCAAAGCGACGACAAATAACTTCGCTGTCACCGCCTACAGTGCAACTGACGTCATGAGCCACGGGATTTAAGCACTACAAAAGGAAGATGCGAAAGGCGACACTCCACATTCCGTTGGAGCATCGAATGCAGTGCTAAATCTATTCCTGTTACTTTTAGGCCCAGACGTGTCCCGTACTGGTCCGATGACCCTGATGCATGGCCGGAGCGGGGAAGCAAGATAGAAGCACCAAAGCGACGACAGGTAACTTTGCCGTCACCGCCTACACTGCAACTGACGTCATGAGCCTCGGGATTTGCGCCCTACAAAAGAAAGCTGCGAAAGGCGACACTTCGCAGTCCGGTGGAGCATCGAATGCAGTGCTAATTCTATTCCTGTTACTTTTAGGCCCGGACGTGTCCCGTACTGGTCCGATGACCCTGATGCACGGCGGGAGTGGGGAAGCAAGATAGAAGCACCAAAGCGACGACAGATAACTTTGCCGTCACCGCCTACAGTGCAACTGACATCATGAAACACGGGATTTAAGCCCTAGAAAAGGAAGATGCGAAAGGCGACACTCAGTAGTCCGGTGGAGCATCGAATGCAGTGCTAATTCTATTCCTGTTACTTTTAGGCGCAGACGTGTCCCGTACTGGTCCGATGACCCTGATGCATGGCCGGAGCGGGGAAGCAAGATAGAAGCACCAAAGCGACGACAGATAACTTTGCCGTCACCGCCTACACTGCAACTGACGTCATGAGCCTCGGGATTTGCGCCCTACGAAAGAAAGCTGCGAAAGGCGACACTTCGCAGTCCGGTGGAGCATGGAATGCAGTGCTAATTCTATTCCTGTTATTTTAGGCCCGGACGTGTCCCGTACTGGTCCGATGACCCTGATGCACGGCGGGAGTGGGGAAGCAAAATAGAAGCACCAAAGGGACGACAGATAAATTTGCCGTCACCGCCTACAGTGCAACTGACATCATGAAACACGGGATTTAAGCCCTACAAAAGGAAGCTGCGAAAGGCGACACTCCGCAGTCCGGTGGAGCATCAAATGCAGTGCTAATTCTTGTCCTGTTACTTTTAGACGCAGACGTGTCCCGTACTGGTCCGATGACCCTGATGCACGGCCGGAGCGGGGAAGCAAGATAGAAGCACCAAAGCGACGACAGATAACTTTGCCGTCACCGCCTACACTGCAACAGACGTCATGAGCCTCGGGAGTTAAGCCCTACAAAAGAAAGCTGCGAAAGGCGACACTTCGCAGTCCGGTGGAGCATCGAATGCAGTGCTAATTCTATTCCTGTTACTTTTAGGCCCGGACGTGTCCCGTACTGGTCCGATGACCCTGATGCACGGCCGGAGCGGGGAAGCAAGATAGAAGCACCAAAGCGACGACAGATAACTTCGCCGTCACCGCCTACAGTGAAACTGACGTCATGAGCCACGGGATTTAAGCCCTACAAAAGGAAGCTGCGAAAGGCGACACTCCGCAGTCCGGTGGAGCATCAAATGCAGTGCTAATTCTTGTCCTGTTACTTTTAGACGCAGACGTGTCCCGTACTGGTCCGATGACCCTGATGCACGGCCGGAGCGGGGAAGCAAGATAGAAGCACCAAAGCGACGACAGATAACTTCGCCGTCACCGCCTACAGTGAAACTGATGTCATGAGCCACGGGATTTAAGCCCTAAAAAAGGAAGATGCGAAAGGCGACACTGCGCAGTCCGGTGGAGCATCGAATGCAGTGCTAATTCTTGTCCAGTTTCTTATGGCGCAGACGTGTCCCGTACTGGTCCGATGACCCTGATGCACGACCGGAGCGGGGAAGCAAGATAGAAGCACCAAAGCGACGACAGATAACTTTGCCGTCACCGCCTACAGTGCAACTGACGTCGTGAGCCACGGGATTTAAGCACTACAAAAAAGGAAGCTGCGAAAGGCGATGGTCCGCAGTCCGGTGGAGCATCGAATGCAGTGCTAATTCTTGTCCTGTTACTTTTAGGCGCAGACGTGTCCCGTACTGGTCCGATGACCCTGATGCACGGCCGGAGCGGGGCAGCAAGATAGAAGCACCAAAGCGACGACAGATAACTTTGCCGTCACCGCCTAAAGTGCAACTGACGTTATGAGCCACGGGATATAAGCCCTACAAAAGGAAGATGCGAAAGGCGACACTCCGCAGTGCGGTGGAGCATCGAATGCAGTGCTAATTCTTGTCCAGTTTCTTATGGCGCAGTCGTGTCCCGTACTGGTCCAAAGACCCTGATGCACGGCCGGAGCGGGGAAGCAAGATAGAAGCACCAAAGCGACTACAGATAACTTCGCCGTCACCGCCTAAAGTGCAACTGACGTCATGAGCCACGGGATTTAAGCCCTAAAAAAGGAAGATGCGAAAGGCGACACTCCGCAGTCCGGTGGAGCATCGAATGCAGTGCTAATTCTTGTCCAGTTTCTTATGGCGGAGACGTGTCCCGTACTGGTCCGATGACCCTGATGCACGGCCGGAGCGGGGAAGCAAGATAGAAGCACCAAAGTGACGACAGATAACTTTGCCGTCACCGCCTACAGTGCAACTGACGAAATGAGCCACGGGATTTAAGCACTACAAAAAAGGAAGCTGCGAAAGACGACTCTCCGCAGTCCGGTGGAGCACAGAATGCAGTGCTTATTATATTCCTGTTATTTTAGGTGCAGACGTGTCCCGTACTGGTCCGATGACCCTGATGCTTTGCCGGAGCGGGGAAGCAAGATAGAAGCACCAAAGCGACGACAGATAACTTTGCCGTCACCGCCTACAGTGCAACTGACGTCATGAGCCACGGGATTTAAGCCCTACAAAATGAAGATGCGAAAGGCGACACTCCGCAGTCCGGTGGAGCATCGAATGCAGTGCTAATTCTTGTCCAGGTTCTTATGGCGCAGACGTGTCCCGTACTGGTCCGATGACCCTGATGCACGGCCGGACCGGGGAAGCAAGATAGAAGCACCAAAGCGACGACAGATAACTTTGCCGTCACCGCCTACAGTGCAACTGACGTCATGGGCCACGGGATTTAAGCACTACAAAAAAGGAAGCTGCGAAAGGCGATGCTCCACAGTCCGGTGGAGCATGGAATGCAGTGCTAATTCCATTCCTGTTACGTTTAGGCGCAGACGTGTCCCGTACTGGTCCGATGACCCTGATGCACGGCCGGAGCGGGGAAGCAAGATAGAAGCACCAAAGCGACGACAAATAACTTTGCCGTCACCGCCTACACTGCAACTGACGTCATGAGCCTCGGGATTTAAGCCCTACAAAAGAAAGCTGCGAAAGGCGACACTTCGCAGTCCGATGGGGCATCGAATGCAGTGCTAATTCTATTCCTGTTACTTTTAGGCCCACACGTGTCCCGTACTGGTCCGATGACCCTGATGCACGGCCGGAGAGGGGAAGCAAGATAGAAGCACCAAAGCGACGACAGATAACTTTGCCGCCACCGCCTACAGTGCAACTGACGAAATGAGCCACGGGATTTAAGCACTACAAAAAAGGAAGCTGCGAAAGGCGACACTCCGCAGTCCGGCGGAGCATCGAATGCAGTGCTAATTCTTGTCCAGTTTCTTATGACGCAGTCGTGTCCCGTACTGGTCCGGTGACCCTGATGCACGGCCGAAGCGGGGAAGCAAGAAAGAAGCACCAAAGCGACGACAGATAACTTTGCCGTCACCGCCTACAGTTAAACTGACGTCATGAGCCACGGGATTTAAGCCCTACAAAGGGAAGATGCGAAAGGCGACACTCCGCAGTCCGTTGGAGCATCGAATGCAGTGCAAATTCTATTCCTGTTACTTTTAGGCCCAGACGTGTCCCGTACTGGTCCGATGACCCTGATGCAAGGCCGGAGCGGGGAAGCAAAATAGAAGCACCAAAGCGACGACAAATAACTTCGCCGTCCCCGACTACAGTGAAACTGACGTCATGAGCCACGCGATTTAAGCCGTAGAAAAGGAAGCAGCGAAAGACGACTCTCCGCAGTCCGGTGGAGCGCAGAATGCAGTGCTTATTCTATTCCTGTTATTTTAGGTGCAGACGTGTCCCGTACTGGTCCGATGACCCTGATGCACCGCCGGAGCGGGGAAGCAAGATAGAAGCACCAAAGCGACGACAGATAGCTTTGCCGTCACCGCCTACAGTGCAACTGACGTCATGAGCCACGGGATTTAAGCCCTACAAAATGAAGATGCGAAAGGCGACACTCCGCAGTCCGGTCGAGCAACGAATGCAGTGTCCAAGTTCTTATGGCGCAGACGTGTCCCGTGCTGGTCCGATGACCCTGGTGGTCGGCCGGAGCGGGGAAGCAAGATAGAAGGACCAAAGCGACGACAGATAACTTCGCCGTCACCGCCTACAGTGAAACTGACGTCACGAGCCACGGGAGTTAAGCCCTACAAAAGGAAGCTGCGAAAGGCGACACTCCGCAGTCCGGTGGAGCATCGAATGCAGTGCTAATTCTTGTCCTGTTACTTTTAGGCGCAGAGGTGTCCCGTACTGGTCCGATGACCCTGATGCACGGCCGGAGCGGGAAAGCAAGATAGAAGCACCAAAGCGACTACAGATAACTTCGCCGTCACCGCCTACAGTGCAACTTACGTCATGAGCCACGGGATTTCATCATCATCATCATCATCATCAGCCTTACTACACCCACTGCAGGGCAAAGGCCTCTCCCATGTCTCTCCAATTAACCCTATCCTTTGCCAGCTGCATCCACCCTTTGCCTGCAAACTTCTTAATCTCATCCGCCCATCTAACCTTCTGCCGCCCCCTGCTACGCTTACTTTCTCTTGGAACCCACTCCGTTACCCTTAAAGACCAGCGGTTATCTTGCCTTCGGATCACATGCCCTGCCCAAGCCCATTTCTTTCTCTTGATTTCGACTAGGATGTCATTAACCCGTGTTTGTTCCCTCACCCACTCTGCCCGCTTCCGATCTCTTAACGTTACACCTATCATTTTTCTTTCCATGGCTCGCTGCGTTGTCCTTAACTTAAGCTGAACTCTTTTCGTTAGCCTCCACGTTTCTGCCCCGTAGGTGAGTACCGGTAAGATTATGCTGTTGTACACTTTCCTCTTGAGGGAAATTGGTAAACTGCCACTCATGATCTGCGAGAATTTGCCATATGCGCTCCACCCCATTCTTATCCTTCTAGTTATCTCCCTCTCATGATCCGGATCAGCTGTCACTACCTGCCCTAAGTAGACGTATTCCGGCACAATTTCTAGGCTCTCGCTGCCAATTGTGAACTGTTGTTCCCTTGCTAGACTGTTGAACATTACCTTGCTTTTCTGCATGTTAATTTTTAGACCCATCGATCTGCTCTGCCTGTCTAACTCGTTGATCATGATTTGCAGTTCACCTCCTGAGTGACTCAGCAAGGCAATGTCATCAGCAAATCTCAGATTATTTAGGTATTCTCCATTTATTCTTATTCCCAACTGTTCCCAATTCAGGCCTCGAAATACCTCCTGCAAACATGCGGTGAACAGCATTGGCGATATCGTGTCTCCTTGCCTGACGCCCTTCCTTATTGGAATTTTATTGCTGACTTTATGGAGGACTATAGTAGCTGTGCAGTTGCTATATATATCTTCCAGTATTTTGACATAAGGCTCTTCTACCCCCTGATTACGCAATGCCTGTATGACTGCTGAGGTTTCCACTGAGTCGAATGCTTTCTCGTAATCAATGAAAGCTATATATAGAGGTTGGTTATATTCTGCGCATTTCTCTATCACCTGATTGATAGTGTGAATATGATCTATTGTGGAATATCCTTTACGAAAGCCTGCCTGATCATTTGGTTGATTAAAGTCTAACGTTGCCCTGACTCTATTAGCGATTACCTTAGTAAATGCTTTGTAGGCAACGGATAGTAAGCTGATCGGCCTGTAATTTTTCAAGTCCTTGGCGTCTCCCTTCTTATGAATTAAGATAATGTTCGCATTCTTCCAAGCTTCTGGTACAGTCGAGGTCATAAGGCATTGCGTATACAGGGTGGCTAGTTTTTCTAGCACGATGTCCCCTCCATCCTTCAACAGATCTGCTGTTACCTGATCCTCCCCAGCTGCTTTTCCCCTTTTCATTGTTTCTAAGGCTTTCTTTACTTCATCTTTCGTTACTGGCGGGATGACGCATTGCTGTGCTCTGCTGTCTTTCTCATTGGCGCTCTGATTACATTGGCTACTGTACAGCTCAGTGTAGAACTCTTCGGCTACGTTAACTATCTTATCCATATTGCTAATGACATTGCCCTGCTTGTCTCTTAATGCATACATCTGGTTTTTACCTATGCCTAGTTTCCTCTTCACTGTTTTTAGGCTACCTCCGTTCTTTATAGCATGCTCGATTCTCTCCATATTAAACTTCCTTATGTCGGCTACCTTGCGCTTATTTATTAACTTTGATAGCTCCGTTAGTTCTATTCTATCGTTAGTGTTAGATGCCTTCATGTTTTGGCGCTTCTTAATCAGATCTTTCGTCACCTGAGATAGCTTCCCGGTATCTTTTCGAACTGTCCTACCGCCTACTTCTACTGCGCACTCCGTAATTATTGATGTCAGGTTATCGTGCATTGAATGAACATCAAGATCATCTTCCTCAGTTAAAGCCGAGTATCTGTTTTGCAGCGCTATCCTAAATTCCTGTGCTTTCCCTCTTACGGCTAACTCGTTAATGGTCTTCTTCTTCGCTAGCTTCTTCCGTTCCCTCTTCAAGTCTAAGCTAATTCTAGACCTTACCATTCTATGGTCGCTGCAACGCAACCTTCCGAGGACGGCCACATCCTGAATGATGCCAGGTTTAGCGCATAGTATGAAGTCGATTTCATTTTTAATCTCACCATTGGGGCTCTTCCAGGTCCACTTCCTGTTTTCTCGTTTGCGGAAGAAGGTATTCATGATCCGTAAATTATTTCTATCCGCGAATTCGACTAATAACTCTCCCCTGCTATTTCTAGAGCCTATCCCATAGTCACCTACCGCGTGGTCGTCAGCCTGCTTCTTGCCCACCTTCGCATTGAAATCGCCCATCAGTACAGTGTACTGCGATTTTACTCTATTCATTGCTGATTCTACGTCCTCATAGAAGCTTTCAACGGTCTGGTCATCATGGCTGGATGTGGGCGCGTAGGCCTGCACCACTTTCAGCTTGTACCTCCTATTCAGCCTAATTGCTATTGCTGCTACCCTCTCGTTAATACTGTAGAACTCCTCTACGTTGCCAGCTATATCCTTATTAATGAGGAAACCCACACCTAGTTCTCGTCTATCCTTTAACCCGCGATAGCACAGTATGTGTCCGTCCTTTAGTACTGTATATGCCACAGGATTTAAGCACTACAAAAGGAAGCTGCGAAAGGCGACACTCCGCAGTCCGTTGGAGCATCGAATGCAGTGCTAATTCTATTCCTGTTACTTTTAGGCCCAGACGTGTCCTGTACTGGTCCGATGACCCTGATGCACGGCCGGAGCGGGGAAGCTAGATAGAAGCACCAAAGCGACGACAGATAACTTCGCCGTCACCGCCTACAGTGAAACTGACGTCATGAGCCTCGGGATTTAAGCCCTACAAAAGGAAGCTGCGAAAGGCGACACTCCGCAGTCCGGTGGAGCATCGAATGCAGTGCTAATTCTTGTCCAGGTTCTTATGGCGCAGACGTGTCCCGTACTGGTCCGATGACCCTGATGCACGGCCGGACCGGGGAAGCAAGATAGAAGCACCAAAGCGACGACAGATAACTTTGCCGTCACCGCCTACAGTGCAACTGACGTCATGGGCCACGGGATTTAAGCACTACAAAAAAGGAAGCTGCAAAAGGCGATGCTACGCAGTCCGGTGGAGCATGGAATGCAGTGCTAATTCCATTCCTGTTACGCTTAGGCGCAGACGTGTCCCGTACTGGTCCGATGACCCTGATGCACGGCCGGAGCGGGGAAGCAAGATAGAAGCACCAAAGCGACGACAAATAACTTTGCCGTCACCGCCTACACTGCAACTGACGTCATGAGCCTCGGGATTTAAGCCCTACAAAAGAAAGCTGCGAAAGGCGACACTTCGCAGTCCGGTGGGGCATCGAATGCAGTGCTAATTCTATTCCTGTTACTTTTAGGCCCACACGTGTCCCGTACTGGTCCGATGACCCTGATGCACGGCCGGAGAGGGGAAGCAAGATAGAAGCACCAAAGCGACGACAGATAACTTTGCCGTCACCGCCTAAAGTGCAACTGACGTCATGAGCCACGGGATTTAAGCCCAACAAAAGGAAGATGCGAAAGGCGACACTCCGCAGTCCTGTGGAGCATCGAATGCAGTGATAATTCTTGTCCTGTTACTTTTAGGCGCAGAGGTGTCCCGTACTGGTCCGGTGACCCTGATGCACGGCCGAAGCGGGGAAGCAAGAAAGAAGCACCAAAGCGACGACAGATAACTTTGCCGTCACCGCCTACAGTTAAACTGACGTCATGAGCCACGGGATTTAAGCCCTACAAAGGGAAGATGCGAAAGGCGACACTCCGCAGTCCGTTGGAGCATCGAATGCAGTGCAAATTCTATTCCTGTTACTTTTAGGCCCAGACGTGTCCCGTACTGGTCCGATGACCCTGATGCAAGGCCGGAGCGGGGAAGCAAAATAGAAGCACCAAAGCGACGACAAATAACTTCGCCGTCCCCGACTACAGTGAAACTGACGTCATGAGCCACGCGATTTAAGCCGTAGAAAAGGAAGCTGCGAAAGACGACTCTCCGCAGTCCGGTGGAGCGCAGAATGCAGTGCTTATTCTATTCCTGTTATTTTAGGTGCAGACGTGTCCCGTACTGGTCCGATGACCCTGATGCACCGCCGGAGCGGGGAAGCAAGATAGAAGCACCAAAGCGACGACAGATAGCTTTGCCGTCACCGCCTACAGTGCAACTGACGTCATGAGCCACGGGATTTAAGCCCTACAAAATGAAGATGCGAAAGGCGACACTCCGCAGTCCGGTCGAGCAACGAATGCAGTGTCCAAGTTCTTATGGCGCAGACGTGTCCCGTGCTGGTCCGATGACCCTGGTGGTCGGCCGGAGCGGGGAAGCAAGATAGAAGGACCAAAGCGACGACAGATAACTTCGCCGTCACCGCCTACAGTGAAACTGACGTCACGAGCCACGGGAGTTAAGCCCTACAAAAGGAAGCTGCGAAAGGCGACACTCCGCAGTCCGGTGGAGCATCGAATGCAGTGCTAATTCTTGTCCTGTTACTTTTAGGCGCAGAGGTGTCCCGTACTGGTCCGATGACCCTGATGCACGGCCGGAGCGGGAAAGCAAGATAGAAGCACCAAAGCGACTACAGATAACTTCGCCGTCACCGCCTACAGTGCAACTTACGTCATGAGCCACGGGATTTAAGCACTACAAAAGGAAGCTGCGAAAGGCGACACTCCGCAGTCCGTTGGGGCATCGAATGCAGTGCTAATTCTATTCCTGTTACTTTTAGGCCCAGACGTGTCCTGTACTGGTCCGATGACCCTGATGCACGGCCGGAGCGGGGAAGCTAGATAGAAGCACCAAAGCGACGACAGATAACTTCGCCGTCACCGCCTACAGTGAAACTGACGTCATGAGCCTCGGGATTTAAGCCCTACAAAAGGAAGCTGCGAAAGGCGACACTCCGCAGTCCGGTGGAGCATCGAATGCAGTGCTAATTCTATTCCTGTTACTTTTAGGCCCAGACGTGTCCCGTACTGGTCCGATGACCTTGATGCACGGCCGGAGCGGGGAAGCAAGATAGAAGCACCAAAGCGACGACAGATAACTTTGCCGTCACCGCCTAAAGTGCAACTGACGTCATGAGCCACGGGATTTAAGCCCAACAAAAGGAAGATGCGAAAGGCGACACTCCGCAGTCCTGTGGAGCATCGAATGCAGTGATAATTCTTGTCCTGTTACTTTTAGGCGCAGAGGTGTCCCGTACTGGTCCGGTGACCCTGATGCACGGCCGAAGCGGGGAAGCAAGAAAGAAGCACCAAAGCGACGACAGATAACTTTGCCGTCACCGCCTACAGTTAAACTGACGTCATGAGCCACGGGATTTAAGCCCTACAAAGGGAAGATGCGAAAGGCGACACTCCGCAGTCCGTTGGAGCATCGAATGCAGTGCAAATTCTATTCCTGTTACTTTTAGGCCCAGACGTGTCCCGTACTGGTCCGATGACCCTGATGCAAGGCCGGAGCGGGGAAGCAAAATAGAAGCACCAAAGCGACGACAAATAACTTCGCCGTCCCCGACTACAGTGAAACTGACGTCATGAGCCACGCGATTTAAGCCGTAGAAAAGGAAGCTGCGAAAGACGACTCTCCGCAGTCCGGTGGAGCGCAGAATGCAGTGCTTATTCTATTCCTGTTATTTTAGGTGCAGACGTGTCCCGTACTGGTCCGATGACCCTGATGCACCGCCGGAGCGGGGAAGCAAGATAGAAGCACCAAAGCGACGACAGATAGCTTTGCCGTCACCGCCTACAGTGCAACTGACGTCATGAGCCACGGGATTTAAGCCCTACAAAATGAAGATGCGAAAGGCGACACTCCGCAGTCCGGTCGAGCAACGAATGCAGTGTCCAAGTTCTTATGGCGCAGACGTGTCCCGTGCTGGTCCGATGACCCTGGTGGTCGGCCGGAGCGGGGAAGCAAGATAGAAGGACCAAAGCGACGACAGATAACTTCGCCGTCACCGCCTACAGTGAAACTGACGTCACGAGCCACGGGAGTTAAGCCCTACAAAAGGAAGCTGCGAAAGGCGACACTCCGCAGTCCGGTGGAGCATCGAATGCAGTGCTAATTCTTGTCCTGTTACTTTTAGGCGCAGAGGTGTCCCGTACTGGTCCGATGACCCTGATGCACGGCCGGAGCGGGAAAGCAAGATAGAAGCACCAAAGCGACTACAGATAACTTCGCCGTCACCGCCTACAGTGCAACTTACGTCATGAGCCACGGGATTTAAGCACTACAAAAGGAAGCTGCGAAAGGCGACACTCCGCAGTCCGTTGGAGCTTCGAATGCAGTGCTAATTCTATTCCTGTTACTTTTAGGCCCAGACGTGTCCTGTACTGGTCCGATGACCCTGATGCACGGCCGGAGCGGGGAAGCTAGATAGAAGCACCAAAGCGACGACAGATAACTTCGCCGTCACCGCCTACAGTGAAACTGACGTCATGAGCCTCGGGATTTAAGCCCTACAAAAGGAAGCTGCGAAAGGCGACACTCCGCAGTCCGGTGGAGCATCGAATGCAGTGCTAATTCTATTCCTGTTACTTTTAGGCCCAGACGTGTCCCGTACTGGTCCGATGACCTTGATGCACGGCCGGAGCGGGGAAGCAAGATAGAAGCACCAAAGCGACGACAGATAACTTTGCCGTCACCGCCTAAAGTGCAACTGACGTCATGAGCCACGGGATTTAAGCCCAACAAAAGGAAGATGCGAAAGGCGACACTCCGCAGTCCTGTGGAGCATCGAATGCAGTGATAATTCTTTCCTGTTACTTTTAGGCGCAGAGGTGTCCCGTACTGGTCCGGTGACCCTGATGCACGGCCGAAGCGGGGAAGCAAGAAAGAAGCACCAAAGCGACGACAGATAACTTTGCCGTCACCGCCTACAGTTAAACTGACGTCATGAGCCACGGGATTTAAGCCCTACAAAGGGAAGATGCGAAAGGCGACACTCCGCAGTCCGTTGGAGCATCGAATGCAGTGCAAATTCTATTCCTGTTACTTTTAGGCCCAGACGTGTCCCGTACTGGTCCGATGACCCTGATGCAAGGCCGGAGCGGGGAAGCAAAATAGAAGCACCAAAGCGACGACAAATAACTTCGCCGTCCCCGACTACAGTGAAACTGACGTCATGAGCCACGCGATTTAAGCCGTAGAAAAGGAAGCTGCGAAAGACGACTCTCCGCAGTCCGGTGGAGCGCAGAATGCAGTGCTTATTCTATTCCTGTTATTTTAGGTGCAGACGTGTCCCGTACTGGTCCGATGACCCTGATGCACCGCCGGAGCGGGGAAGCAAGATAGAAGCACCAAAGCGACGACAGATAGCTTTGCCGTCACCGCCTACAGTGCAACTGACGTCATGAGCCACGGGATTTAAGCCCTACAAAATGAAGATGCGAAAGGCGACACTCCGCAGTCCGGTCGAGCAACGAATGCAGTGTCCAAGTTCTTATGGCGCAGACGTGTCCCGTGCTGGTCCGATGACCCTGGTGGTCGGCCGGAGCGGGGAAGCAAGATAGAAGGACCAAAGCGACGACAGATAACTTCGCCGTCACCGCCTACAGTGAAACTGACGTCACGAGCCACGGGAGTTAAGCCCTACAAAAGGAAGCTGCGAAAGGCGACACTCCGCAGTCCGGTGGAGCATCGAATGCAGTGCTAATTCTTGTCCTGTTACTTTTAGGCGCAGAGGTGTCCCGTACTGGTCCGATGACCCTGATGCACGGCCGGAGCGGGAAAGCAAGATAGAAGCACCAAAGCGACTACAGATAACTTCGCCGTCACCGCCTACAGTGCAACTTACGTCATGAGCCACGGGATTTAAGCACTACAAAAGGAAGCTGCGAAAGGCGACACTCCGCAGTCCGTTGGGGCATCGAATGCAGTGCTAATTCTATTCCTGTTACTTTTAGGCCCAGACGTGTCCTGTACTGGTCCGATGACCCTGATGCACGGCCGGAGCGGGGAAGCTAGATAGAAGCACCAAAGCGACGACAGATAACTTCGCCGTCACCGCCTACAGTGAAACTGACGTCATGAGCCTCGGGATTTAAGCCCTACAAAAGGAAGCTGCGAAAGGCGACACTCCGCAGTCCGGTGGAGCATCGAATGCAGTGCTAATTCTATTCCTGTTACTTTTAGGCCCAGACGTGTCCCGTACTGGTCCGATGACCTTGATGCACGGCCGGAGCGGGGAAGCAAGATAGAAGCACCAAAGCGACGACAGATAACTTTGCCGTCACCGCCTAAAGTGCAACTGACGTCATGAGCCACGGGATTTAAGCCCAACAAAAGGAAGATGCGAAAGGCGACACTCCGCAGTCCTGTGGAGCATCGAATGCAGTGATAATTCTTGTCCTGTTACTTTTAGGCGCAGAGGTGTCCCGTACTGGTCCGATGACCCTGATGCACGGCCGGAGCGGGGAAGCAAGATAGAAGCACCAAAGTGACGACAGATAACTTTGCCGTCACCGCCTAAAGTGCAACTGACGTCATGAGCCACGGGATTTAAGCCCTACAAAAGGAAGATGCGAAAGGCGACACTCCGCAGTCCGGTGGAGCATCGAATGCAGTGATAATTCTTGTCCAGTTTCTTATGGCGCAGTCGTGTCCCGTACTGGTCCGATGACCCCGATGCACGGCCGAAGCGGGGAAGCAAGATAGAAGCACCAAAGCGACGACAAATAACTTCGCCGTCCCCGACTACAGTGAAACTGACGTCATGAGCCACGCGATTTAAGCCGTAGAAAAGGAAGCTGCGAAAGACGACTCTCCGCAGTCCGGTGGAGCGCAGAATGCAGTGCTTATTCTATTCCTGTTATTTTAGGTGCAGACGTGTCCCGTACTGGTCCGATGACCCTGATGCACCGCCGGAGCGGGGAAGCAAGATAGAAGCACCAAAGCGACGACAGATAGCTTTGCCGTCACCGCCTACAGTGCAACTGACGTCATGAGCCTCGGGATTTGCGCCCTACAAATAAAAGCTGCGAAAGGCGACACTTCGCAGTCCGGTGGAGCATCGAATGCAGTGCTAATTCTATTCCTGTTACTTTTAGGCCCGGACGCGTCCCGTACTGGTCCGATGACCCTGATGCACGGCGGGAGTGGGGAAGCAAGATAGAAGCACCAAAGGGACGACAGATAACTTTGCCGTCACCGCCTACAGTGCAACTGACATCATGAAACACGGGATTTAAGCCCTACAAAAGGAAGATGCGAAAGGCGACACTCAGTAGTCCGGTGGAGCATCGAATGCAGTGCTAATTCTATTCCTGTTACTTTTAGGCGCAGACGTGTCCCGTACTGGTCCGATGACCCTGATGCACGGCCGGAGCGGGGAAGCAAGATAGAAGCACCAAAGCGACGACAGATAACTTTGCCGTCACCGCCTACACTGCAACTGACGTCATGAGCCTCGGGATTTGCGCCCTACAAAAGAAAGCTGCGAAAGGCGACACTTCGCAGTCCGGTGGAGCATCGAATGCAGTGCTAATTCTATTCCTGTTACTTTTAGGCCCGGACGTGTCCCGTACTGGTCCGATGACCCTGATGCACGGCGGGAGTGGGGAAGCAAAATAGAAGCACCAAAGGGACGACAGATAAATTTGCCGTCACCGCCTACAGTGCAACTGACATCATGAAACACGGGATTTAAGCCCTACAAAAGGAAGATGCGAAAGGCGACACTCAGTAGTCCGGTGGAGCATCGAAGGCAGTGCTAATTCTATTCCTGTTACTTATAGGCGCAGACGTGTCCCGTACTGGTCCGATGACCCTGATGCACGGCCGGAGCGGGGAAGCAAGATAGAAGCACCAAAGCGACGACAGATAACTTTGCCGTCACCGCCTACACTGCAAAAGACGTCATGAGCCTCGGGAGTTAAGCCCTACAAAAGAATGCTGCGAAAGGCGACACTTCGCAGTCCGGTGGAGCATCGAATGCAGTGCTAATTCTATTCCTGTTACTTTTAGGCCCGGACGTGTCCCGTACTGGTCCGATGACCCTGATGCACGGCGGGAGTGGGGAAGCAAGATAGAAGCACCAAAGGGACGACAGATAACTTTGCCGTCACCGCCTACAGTGCAACTGACATCATGAAACACGGGATTTAGGTCCTACAAAAGGAAGATGCGAAAGGCGACACTCAGTAGTCCGGTGGAGCATCGAATGCAGTGCTAATTCTATTCCTGTTACATTTAGGCCCAGACGTGTCCCGTACTGGTCCGATGACCCTGATGCACGGCCGGAGAGGGGTTAGCAAGATAGAAGCACCAAAGCGACGACAGATAACTTTGCCGTCACCGCCTACAGGGCAACTGACGTCATGAGCCACGGGATTTAAGCCCTACAAAATGAAGATGCGAAAGGCGACACTCCGCAGTCCGGTGGAGCATCGAATGCAGTGCTAATTCTTGTCCAGTTTCTTATGGCGCAGACGTGTCCCGTACTGGTCCGATGACCCTGATGCACGGCCGGAGCGGGGAAGCAAGATAGAGGCACCAAAGCGACGACAGATAACTTTGCCGTCACCGCCTACAGTGCAACTGACGTCATGAGCCACGGGATTTAAGCACTACAAAAAAGGAAGCTGCGAAAGGCGATGCTCCGCAGTCCGGTGGAGCATGGAATGCAGTGCTAATTCTATTCCTGTTACTTTTAGGCCCACACGTGTCCCGTACTGGTCCGATGACCCTGATGCACGGCCGGAGAGGGGAAGCAAGATAGAAGCACCAAAGCGACGACAAATAACTTTGCCGTCACCGCCTACAGTGCAACTGACGAAATGAGCCACGGGATTTAAGCACTACAAAAAAGGAAGCTGCGAAAGGCGATACTCCGCAGTCCGGTGGAGCATCGAATGCAGTGCTAATTCTTGTCCAGTTTCTTATGACGCAGTCGTGTCCCGTACTGGTCCGGTGACCCTGATGCACGGCCGAAGCGGGGAAGCAAGAAAGAAGCACCAAAGCGACGACAGATAACTTTGCCGTCACCGCCTACAGTTAAACTGACGTCATGAGCCACGGGATTTAAGCCCTACAAAGGGAAGATGCGAAAGGCGACACTCCGCAGTCCGTTGGAGCATCGAATGCAGTGCAAATTCTATTCCTGTTACTTTTAGGCCCAGACGTGTCCCGTACTGGTCCGATGACCCTGATGCAAGGCCGGAGCGGGGAAGCAAAATAGAAGCACCAAAGCGACAACAAATAACTTCGCCGTCCCCGACTACAGTGAAACTGACGTCATGAGCCACGGGATTTAAGCCGTTGAAAAGGAAGCTGCGAAAGACGACTCTCCGCAGTCCGGTGGAGCACAGAATGCAGTGCTTATTCTATTCCTGTTATTTTAGGTGCAGACGTGTCCCGTACTGGTCCGATGACCCTGATGCACCGCCGGAGCGGGGAAGCAAGATAGAAGCACCAAAGTGACGACAGATAGCTTTGCCGTCACCGCCTACAGTGCAACTGACGTCATGAGCCACGGGATTTAAGCCCTACAAAATGAAGATGCGAAAGGCGACACTCCGCAGTCCGTTGGAGCATCGAATGCAGTGCAAATTCTATTCCTGTTACTTTTAGGCCCAGACGTGTCCCGTACTGGTCCGATGACCCTGATGCAAGGCCGGAGCGGGGAAGCAAAATAGAAGCACCAAAGCGACGACAAATAACTTCGCCGTCCCCGACTACAGTGAAACTGACGTCATGAGCCACGCGATTTAAGCCGTAGAAAAGGAAGCAGCGAAAGACGACTCTCCGCAGTCCGGTGGAGCGCAGAATGCAGTGCTTATTCTATTCCTGTTATTTTAGGTGCAGACGTGTCCCGTACTGGTCCGATGACCCTGATGCACCGCCGGAGCGGGGAAGCATGATAGAAGCACCAAAGCGACGACAGATAGCTTTGCCGTCACCGCCTACAGTGCAACTGACGTCATGAGCCACGGGATTTAAGCCCTACAAAATGAAGATGCGAAAGGCGACACTCCGCAGTCCGGTCGAGCAACGAATGCAGTGTCCAAGTTCTTATGGCGCAGACGTGTCCCGTGCTGGTCCGATGACCCTGGTGGTCGGCCGGAGCGGGGAAGCAAGATAGAAGGACCAAAGCGACGACAGATAACTTCGCCGTCACCGCCTACAGTGAAACTGACGTCACGAGCCACGGGAGTTAAGCCCTACAAAAGGAAGCTGCGAAAGGCGACACTCCGCAGTCCGGTGGAGCATCGAATGCAGTGCTAATTCTTGTCCTGTTACTTTTAGGCGCAGAGGTGTCCCGTACTGGTCCGATGACCCTGATGCACGGCCGGAGCGGGAAAGCAAGATAGAAGCACCAAAGCGACTACAGATAACTTCGCCGTCACCGCCTACAGTGCAACTTACGTCATGAGCCACGGGATTTAAGCACTACAAAAGGAAGCTGCGAAAGGCGACACTCCGCAGTCCGTTGGAGCATCGAATGCAGTGCTAATTCTATTCCTGTTACTTTTAGGCCCAGACGTGTCCTGTACTGGTCCGATGACCCTGATGCACGGCCGGAGCGGGGAAGCTAGATAGAAGCACCAAAGCGACGACAGATAACTTCGCCGTCACCGCCTACAGTGAAACTGACGTCATGAGCCTCGGGATTTAAGCCCTACAAAAGGAAGCTGCGAAAGGCGACACTCCGCAGTCCGGTGGAGCATCGAATGCAGTGCTAATTCTTGTCCAGGTTCTTATGGCGCAGACGTGTCCCGTACTGGTCCGATGACCCTGATGCACGGCCGGACCGGGGAAGCAAGATAGAAGCACCAAAGCGACGACAGATAACTTTGCCGTCACCGCCTACAGTGCAACTGACGTCATGGGCCACGGGATTTAAGCACTACAAAAAAGGAAGCTGCGAAAGGCGATGCTCCGCAGTCCGGTGGAGCATGGAATGCAGTGCTAATTCCATTCCTGTTACGCTTAGGCGCAGACGTGTCCCGTACTGGTCCGATGACCCTGATGCACGGCCGGAGCGGGGAAGCAAGATAGAAGCACCAAAGCGACGACAAATAACTTTGCCGTCACCGCCTACACTGCAACTGACGTCATGAGCCTCGGGATTTAAGCCCTACAAAAGAAAGCTGCGAAAGGCGACACTTCGCAGTCCGGTGGGGCATCGAATGCAGTGCTAATTCTATTCCTGTTACTTTTAGGCCCACACGTGTCCCGTACTGGTCCGATGACCCTGATGCACGGCCGGAGAGGGGAAGCAAGATAGAAGCACCAAAGCGACGACAGATAACTTTGCCGCCACCGCCTACAGTGCAACTGACGAAATGAGCCACGGGATTTAAGCACTACAAAAAAGGAAGCTGCGAAAGGCGACACTCCGCAGTCCGGCGGAGCATCGAATGCAGTGCTAATTCTTGTGCAGTTTTTTATGACGCAGTCGTGTCCCGTACTGGTCCGGTGACCCTGATGCACGGCCGAAGCGGGGAAGCAAGAAAGAAGCACCAAAGCGACGACAGATAACTTTGCCGTCACCGCCTACAGTTAAACTGACGTCATGAGCCACGGGATTTAAGCCCTACAAAGGGAAGATGCGAAAGGCGACACTCCGCAGTCCGTTGGAGCATCGAATGCAGTGCAAATTCTATTCCTGTTACTTTTAGGCCCAGACGTGTCCCGTACTGGTCCGATGACCCTGATGCAAGGCCGGAGCGGGAAAGCAAAATAGAAGCACCAAAGCGACGACAAATAACTTCGCCGTCCCCGACTACAGTGAAACTGACGTCATGAGCCACGCGATTTAAGCCGTAGAAAAGGAAGCTGCGAAAGACGACTCTCCGCAGTCCGGTGGAGCGCAGAATGCAGTGCTTATTCTATTCCTGTTATTTTAGGTGCAGACGTGTCCCGTACTGGTCCGATGACCCTGATGCACCGCCGGAGCGGGGAAGCAAGATAGAAGCACCAAAGCGACGACAGATAGCTTTGCCGTCACCGCCTACAGTGCAACTGACGTCATGAGCCACGGGATTTAAGCCCTACAAAATGAAGATGCGAAAGGCGACACTCCGCAGTCCGGTCGAGCAACGAATGCAGTGTCCAAGTTCTTATGGCGCAGACGTGTCCCGTGCTGGTCCGATGACCCTGGTGGTCGGCCGGAGCGGGGAAGCAAGATAGAAGGACCAAAGCGACGACAGATAACTTCGCCGTCACCGCCTACAGTGAAACTGACGTCATGAGCCTCGGGATTTAAGCCCTACAAAAGGAAGCTGCGAAAGGCGACACTCCGCAGTCCGGTGGAGCATCGAATGCAGTGCTAATTCTATTCCTGTTACTTTTAGGCCCAGACGTGTCCCGTACTGGTCCGATGACCTTGATGCACGGCCGGAGCGGGGAAGCAAGATAGAAGCACCAAAGCGACGACAGATAACTTTGCCGTCACCGCCTAAAGTGCAACTGACGTCATGAGCCACGGGATTTAAGCCCAACAAAAGGAAGATGCGAAAGGCGACACTCCGCAGTCCTGTGGAGCATCGAATGCAGTGATAATTCTTGTCCTGTTACTTTTAGGCGCAGAGGTGTCCCGTACTGGTCCGGTGACCCTGATGCACGGCCGAAGCGGGGAAGCAAGAAAGAAGCACCAAAGCGACGACAGATAACTTTGCCGTCACCGCCTACAGTTAAACTGACGTCATGAGCCACGGGATTTAAGCCCTACAAAGGGAAGATGCGAAAGGCGACACTCCGCAGTCCGTTGGAGCATCGAATGCAGTGCAAATTCTATTCCTGTTACTTTTAGGCCCAGACGTGTCCCGTACTGGTCCGATGACCCTGATGCAAGGCCGGAGCGGGGAAGCAAAATAGAAGCACCAAAGCGACGACAAATAACTTCGCCGTCCCCGACTACAGTGAAACTGACGTCATGAGCCACGCGATTTAAGCCGTAGAAAAGGAAGCTGCGAAAGACGACTCTCCGCAGTCCGGTGGAGCGCAGAATGCAGTGCTTATTCTATTCCTGTTATTTTAGGTGCAGACGTGTCCCGTACTGGTCCGATGACCCTGATGCACCGCCGGAGCGGGGAAGCAAGATAGAAGCACCAAAGCGACGACAGATAGCTTTGCCGTCACCGCCTACAGTGCAACTGACGTCATGAGCCACGGGATTTAAGCCCTACAAAATGAAGATGCGAAAGGCGACACTCCGCAGTCCGGTCGAGCAACGAATGCAGTGTCCAAGTTCTTATGGCGCAGACGTGTCCCGTGCTGGTCCGATGACCCTGGTGGTCGGCCGGAGCGGGGAAGCAAGATAGAAGGACCAAAGCGACGACAGATAACTTCGCCGTCACCGCCTACAGTGAAACTGACGTCACGAGCCACGGGAGTTAAGCCCTACAAAAGGAAGCTGCGAAAGGCGACACTCCGCAGTCCGGTGGAGCATCGAATGCAGTGCTAATTCTTGTCCTGTTACTTTTAGGCGCAGAGGTGTCCCGTACTGGTCCGATGACCCTGATGCACGGCCGGAGCGGGAAAGCAAGATAGAAGCACCAAAGCGACTACAGATAACTTCGCCGTCACCGCCTACAGTGCAACTTACGTCATGAGCCACGGGATTTAAGCACTACAAAAGGAAGCTGCGAAAGGCGACACTCCGCAGTCCGTTGGGGCATCGAATGCAGTGCTAATTCTACTCCTGTTACTTTTAGGCCCAGACGTGTCCTGTACTGGTCCGATGACCCTGATGCACGGCCGGAGCGGGGAAGCTAGATAGAAGCACCAAAGCGACGACAGATAACTTCGCCGTCACCGCCTACAGTGAAACTGACGTCATGAGCCTCGGGATTTAAGCCCTACAAAAGGAAGCTGCGAAAGGCGACACTCCGCAGTCCGGTGGAGCATCGAATGCAGTGCTAATTCTATTCCTGTTACTTTTAGGCCCAGACGTGTCCCGTACTGGTCCGATGACCTTGATGCACGGCCGGAGCGGGGAAGCAAGATAGAAGCACCAAAGCGACGACAGATAACTTTGCCGTCACCGCCTAAAGTGCAACTGACGTCATGAGCCACGGGATTTAAGCCCAACAAAAGGAAGATGCGAAAGGCGACACTCCGCAGTCCTGTGGAGCATCGAATGCAGTGATAATTCTTGTCCTGTTACTTTTAGGCGCAGAGGTGTCCCGTACTGGTCCGATGACCCTGATGCACGGCCGGAGCGGGGAAGCAAGATAGAAGCACCAAAGTGACGACAGATAACTTTGCCGTCACCGCCTAAAGTGCAACTGACGTCATGAGCCACGGGATTTAAGCCCTACAAAAGGAAGATGCGAAAGGCGACACTCCGCAGTCCGGTGGAGCATCGAATGCAGTGATAATTCTTGTCCAGTTTCTTATGGCGCAGTCGTGTCCCGTACTGGTCCGATGACCCCGATGCACGGCCGAAGCGGGGAAGCAAGATAGAAGCACCAAAGCGACGACAAATAACTTCGCCGTCCCCGACTACAGTGAAACTGACGTCATGAGCCACGCGATTTAAGCCGTAGAAAAGGAAGCTGCGAAAGACGACTCTCCGCAGTCCGGTGGAGCGCAGAATGCAGTGCTTATTCTATTCCTGTTATTTTAGGTGCAGACGTGTCCCGTACTGGTCCGATGACCCTGATGCACCGCCGGAGCGGGGAAGCAAGATAGAAGCACCAAAGCGACGACAGATAGCTTTGCCGTCACCGCCTACAGTGCAACTGACGTCATGAGCCTCGGGATTTGCGCCCTACAAATAAAAGCTGCGAAAGGCGACACTTCGCAGTCCGGTGGAGCATCGAATGCAGTGCTAATTCTATTCCTGTTACTTTTAGGCCCGGACGCGTCCCGTACTGGTCCGATGACCCTGATGCACGGCGGGAGTGGGGAAGCAAGATAGAAGCACCAAAGGGACGACAGATAACTTTGCCGTCACCGCCTACAGTGCAACTGACATCATGAAACACGGGATTTAAGCCCTACAAAAGGAAGATGCGAAAGGCGACACTCAGTAGTCCGGTGGAGCATCGAATGCAGTGCTAATTCTATTCCTGTTACTTTTAGGCGCAGACGTGTCCCGTACTGGTCCGATGACCCTGATGCACGGCCGGAGCGGGGAAGCAAGATAGAAGCACCAAAGCGACGACAGATAACTTTGCCGTCACCGCCTACACTGCAACTGACGTCATGAGCCTCGGGATTTGCGCCCTACAAAAGAAAGCTGCGAAAGGCGACACTTCGCAGTCCGGTGGAGCATCGAATGCAGTGCTAATTCTATTCCTGTTACTTTTAGGCCCGGACGTGTCCCGTACTGGTCCGATGACCCTGATGCACGGCGGGAGTGGGGAAGCAAAATAGAAGCACCAAAGGGACGACAGATAAATTTGCCGTCACCGCCTACAGTGCAACTGACATCATGAAACACGGGATTTAAGCCCTACAAAAGGAAGATGCGAAAGGCGACACTCAGTAGTCCGGTGGAGCATCGAAGGCAGTGCTAATTCTATTCCTGTTACTTATAGGCGCAGACGTGTCCCGTACTGGTCCGATGACCCTGATGCACGGCCGGAGCGGGGAAGCAAGATAGAAGCACCAAAGCGACGACAGATAACTTTGCCGTCACCGCCTACACTGCAACAGACGTCATGAGCCTCGGGAGTTAAGCCCTACAAAAGAATGCTGCGAAAGGCGACACTTCGCAGTCCGGTGGAGCATCGAATGCAGTGCTAATTCTATTCCTGTTACTTTTAGGCCCGGACGTGTCCCGTACTGGTCCGATGACCCTGATGCACGGCGGGAGTGGGGAAGCAAGATAGAAGCACCAAAGCGACGACAGATAACTTTGCCGTCACCGCCTACAGGGCAACTGACGTCATGAGCCACGGGATTTAAGCCCTACAAAATGAAGATGCGAAAGGCGACACTCCGCAGTCCGGTGGAGCATCGAATGCAGTGCTAATTCTTGTCCAGTTTCTTATGGCGCAGACGTGTCCCGTACTGGTCCGATGACCCTGATGCACGGCCGGAGCGGGGAAGCAAGATAGAGGCACCAAAGCGACGACAGATAACTTTGCCGTCACCGCCTACAGTGCAACTGACGTCATGAGCCACGGGATTTAAGCACTACAAAAAAGGAAGCTGCGAAAGGCGATGCTCCGCAGTCCGGTGGAGCATGGAATGCAGTGCTAATTCTATTCCTGTTACTTTTAGGCCCACACGTGTCCCGTACTGGTCCGATGACCCTGATGCACGGCCGGAGAGGGGAAGCAAGATAGAAGCACCAAAGCGACGACAAATAACTTTGCCGTCACCGCCTACAGTGCAACTGACGAAATGAGCCACGGGATTTAAGCACTACAAAAAAGGAAGCTGCGAAAGGCGATACTCCGCAGTCCGGTGGAGCATCGAATGCAGTGCTAATTCTTGTCCAGTTTCTTATGACGCAGTCGTGTCCCGTACTGGTCCGGTGACCCTGATGCACGGCCGAAGCGGGGAAGCAAGAAAGAAGCACCAAAGCGACGACAGATAACTTTGCCGTCACCGCCTACAGTTAAACTGACGTCATGAGCCACGGGATTTAAGCCCTACAAAGGGAAGATGCGAAAGGCGACACTCCGCAGTCCGTTGGAGCATCGAATGCAGTGCAAATTCTATTCCTGTTACTTTTAGGCCCAGACGTGTCCCGTACTGGTCCGATGACCCTGATGCAAGGCCGGAGCGGGGAAGCAAAATAGAAGCACCAAAGCGACGACAAATAACTTCGCCGTCCCCGACTACAGTGAAACTGACGTCATGAGCCACGGGATTTAAGCCGTTGAAAAGGAAGCTGCGAAAGACGACTCTCCGCAGTCCGGTGGAGCACAGAATGCAGTGCTTATTCTATTCCTGTTATTTTAGGTGCAGACGTGTCCCGTACTGGTCCGATGACCCTGATGCACCGCCGGAGCGGGGAAGCAAGATAGAAGCACCAAAGCGACGACAGATAGCTTTGCCGTCACCGCCTACAGTGCAACTGACGTCATGAGCCACGGGATTTAAGCCCTACAAAATGAAGATGCGAAAGGCGACACTCCGCAGTCCGGTGGAGCAACGAATGCAGTGTCCAGGTTCTTATGGCGCAGACGTGTCCCGTGCTGGTCCGATGACCCTGATGGTCGGCCTGAGCGGGGAAGCAAGATAGAAGGACCAAAGCGACGACAGATAACTTCGCCGTCACCACCTACAGTGAAACTGACGTCACGAGCCACGGGAGTTAAGCCCTACAAAAGGAAGCTGCGAAAGGCGACACTCCGCAGTCCGGTGGAGCATCGAATGCAGTGCTAATTCTTGTCCTGTTACTTTTAGGCGCAGAGGCGTCCCGTACGGGTCCGATGAACCTGATGCACGGCCGGGGCGGGGAAGCAAGATTGAAGCACCAAAGCGAAGACAGATAACGTTGCCGTCACCGCCTACAGTGCAACTGACGTCATGAGCCATGGGATTTAAGCACTACAAAAGGAAGCTGCGAAAGGCGACACTCCGCAGCCGGTGGAGCATCGAATGCAGTGCTTATTCTTGTCCTGTTACCTTTAGGCGCAGACGTGTCCCGTACTGGTCCGATGACCCTGATGCACGGCCGGAGCGGGGAAGCAAGATAGAAGCACCAAAGCGACCACAGATAACTTCGCCGTCACCGCCTACAGTGCAACTGACGTCATGAGCCACGGGATTTAAGCCCTACCAAAGGTGCGAAAGGCGACACTCCGCAGTCCGGTGGAGCATCGAATGCAGTGCTAATTCTTGTCCGGTTACTTTTAGGCGCAGACGTGTCTTGTACTGGTCCGATGACCATGATGCACCACCGGAGCGGGGAAGCAAGATAGAAGCACCAAAGCGACGACAGATAATTTCGCCGTCACCGCCTACAGTGCAACTGACGTCATGAGCCACGGGATTTAAGCCCTACAAAAGGAAGCTGCGAAAGGCGACACTCCGCAGTCCGGTGGAGCATCGAGTGCAGTGCTAATTCTTGTCCTGTTACTTTTATGCACAGACGTGTCCCATACTGGTTCGATGAACCTCATGCACGGCCGGGGCGGGCAAGCAAGATAGAAGCAACAAAGCGAAGACAGATAACGTTGCCGTCACCGCCTATAGTGCAACTGACGTCATGAACCATGGGTTATAAGAACTACAAAAGGAAGCTGCGAAAGGCGACACTCCGCAGCCGGTGGAGCATCGAATGCAGTGCTAATTCTTGTCCTGTTACTTTTAGGCGAAGACGTGTCCCGTACTGGTCCGATGACCCTGATGCACGGCCGGAGCGGGTAAGCAAGATAGAAGCACCAAAGCGACCACAGATAACTTCGCCGTCACCACCTACAGTGCAACTGACGTAATGAGCCACGGGATTTAAGCCCTACAAAAGGTGCGAAAGGCGACACTCCGCAGTTCGGTGGAGCATCGAATGCAGTGCTAATTCTTGTCCTGTTACCTTTAGGCGCAGACGTGTCCCGTACTGGTCCGATGACTCTGATGCACGGCCGGAGCGGGGAAGCAAGTTAGAAGCACCAAAGCGACGACAGATAACTTTGCCGTCACCGCCTACAGTGCAACTGACGTCATGAGCCAAGGGATTTAAGCCCTACAAAAAGAAGCTGCGAAAGGCGACACTCCGTGGTCCGGTGGAGCATCGATTGCAGTGCTAATTCTTCTGTTACTTTTAGGCGCAGACGTGTCCCGTACTGGTCCGATGAACCTGATGCACGGCCGGGGCGGGGAAGCAAGATAGAAGCACCAAAGCGACGACAGATAACTTTGCCATCACCGCCTACAGTGCAACTGACGTCATGAGCCACGGGATTTAAGCACTACAAATGGTGCGAAAGGCGGCACTCCGCAGCCGGTGGAGCATCGAATGCAGTGCTAGTTCTTGTCCTGTTACTTTTAGGCGCAGACGTGTCCCGTACTGGTCCGATGACCCTGATGCACGGCCGGAGCGGGGAAGCAAGAGAGAAGCACCTAAACGACGACAGATAACTTCGCCGTCACCACCTACAGTGCAACTGACGCAATGAGCCACGGGATTTAAGCCCTACAAAAGCTGCGAAAGGCGACACTCACAGCCGGTGGAGCATCGAATGCAGTGCTAATACTTGTCCTGTTAATTTTAGGCGCAGACGTGTCCCGTACTGGTCCGAAGACCCTGATGCACGGCCGGAGCGGGGAAGCAAGATAGAAGCATCAAAGCGACGACAGATAACTTCGCCGTCACCTCCTAAAGGGCAACTGACGTCATGAGACACGGGATTTAAGCCTTACAAAAGGAAGCTGCGAAAGGCGACACTCCGCATTCCGGTGGAGCATTGAATTCAGTGCTAATTCTTGTCCTGTTACTTTTAGGCGCAGACGCGTCCCGTACGGGTCCGATGAACCTGATGCACGGCCGGGGCGGGGATGCAAGATTGAAGCACCAAAGCGAAGACAGATAACGTTGCCGTCACCGCCTACAGTGCAACTGACGTCATGAGACATGGGATTTAAGCAATACAAAAGGAAGCTGCGAAAGGCGACACTCCGCAGCCGATGGAGCATCGAATGCAGTGCTAATTCTTGTCCTCTTACTTTTAGGCGCAGACATGTCCCGTACTGGTCCGATGACCCTGATGAACGGTGTGACATTCCGTGTGTGCATCGAGTTGTGGCTTAAGGCCGCCCCTCTTTTCCCAGAACGAAGGGACCCGCCGCCGTGACAGCGGCATCATCAATTACCCAGCCATGCTCTTTGAGTGACGACCAGAAAAACCGGTCCCGCCGCCGCCCCGGGGAAACAGGCTTTATCCTCCCCAATTTCCGGTTACATTCCAGGACAAGGGAGCTGTCAGCGGGCCAGAGCGCGCCGTACCACAGCCGACGCTATGCGAAACCGCGAAGACGACATTCTTTCCCTCCCCCCCCTTTGTCGTGGGCTATCGCCGGGAAGGCACCCACAGCTTCCCAGAAGGGCCGCGACGGACACCTGTCATGGCGGACAGGCAGTACTCGCCAAGAATGTGGGAAGACAGGCGCTAGTGAATTAGCTCCGAAGAGAGAGCCTGTGTATACTCTCACTTGAGAGAGAGTGGTGGCGTTTTTGTTGTTTATTTAGTCTGTATTGTTAACAGACTCTGGGGTCGAGGCTAAGCCCAGCCCAAGGGGTGGTCCCCATCTCGCATGTTATTTTGGATTGGAGAATTGATGCTTTGGGCGGGCCACTGGAAATGACCGCCCTTAGTCCTTTGTTAATCAAGTGCTTAAAAGCGCATGTAAACGGATGCAGTTCAGTCTGAGCTAGGGCTCCATGCTTAGTATGAAATGTGATGCTACTTAGGCACTAACCTGCCCGGTCGATGAGTAAAGTAGTGCAAAGTTTGTTCTGTTGTAAAATTATGCTCTGCTGTCATCATCTACAAGCTCGCCTCCTGTTCATCTTCCAAGCCGAACGACACTAGAGGAAGGGTTTGGGAACCATCCTCGAAGAAACGGACGACTATTGAAATTCTACTGCATACACGCTCAGGACGACATCATTCGCCAAGAGGGCCTTCAGCGCCGAAGCCCCGACGGCGTGCAGCTTCTGCCAGCAACCGCTCGAGCCCAACTCCGGAGCCACTCCATCGCCCCCATGAAGTCGTCGGCACGTAAGCTCGGACGCCCCAGCCTCTGATGTATAACCTTAACCATGTGTAATTATTGAATATACCTGTTTGTTTAAACTGAGCCATACGGTGTCTCTTTGCCGTGTGGACCTGCGCATTATGGGGGTCTCACACTGGTGTCAGAAGAGGGGTCTCAAAGCAAATGTCCTCTGAATGCGGTGACAGTTCATGACTTCAATTCTAATCAAGATCGAATGAATGGGAATTACGGGCCGATTGAGGGCCTTTACCATGAGAGGCTTGGAATGGCGGGTGAAAAAAAAATGACTGTATCTGAGGGAGCTCCCACTCACAGCCGTCGCTCGGAGCAAGCATGCTGGCATTAGGAAGCGTCATTCCGACGTTTACGGGAGATAAGACAGGGGTTCCAATCTGCGATTTCTTTTCCATGCTAGAAGAGATTGGGAAAATGGGGGAATGGTCCGATGCTCAAATGCTGGGAATGGCGAGGTGTAAGATGGCAGGAGCTGCTCATGATTTTGCATGGCGAGACGAAAAAGTAAAATCCACAAAATCATTTGCGGAATTTAAGAAGCTCGCGTTTGAGCATTTTGACACTGAACCACGTCACGTGCGAGTACAGAGGTTCCGTGACGCCGGACAGATGGTAGGGGAGGACGTGCGAACGTTTGCGTCGCGGCTTCAGCGCTTAGCGCGCGATACGTTAAGCAGGGAGGAGGAAGGAGACCAGCTTAAGAAGAAATACGCGGAGGATACACTTAAAGAGGAAATGACCGCTTTGTTCGTGGCTGGTCTGCAAGATCCCGTGCGCCGGTTCGTGCTCTCGCGCAAGCCGAGCAATTTCGACCAAGCCGTGGAGGCCGCATTGGATGAGGAACAAAATGAGGCGTTAACGACAGCCGCAGCGAGAGTACGCGTCATAGAGAGAGCGGTGCTCAACCCTGAGGTTGCTCTCTTGACAGAGCGGTTAGATCGCTTAGAACAGCAGCTATCTCAGCAGGTAGAATGCCAGGTTGAAGCGCGCGCTCAACAGCGCCCATTCGCTGGAAACCGGAGACCGCCACAAAGCTACAGGCGCGGTATGCGAGATTTTGAAGAAATTGTATGCTTCGCTTGCCAGGGTCGCGGACACATCGCCAGGTTCTGCCAAAACGTGCGCCGTGGGGAGCCACAAAGAGAAGCAGGCGAGACACGCCCTAAGCAAGCCTACAGCGGGGCTCCAGATACCGAGTCAAAAAACTAGTTAGTCCTCCCCAGCCTGAGGAGCGTGGGGAGGGAGCAGTAGATGATGAGGTGGTGGTAGTTTGTGTGGCCGACGAGGCATGCCCTGTTGTGCGTTGCAAGTTAAATGGTTGTTGTATGGAATTGTTGATAGATACGGGGTCAAAGGTGACATTGCTTAAGGAGAGCAGTTTTAACACGCTTCGAAGGAAGGGGGACCGCGAGGTGTTGGAAGCGTCTGGTGGTATGGCAACCAAATTTGTAGGCATAACGGGGGATCCTCTTGGCATAAGTGGACTCTACCGGTTACACTTCTCTCTCGGCGGAATTGCATTGGAGCACCCCTGCTACGTATGCCCGGACACGGTGTCTCTGCCAAACGGAGTGTCAGGTATATTAGGGCAGGATTTTTGAGAAAAGGGAAGGTAGTAGTCTCATTCTCTGAGGAAGAGGTTAATGCGGGCGGCTCAAACGTTCCGTTTTTGAACAGGAGAGGGGCTGAGATTCGCATTACCGATATTGACACCCGTCAAACAGTGGGATCATTGGAGAAGGTATATTCGCGGGTTGCCGTCCGGCTGGTCGAGGAGGCGGTCGTCCTTCCTTGGTCGGAGCACATTTTGTACGCGTTTGTGCCTTCAGATGTAGAGAGCGGCGCCGTGGGAGTGCTTGAGCCGGTCGACTCTCTCAGCAATGGCCTGAAGGCAGCCGCGTGCCTCGTGACAGTTAATGACGCCCACAGAGTGCCCCTACGGGTGGTTAACTGTAGCCAGCAGCCACTGAGCCTTCCCAAGAACAAAACATTGGCTTTCTTCACCTCTGCGATAGAGCAACGTGAGCCCACCGATACGGTACTCGCAACTGTAGAGCATGCTAGTCCTTCGGCTGCTCCAAAGGTGTCGTTCGATCTTTCTCACGTAAAATCCAGGGAGAGGGAGGCTCTGGCTGGTTTGCTGAACGACTACTCGGAGGTATTCGCCGCGTCTAACCTGGATTTGGGCTGCTGTGGCGTTATAAAGCACAGGATAGAAACCGGCACTTCATCGCCCGTTTACCAGCGTGCGTACAGGATTCCTTACTCCCAACGTGAGGAGATGGAGCGGCAGGTGCAGGACCTGATTGATCGCGGCATTGTCGAACACTCAAAGTCACCCTGGGGAGCACCAGCATTATTAGTGGAAAAGCCAGATAGCTCGTATCGATTGGTAGTGGACTACCGCAAACTAAATGCCGTAACTCGCATCGATCCATACCCCATCCCCAATATACAGGAGACGCTTTCTCAGCTGGGCTCTGCCAGGTACTTCACGGTAGTGGACATGGCGGCGGGATTCTGGCAGATAGCAATGGATCCGGCAGATGCCGAGAAAACGGCATTCAACACGCCCTCAGGGCACTATGAATGGAAAAGAATGCCGATGGGTCTGGCCAACAGCCCTGCTGTCTGGCAGAGAACCGCTGATGTTATCTTGGCAGGTCTTCTGGGGAGGCTGTGCTTCGTGTATATGGATGACATTATCATATACAGTGACAGTTTTGATAACCATTTGCGCGATATTGAGCAGGTTTTGGTGCGACTAAGAGCAGCGGGTCTCAAGCTGAAGCCCTCTAAGTGCCAATTCCTCAAAAACGAGGTGAAATACCTCGGGCACGTTGTTTCAGCTGACGGCGTGCGACCGGACCCTGAGAAACTAAGGTGTGTCTCGGATTTTCCATCCCCGACTAGCGTCCGCCAGGTCCGGCAGTTTCTCGGCCTGATCGGTTACTACCGAAGGCACATAGAGGAGTTCGCCAAGCTCGCTAAGCCGCTCACCGCCTTAACAGCCAAAAATGTCGCCTTTCGCTGGGACGAAAACGCGGAGAATGCTTTTGGGGCCCTGAAAAGGAAGCTAATGAGTGCACCGCTGTTGCGCCACCCGGATTTTAGTTTGCCCTTCGTTATGGCCACAGATGCGTCAAAGTTCGCAGTTGGTGCCGTGCTATCTCAGGTTATCGAGGGCAAAGAACATCCCGTTGCTTTTGCTAGCCGACAGCTGAGCCCCACAGAACAAAAGTACGGAGCTACGGAAAGGGAGTGCCTGGCCGTTGTCTGGGCAGTAAAGCACTTCAGATGCTACCTTTACGGCCGCAAATTCAAGCTAGTCACAGACTGCCATCCTCTGAAATGGGTGATGAGTGTCAGGGACCCTAGCTCGCGACTCGCTAGATGGAATCTACACCTGCAGGAATACTGCTTTGAAGTTGAGCACAAGTCAGGAAAGACACATCTGAATGCTGATGCACTCAGCCGCACAGCTGCCGTGGCAGCTATAGATGAGTTTGTCCCCGTAGTCGACCCCGCCGAATTACGCACAGAGCAGTGCAAAGATCCTGACCTGAAGCGAATAATCGAAAGCTTAGAGGGCGCACCGTCTCACCCCGAACAGCTAGGTTATTTCATTGACAAAGACGGCACCCTGTGTCGGCGCACGAGGCCAACCAGGAAAGGGAGACCAGAGAAAACCGCTTGGGAGAGAGTCGTCATACCTCGGTCGTGGACATAAAGGGTTCTTCGCGAGTTTCACGATGCGCCATGCGCCGGTCATTTTGGCGTAGCAAAGACACGCAGGCGTGTGGAGCGTTTGTACTTTTGGAGTGGCATGCGACAGGATGTTAGAGACTACTGTGCGAAGTGTCGTTCCTGTCTCGAAAGAAAAACACCCAAGGGACGAAGACCAGCTCCAATTCAGCCGTTCCCTGAGGTTTCGGCTCCCTTCGAGCGGACAGGTATGGACATAATGGGCCCATTGCCCACGACCACTTCCGGAAACAAGTACATTTTAGTATTTGTCGACCACCTTTCAAAATACGCGGAAGCGGTAGCACTCCCAGATCAGAAGGCAGACACGGTTGCAAGAGCATTTGTCGAACAGATCGTGCTCCGACATGGACCCCCGAGGCAACTCTTGACAGATCGGGGAACGAACTTCGTGTCGCAGCTAATGAGGAGAGTTTGCGAGCTGCTTAAGATCGCTAAGAAGCAGACAACACCGTACCATCCGGCTTGCAACGGCGCGGTGGAGCGACTGAACCAAACCGTGGCCGGGTTCCTGTCGCATTTTGTTTCGCGCGACCAGCGGGACTGGGACTTGTGGCTCCCGTATGCAATGTTTGCCTACAATTCCGCAGCACACGAGAGCACGGGCGAATCGCCATTCTTTCTTCTCTACGGCCGAGACCCGGACCAGCCTAGTGAAGTGCCAGAGGGCCCCCGTCGTGTCCCATACGCTTCACTGGACGACTATAAGGTTGAGCTAGAATCGCGCTTGCAAGTGGCGAGGGACATCGCAAAGGAGTCCTTAAAGAAAGCGGCGAAGCGCAGGAAGGAGGTGCACGATCGCAGTGCTAGAGACGCGCCGTTTAATGTGGGGGACAGCGTGTACATTGAAAACTGCCAAAGGCAGATTGGGTTAGCTCGTAAGTTCCAGACGAAGTGGAGAGGACCGTGCGAGGTTGTCGAGAAGCTTTCTCCGGTAAACTTCAGAGTCCGAGACGTGAACCGGCGCTTGATAAGGATACACGCAAATCGCCTCAAGTCGGCACCGGTTCAGTATTCACGAAATGAGGAAAGGGAAAGCGCGGATTTTGATGGGGACAGAAGTGAAGCGGAGCGCGCAGATAGTTCGCAAGAAACGCCCTCTCCTGCATTTGTTCGGCAGGCGCCAGAGGTGACGGCCAGAATGCCACCGGATTTACTTCATGCATTGCTAGAAGAAGAAGCGCGCGAGGTTGCCGCGCAGATAACGCCAGGAGAGGCTCCTGCCACGAGCCCTCGCGAGTCCCAAAGCAGACAAAGGGGCACAGACTTACTTAGTATGACTCATGAAGGCCGATATCCGCTGCGAAATCGGAAAGCTAAGTCGGACTAATGGCGTAAACAGAGCGGAGTTTTGAACTGGTTAAAATTGTGTAATGCCACAGCTCATAACATTGCTATGTGCTTATGTGTTAAGTTATCGGAGTTGGTAGTAAAACCTTTCTGTCATTAAGTAACACCTTCACAGGAGAGCATGCGGAGCGCATGCAGAACCTGCCCTACTTCCTTTCGTTATCTATATTTTTGTCTGTGCCGTGATCGTGCTAGAAGTGGGAGCTCCTTTGTAACTGTGGTAAATTTATTTTGTCCAGTTTGGACTAGAAAGGAGAGGCTTGGGTGCTGAGTTTCATGTTTATCTGTAAAAGAAGATCAGTGCTGCCCCTGGAGACGCCAGTATTGACAGCGGAGGCATATGGTGTTGTGCAGTGGTGTTGAGTGCAGCGAAAAGTGTTTTGTCGGACGCACTGTGCGAGGCGATTCAGAAAGACAAGGGGAGCTGCGTGGACTCAAATGTTCGGAGAACATTCTTCTGGAGGGTGAGCGAGTGTGACATTCCGTGTGTGCATCGAGTTGGGGCTTAAGGCCGCCCCTCTTTTCCCAGAACGAAGGGACCCGCCGCCGTGACAGCGGCATCATCAATTA
Source organism: Amblyomma americanum (assembly GCF_052857255.1). Classification (NCBI taxonomy): domain Eukaryota; kingdom Metazoa; phylum Arthropoda; class Arachnida; order Ixodida; family Ixodidae; genus Amblyomma; species Amblyomma americanum. The sequence goes on from NC_135502.1 coordinate 167,343,317, forward strand.
CCCAGCCATGCTCTTTGAGTGACGACCAGAAAAACCGGTCCCGCCGCCGCCAAGGGGAAACAGGCTTTATCCTCCCCAATTTCCGGTTACATTCCAGGACAAGGGAGCTGTCAGCGGGCCAGAGCGCGCCGTACCACAGCCGACGCTATGCGAAACCGCGAAGACGACATTCTTTCCCTCACCCCCCTTTGTCGTGGGCTATCGCCGGGAAGGCACCCACAGCTTCCCAGAAGGGCCGCGACGGACACCTGTCATGGCGGACAGGCAGTACTCGCCAAGAATGTGGAAAGACAGGCGCTAGTGAATTAGCTCCGAAGAGAGAGCCTGTGTATACTCTCACTTGAGAGAGAGTGGCGGCGTTTTTGTTGTTTATTTAGTCTGTATTGTTAACAGACTCTGGGGTCGAGGCTAAGCCCAGCCCAAGGGGTGGTCCCCATCTCGCATGTTATTTTGGATTGGAGAATTGATGCTTTGGGCGGGCCACTGGAAATGACCGCCCTTAGTCCTTTGTTAATCAAGTGCTTAAAAGCGCATGTAAACGGATGCAGTTCAGTCTGAGCTGGGGCTCCATGCTTAGTATGAAATGTGATGCTACTTAGGCACTAACCTGCCCGGTCGATGAGTAAAGTAGTGCAAAGTTTGTTCTGTTGTAAAATTATGCTCTGCTGTCATCATCTACAAGCTCGCCTCCTGTTCATCTTCCAAGCCGAACGACACTAGAGGAAGGGTTTGGGAACCATCCTCGAAGAAACGGACGACTATTGAAATTCTACTGCATACACGCTCAGGACGACATCATTCGCCAAGAGGGCCTTCAGCGCCGAAGCCCCGACGGCGTGCAGCTTCTGCCAGCAACCGCTCGAGCCCAACTCCGGAGCCACTCCATCGCCCCCATGAAGTCGTCGGCACGTAAGCTCGGACGCCCCAGCCTCTGATGTATAACCTTAACCATGTGTAATTATTGAATATACCTGTTTGTTTAAACTGAGCCATACGGTGTCTCTTTGCCTCTCCGTCCCGTGTGGACCTGCGCATTATGGGGGTCATCACAACGGCCGGAGCGGGGAAGCAAGATAGAAGCATCAAAGCGACGACAGATAACTTCGCCGTCACCTCCTAAAGGGCAACTGACGTCATGAGACACGGGATTTAAGCCTTACAAAAGGAAGCTGCGAAAGGCGACACTCCGCAGTCCGGTGGAGCATCGAATGCAGTGCTAATTCCAATCCTGTTACTTTTAGGCGCAGACGTGTCCCGTACTGTTCTGATGACCCTGATGCACGGCCGGAGCGGGGAAGCAAGATAGAAGCACCAAACCGACGACAGATAGCTTTGCCGTCACCGCCTACAGTGCAACTGACGTCATGAGCCACGAGATTTATGCACTACAAAACGAAGCTGCGAAAGGCGACACTCCGCAGTCCGGTGGAGCATCGAATGCAGTGCTAATTCTTGTCCTGTTACTTTTATGCACAGACGTGTCCCATACTGGTCCGATGAACCTGATGCACGGCCGGGGCGGGCAAGCAAGATAGAAGCAACAAAGCGAAGACAGATAACGTTGCCGTCACCGCCTATAATGCAACTGACGTCATGAACCATGGGTTATAAGAACTACAAAAGGAAGCTGCGAAAGGCGACACTCCGCAGCCGGTGGAGCATCGAATGCAGTGCTAATTCTTGTCCTGTTACTTTTAGGCGCAGACGTGTCCCGTACTGGTCCGATGACCCTGATGCACGGCCGGAGCGGGTAAGCAAGATAGAAGCACCAAAGCGACCACAGATAACTTCGCCGTCACCACCTACAGTGCAACTGACGTAATGAGCCACGGGATTTAAGCCCTACAAAAGGTGGGAAAGGCGACACTCCGCAGTTCGGTGGAGCATCGAATGCAGTGCTAATTCTTGTGCTGTTACCTTTAGGCGCAGACGTGTCCCGTACTGGTCCGATAACTCTGATGCACGGCCGGAGCGGGGAAGCAAGATAGAAGCACCAAAGCGACGACAGATAACTTTGCCGTCACCGCCTACAGTGCAACTGACGTCATGAGCCACGGGATTTAAGCCCTACAAAATGAAGCTGCGAAAGGCGACACTCCGCAGTCCGGTGGAGCATCGAATGCAGTGCTAATTCTTCTGTTACTTTTAGGCACAGACGTGTCCCGTACTGGTCCGATGAACCTGATGCACGGCCGGGGCGGGGAAGCAAGATAGAAGCACAAAGCGACGAGAGATAACTTTGCCATCACCGCCTACAGTGCAACTGACGTCATGAGCCACGGGATTTAAGCACTACAAAAGGAAGCTGCGAAAGGCGACACTCTGCAGCCGGTGGAGCATCGAATGCAATGCTAATTCTTGTCCTGTTACCTTTAGGCGCAGACTTGTCCCGTACTGGTCCGATGACCCTGATACACGGCCGGAGCGGGGAAGCAATATAGAAGCACCAAAGCGACGACAGATAACTTTGCCGTCACCGCCTACAGTGCAACTGACGTCAGGAGCCACGGGAATTAGGCCCTACAAAAGAAAGCTGCGAAAGGCGACACTACGCAGTCCGGTGGAGCATCGAATGCAGTGCTAATTCTTGTCCTGTTACTTTTAGGCGCAGACGTGTCCCGTACTGTTCTGATGACCCTGATGCACGGCCGGAGCGGGGAAGCAAGATAGAAGCACCAAAGCGACGACAGATAGCTGTGCCGTCACCGCCTACAGTGCAACTGACGTCATGAGCCACGAGATTTAAGCACTACAAAACGAAGCTGCGAAAGGCACACTCCGCAATCCGGTGGAGCATCGAATGCAGTGCTAATTCTTGTCCTGTTATTTTAGGCGCCGACGTGTTCCATACTGGTCCGATGACTCTGATGCACGGCCGGAGCGGGGAAACAAGATAGAAGCACCAAAGCGACGACAGATAACTTCGCCGTCACCGCCTACAGAGCAACTGATGTCATGAGCCACGGGATTTAAGCCCTACAAATGGTGCCAAAGGCGACACTCCGCAGTCCGGTGGAGCATCGAATGCAGTGCTAATTCTTGTCCTGTTACTTTTAGGCGCAGACGTGTCCCGTACTGGTCCGATGACCCTGATGCACGGCCGGAGCGGGGAAGCAAGATAGAAGCACCAAAGCGACCACAGATAACTTCGCCGTCACCGCCTACAGTGCAACTGACGTCATGAGCCACGGGATTTAAGCCCTACCAAAGGTGCGAAAGGCGACACTCCGCAGTCCGGTGGAGCATCGAATGCAGTGCTAATTCTTGTCCGGTTACTTTTAGGCGCAGACATGTCTTGTACTGGTCCGATGACCATGATGCACGGCCTGAGCGGGGAAGCAAGATAGAAGCAACAAAGCGAAGACAGATAACGTTGCCGTCACCGCCTATAGTGCAGCTGACGTCATGAACCATGGGTTATAAGAACTACAAAAGGAAGCTGCGAAAGGCGACACTCCGCAGCCGGTGGAGCATCGAATGCAGTGCTAATTCTTGTCCTGTTACTTTTAGGCGCAGACGTGTCCCGTACTGGTCCGATGACCCTGATGCACGGCCGGAGCGGGTAAGCAAGATAGAAGCACCAAAGCGACCACAGATAACTTCGCCGTCACCACCTACAGTGCAACTGACGTAATGAGCCACGGGATTTAAGCCCTACAATAGGTGCGAAACGCGACACTCCGCAGTTTGGTGGAGCATCGAATGCAGTGCTAATTCTTGTCCTGTTACCTTTAGGCGCAGACGTGTCCCGTACTGGTCCGATGACTCTGATGCACGGCCGGAGCGGGGAAGCAAGATAGAAGCACCAAAGCGACGACAGATAACTTTGCCGTCACCGCCTACAGTGCAACTGACGTCATGAGCCACGGGATTTAAGCCCTACAAAAGGAAGCTGCGAAAGGCGACACTCCGCAGTCCGATGGAGCATCGAATGCAATGCTTATTCTTGTCCTGTTACCTTTAGGCGCAGACTTGTCCCGTACAGGTCCGATGACAATGATACACGGCCGGAGCGGGGAAGCAATATAGAAGCACCAAAGCGACGACAGATAACTTTGCCGTCACCGCCTACAGTGCAACTGACGTCAGGAGCCACGGGAATTAGGCCCTACAAAAGAAAGCTGCGAAAGGCGACACTACGCAGTCCGGTGGAGCATCGAATGCAGTGCTAATTCTTGTCCTGTTACTTTTAGGCGCAGACGTGTCCCGTACTGTTCTGATGACCCTGATGCACGGCCGGAGCGGGGAAGCAAGATAGAAGCACCAAAGCGACGACAGATAACTTCGCCGTCACCGCCTACAGTGCAACTGACGTTATGAGCCACGGGATTTAAGCCCTACCAAAGGTGCGAAAGGCGACACTCCGCAGTCCGGTGGAGCATCGAATGCAGTGCTAATTCTTGTCCGGTTACTTTTAGGCGCAGACGTGTCTTGTACTGGTCCAATGACCATGATGCACGGCTGGAGCGGGGAAGCAAGATAGAAGCACCAAAGCGACGACAGATAATTTCGCCGTCACCGCCTACAGTGCAACTGACGTCATGAGCCACGGGATTTAAGCCCTACAAAAGGAAGCTGCGAAAGCCGACACTCCGCAGTCCGGTGGAGCATCGAATGCAGTGCTAATTCTTGTCCTGTTACTTTTATGCACAGACGTGTCCCATACTGGTCCGATGAACCTGATGCACGGCCGGGGCGGGCAAGCAAGATAGAAGCAACAAAGCGAAGACATATAACGTTGCCGTCACCGCCTATAGTGCAACAGACGTCATGAACCATGGGTTATAAGAACTACAAAAGGAAGCTGCGAAAGGCGACACTCCGCAGCCGGTGGAGCATCGAATACAGTGCTAATTCTTGTCCTGTTCCTTTTAGGCGCAGACGTGTCCCGTATCGGACCCTGATGCACGGCCGGAGCGGGTAAGCAAGATAGAAGCACCAAAGCGACCACAGATAACTTCGCCGTCACCACCAACATTGCAACTGACGTAATGAGCCACGGGATTTAAGCCCTACAAAAGGTGCGAAACGCGACACTCCGCAGTTCGGTGGAGCATCGAATGCAGTGCTAATTCTTGTCCTGTTACCTTTAGGCGCAGACGTGTCCCGTACTGGTCCGATGACTCTGATGCACGGCCGGAGCGGGGAAGCAAGATAGAAACACCAAAGCGACGACAGATAACTTTGCCGTCACCGCCTACAGTGCAACTGACGTCATGAGCCACGGGATTTAAGCCCTACAAAAGGAAGCTGCGAAAGGAGACACTCCGCAGTCCGATGGAGCATCGAATGCAGTGCTAATTCTTCTGTTACTTTTAGGCGCAGACGTGTCCCGTACTGGTCCGATGAACCTGATGCACGGCCGGGGCGGGGAAGCAAGATAGAAGCACCAAAGCGACGAGAGATAACTTTGCCATCACCGCCTACAGTGCAACTGACGTCATGAGCCACGGGATTTAAGCACTACAAAAGGTGCGAAAGGCGACACTCCGCAGCCCATGGAGCATCGAATGCAGTGCTAGTTCTTGTCCTGTTACTTTTAAGCGCAGACGTGTCCCGTACTGGTCCGATGACCCTGATGCACGGCCGGAGCGGGGAAGCAAGAGAGAAGCACCTAAACGACGACAGATAACTTCGCCGTCACCACCTACAGTGCAACTGACGTAATGAGCCACGGGATTTAAGCCCTACAAAAGCTGCGAAAGGCGACACTCACAGCCGGTGGAGCATCGAATGCAGTGCTAATACTTGTCCTGTTAATTTTAGGCGCAGACGTGTCCCGTACTGGTCCGATGACCCTGATGCACGGCCGGAGCGGGGAAGCAAGATAGAAGCACCAAAGCGACGACAGATAATTTCGCCGTCACCGCCTACAGTGCAACTGACGTCATGAGCCACGGGATTTAAGCCCTACAAAAGGAAGCTGCGAAAGGCGACACTCCGCAGTCCGGTGGAGCATCGAATGCAGTGCTAATTCTTGTCCTGTTACTTTTATGCACAGACGTGTCCCATACTGGTCCGATGAACCTCATGCACGGCCGGGGCGGGCAAGCAAGATAGAAGCAACAAAGCGAAGACAGATAACGTTGCCGTCACCGCCTATAGTGCAACTGACGTCATGAACCATGGGTTATAAAAACTACAAAAGGAAGCTGCGAAAGGCGACACTCCGCAGCCGGTGGAGCATCGAATGCAGTGCTAATTCTTGTCCTGTTACTTTTAGGCGCAGACGTGTCCCGTACTGGTCCGATGACCCTGATGCACGGCCGAAGCGGGTAAGCAAGATAGAAGCACCAAAGCGACCACAGATAACTTCGCCGTCACCACCTACAGTGCAACTGACGTAATGAGCCACGGGATTTAAGCCCTACAAAAGGTGCGAAAGGCGACACTCCGCAGTTCGGTGGAGCATCGAATGCAGTGCTAATTCTTGTCCTGTTACCTTTAGGCGCAGACGTGTCCCGTACTGGTCCGATGACTCTGATGCACGGCCGGAGCGGGGAAGCAAGATAGAAGCACCAAAGCGACGACAGATAGCTTTGCCGTCACCGCCTACAGTGCAACTGACGTCATGAGCCACGGGATTTAAGCCCTACAAAAGGAAGCTGCGAAAGGCGACACTCCGCAGTCCGATGGAGCATCGAATGCAGTGCTAATTCTTCTGTTACTTTTAGGCGCAGACGTGTCCCGTACTGGTCCGATGAACCTGATGCACGACCGGGGCGGGGAAGCAAGATAGAAGCACCAAAGCGACGAGAGATAACTTTGCCATCACCGCCTACAGTGCAACTGACGTCATGAGCCACGGGATTTAAGCACTACAAAAGGTGCGAAAGGCGACACTCCGCAGCCGGTTGAGCATCGAATGCAGTGCTAGTTCTTGTCCTGTTACTTTTAAGCGCAGACGTGTCCCGTACTGGTCCGATGACCCTGATGCACGGCCGGAGCGGGGAAGCAAGATAGAAGCATCAAAGCGACGACAGATGACTTCGCCGTCACCTCCTAAAGGGCAACTGACGTCATGAGACACGGGATTTAAGCCTTACAAAAGGAAGCTGCGAAAGGCGACACTCCGCAGTCCGGTGGAGCATCGAATTCAGTGCTAATTCTTGTCCTGTTACTTTTAGGCGCAGACGCGTCCCGTACGGGTCCGATGAACCTGATGCACGGCCGGGGCGGAGAATCAAGATTGAAGCACCAAAGCGAAGACAGATAACATTGCCGTCACCGCCTACAGTGCAACTGACGTCATGAGCCATGGGATTTAAGCACTACAAAAGGAAGCTGCGAAAGGCGACGCTCCGCAGCAGATGGAGCATCGAATGCAGTGCTAATTCTTGTCCTGTTACTTTTAGGCGCAGACGTGCCCCGTACTGGTCCGATGACCCTGATGCACGGCCGGAGCGGGGAAGCAAGATAGAAGCACCAAAGCGACCACAGATAACTTCGCCGTCACCGCCTACAGTGCAACTGACGTCATGAGCCACGGGATTTAAGCCCTACCAAAGGTGCGAAAGGCGACACTCCGCAGTCCGGTGGAGCATCGAATGCAGTGCTAATTCTTGTCCGGTTACTTTTAGGCGCAGACATGTCTTGTACTGGTCCGATGACCATGATGCACGGCCGGAGCGGGGAAGCAAGATAGAAGCACCAAAGCGACGACAGATAATTTCGCCGTCACCGCCTACAGTGCAACTGACGTCATGAGCCACGGGATTTAAGCCCTACAAAAGGAAGCTGCGAAAGGCGACACTCCGCAGTCCGGTGGAGCATCGAATGCAGTGCTAATTCTTGTCCTGTTACTTTTATGCACAGACGTGTCCCATACTGGTCCGATGAACCTCATGCACGGCCGGGGCGGGCAAGCAAGATAGAAGCAACAAAGCGAAGACAGATAACGTTGCCGTCACCGCCTATAGTGCAACTGACGTCATGAACCATGGGTTATAAGAACTACAAAAGGAAGCTGCGAAAGGCGACACTCCGCAGCCGGTGGAGCATCGAATGCAGTGCTAATTCTTGTCCTGTTACTTTTAGGCGCAGACGTGTCCCGTACTGGTCCGATGACCCTGATGCACGGCCGAAGCGGGTAAGCAAGATAGAAGCACCAAAGCGACCACAGATAACTTCGCCGTCACCACCTACAGTGCAACTGACGTAATGAGCCACGGGATTTAAGCCCTACAAAAGGTGCGAAAGGCGACACTCCGCAGTTCGGTGGAGCATCGAATGCAGTGCTAATTCTTGTCCTGTTACCTTTAGGCGCAGACGTGTCCCGTACTGGTCCGATGACTCTGATGCACGGCCGGAGCGGGGAAGCAAGATAGAAGCCCCAAAGCGACGACAGATAACTTTGCCGTCACCGCCTACAGTGCAACTGACGTCATGAGCCACGGGATTTAAGCCCTACAAAAGGAAGCTGCGAAAGGCGACACTGCGCAGTCCGATGGAGCATCGAATGCAGTGCTAATTCTTCTGTTACTTTTAGGCGCAGACGTGTCCCGTACTGGTCCGATGAACCTGATGCACGGCCGGGGCGGGGAAGCAAGATAGAAGCACCAAAGCGACGAGAGATAACTTTGCCATCACCGCCTACAGTGCAACTGACGTCATGAGCCACGGGATTTAAGCACTACAAAAGGTGCGAAAGGCGACACTCCGCAGCCGGTTGAGCATCGAATGCAGTGCTAGTTCTTGTCCTGTTACTTTTAAGCGCAGACGTGTCCCGTACTGGTCCGATGACCCTGATGCACGGCCGGAGCGGGGAAGCAAGAGAGAAGCAGCTAAACGACGACAGATAACTTCGCCGTCACCACCTACAGTGCAACTGACGTAATGAGCCACGGGATTTAAGCCCTACAAAAGCTGCGAAAGGCGACACTCACAGCCGGTGGAGCATCGAATGCAGTGCTAATACTTGTCCTGTTAATTTTAGGCGCAGACGTGTCCCGTACTGGTCCGATGACCCTGATGCACGGCCGGAGCGGGGAAGCAAGATAGAAGCATCAAAGCGACGACAGATAACTTCGCCGTCACCTCCTAAAGGGCAACTGACGTCATGAGACACGGGATTTAAGCCTTACAAAAGGAAGCTGCGAAAGGCGACACTCCGCAGTCCGGTGGAGCATCGAATTCAGTGCTAATTCTTGTCCTGTTACTTTTAGGCGCAGACGCGTCCCGTACGGGTCCGATGAACCTGATGCACGGCCGGGGCGGGGAAGCAAGATTGAAGCACCAAAGCGAAGACAGATAACGTTGCCGTCACCGCCTACAGTGCAACTGACGTCATGAGCCATGGGATTTAAGCACTACAAAAGGAAGCTGCGAAAGGCGACACTCCGCAGCCGGTGGAGCATCGAATGCAGTGCTAATTCTTGTCCTGTTACCTTTAGGCGCAGACGTGTCCCGTACTGGTCCGATGACCCTGATGCACGGCCGGAGCGGGGAAGCAAGATAGAAGCAACAAAGCGACCACAGATAACTTCGCCGTCACCGCCTACAGTGCAACTGACGTCATGAGCCACGGGATTTAAGCCCTACCAAAGGTGCGAAAGGCGACACTCCGCAGTCCGGTGGAGCATCGAATGCAGTGCTAATTCTTGTCCGGTTACATTTAGGCGCAGACGTGTCTTGTACTGGTCCGATGACCATGATGCACGGCCGGAGCGGGGAAGCAAGATAAAACCAAAGCGACGACAGATAATTTCGCCGTCACCGCCTACAGTGCAACTGACGTCATGAGCCACGGGATTTAAGCCCTACAAAAGGAAGCTGCGAAAGGCGACACTCCGCAGTCCGGTGGAGCATCGAGTGCAGTGCTAATTCTTGTCCTGTTACTTTTATGCACAGACGTGTCCCATACTGGTTCGATGAACCTCATGCACGGCCGTGGCGGGCAAGCAAGATAGAAGCAACAAAGCGAAGACAGATAACGTTGCCGTCACCGCCTATAGTGCAACTGACGTCATGAACCATGGGTTATAAGAACTACAAAAGGAAGCTGCGAAAGGCGACACTCCGCAGCCGGTGGAGCATCGAATGCAGTGCTAATTCTTGTCCTGTTACTTTTAGGCGAAGACGTGTCCCGTACTGGTCCGATGACCCTGATGCACGGCCGGAGCGGGTAAGCAAGATAGAAGCACCAAAGCGACCACAGATAACTTCGCCGTCACCACCTACAGTGCAACTGACGTAATGAGCCACGGGATTTAAGCCCTACAAAAGGTGCGAAAGGCGACACTCCGCAGTTCGGTGGAGCATCGAATGCAGTGCTAATTCTTGTCCTGTTACCTTTAGGCGCAGACGTGTCCCGTACTGGTCCGATGACTCTGATGCACGGCCGGAGCGGGGAAGCAAGATAGAAGCACCAAAGCGACGACAGATAACTTTGCCGTCACCGCCTACAGTGCAACTGACGTCATGAGCCACGGGATTTAAGCCCTACAAAAAGAAGCTGCGAAAGGCGACACTCCGTAGTCCGGTGGAGCATCGATTGCAGTGCTAATTCTTCTGTTACTTTTAGGCGCAGACGTGTCCCGTACTGGTCCGATGAACCTGATGCACGGCCGGGGCGGGGAAGCAAGATAGAAGCACCAAAGCGACGACAGATAACTTTGCCATCACCGCCTACAGTGCAACTGACGTCATGAGCCACGGGATTTAAGCACTACAAATGGTGCGAAAGGCGACACTCCGCAGCCGGTGGAGCATCGAATGCAGTGCTAGTTCTTGTCCTGTTACTTTTAGGCGCAGACGTGTCCCGTACTGGTCCGATGACCCTGATGCACGACCGGAGCGGGGAAGCAAGAGAGAAGCACCTAAACGACGACAGATAACTTCGCCGTCACCACCTACAGTGCAACTGACGTAATGAGCCACGGGATTTAAGCCCTACAAAAGCTGCGAAAGGCGACACTCACAGCCGGTGGAGCATCGATTGCAGTGCTAATACTTGTCCTGTTAATTTTAGGCGCAGACGTGTCCCGTACTGGTCCGAAGACCCTGATGCACGGCCGGAGCGGGGAAGCAAGATAGAAGCATCAAAGCGACGACAGATAACTTCGCCGTCACCTCCTAAAGGGCAACTGACGTCATGAGACACGGGATTTAAGCCTTACAAAAGGAAGCTGCGAAAGACGACACTCCGCAGTCCGGTGGAGCATTGAATTCAGTGCTAATTCTTGTCCTGTTACTTTTAGGCGCAGACGCGTCCCGTACGGGTCCGATGAACCTGATGCACGGCCGGGGCGGGGATGCAAGATTGAAGCACCAAAGCGAAGACAGATAACGTTGCCGTCACCGCCTACAGTGCAACTGACGTCATGAGCCATGGGATTTAAGCAATACAAAAGGAAGCTGCGAAAGGCGACACTCCGCAGCCGATGGAACATCGAATGCAGTGCTAATTCTTGTCCTCTTACTTTTAGGCGCAGACATGTCCCGTACTGGTCCGATGACCCTGATGCACGGCCGGAGCGGGGAAGCAAGATAGAAGCATCAAAGCGACGACAGATAACTTCGCCGTCACCTCCTAAAGGGCAACTGACGTCATGAGACACGGGATTTGAGCCTTACAAAAGGAAGCTGCGAAAGGCGACACTCCGCAGTCCGGTGGAGCATCGAATTCAGTGCTAATTCTTGTGCTGTTACTTTTAGGCGCAGACATTTCCCATACTGGCCCGATGACCCTGATGCACGGCCGGAGCGGGGAAACAAGATAGAAGCACCAAAGCGACGACAGATAACTTCGCCGTCACCGCCTACAGAGCAACTGACGTCATGAGCCACGGGATTTAAGCCCTACAAAAGGTGCGAAAGGCGACACTCCGCAGTCCGGTGGAGCATCGAATGTAGTGCTAATTCTTGTCCTGATACTTTTGGGAGCCGACGTGTCCCGTACTGCTCCGATAACCCTGATGCACGGCCGGAGCGGGGAAGCAAGAGAGAAGCACCTAAACGACGACAGATAACTTCGCCGTCACCGCCTAAAATGCAACGGACGTCATGAGCAACGGTATTTAAGCCCTACAAAAGGAAGCTGCGAAAGGCGACACTCCGTAGCCGGTGGAGCACCGAATGCAGTGCTAATTCTTGTCCTGTTACTTTTAGGCACAGACGTGTCCCGTGCTGGTCCGATGGCCCTGATGCACGGCCGGAGCGGGGAAGCAAGGTAGAAGCACCAAAGCGACGACCGATAACTTCGTCGCCACCGCCTACAGTGCAACTGACGTCATGAGCAACGGGATTCAAGCCCTACAAAAAGAAGCTGCGAAAGGCGACACTCCGCAGACCGGTGGTGCATCGAATGCAGTGCTAATTCTTGTTCTGTTACTTTCGTGCGCAGACTTGTCCCATACTTGTCCGATGACCCTGATGCACGGCCGGAGCGGGGAAACAAGGTAGAAGCACCAAAGCGACGACAGATAACTTCGCCGTCACCGCCTACAGAGCATCTGACGTCATAAGCCACGGGATTTAAACCCTTCAAAAGGTGCGAAAGGCGACACTCCGCAGTCCGGTGGAGCATCGAATGCAGTGCAATTTCTTGTCCTGTTACATTTAGGAGCAGACGTGCCCCGTACTGGTCCGATGACCCTGATGCACGGCCGGAGCGGGGAAGCAAGATAGAAGCTCCAAAGCGACCACAGATATTTTTGCCTTCACCGCCTACAGTGCAACTGACGTCATTGGCCATGTGTTTTAAGCACTACAAAAGGAAGCTGCGAAAGGCGACACTCAGCAGCCGGTGGAGCATCGAATGCAGTTCTAATACTTGTCCTGTTAATTTTATGCGCAGACGTGTCCCGTACTGGTCCGATGACCCTGATGCACGGCCGGAGCGGGGAAGCTAGAGAAAAGCACCTAAACGACGACAGATAACTTCGCCGTCACCGCCTACAGTGCAACTGACGTCATGAGCCACGGGATTTAAGCCCTACAAAAGGAAGCTGCGAAAGGCGACACTCCGCAGTCCGGTGGAACATCGAATGCAGTGCTAATTCTTGTCCTGTTACTTTTATGCACAGACGTGTCCCATACTGGTCCGATGAACCTCATGCACGGCCGGGGCGGGCAAGCAAGATAGAAGCAACAAAGCGAAGACAGATAACGTTGCCGTCACCGCCTATAGTGCAACTGACGTCATGAACCATGGGTTATAAGAACTACAAAAGGAAGCTGCGAAAGGCGACACTCCGCAGCCGGTGGAGCATCGAATGCAGTGCTAATTCTTGTCCTGTTACTTTTAGGCGCAGACGTGTCCCGTGCTGGTCCGATGACCCTGATGCACGGCCGAAGCGGGTAAGCAAGATAGAAGCACCAAAGCGACCACAGATAACTTCGCCGTCACCACCTACAGTGCAACTGACGTAATGAGCCACGGGATTTAAGCCCTACAAAAGGTGCGAAAGGCGACACTCCGCAGTTCGGTGGAGCATCGAATGCAGTGCTAATTCTTGTCCTGTTACCTTTAGGCGCAGACGTGTCCCGTACTGGTCCGATGACTCTGATGCACGGCCGGAGCGGGGAAGCAAGATAGAAGCACCAAAGCGACGACAGATAACTTTGCCGTCACCGCCTACAGTGCAACTGACGTCATGAGCCACGGGATTTAAGCCCTACAAAAGGAAGCTGCGAAAGGCGACACTCCGCAGTCCGATGGAGCATCGAATGCAGTGCTAATTCTTCTGTTACTTTTAGGCGCAGACGTGTCCCGTACTGGTCCGATGAACCTGATGCACGGCAGGGGCGGGGAAGCAAGATAGAAGCACCAAAGCGACGAGAGATAACTTTGCCATCACCGCCTACAGTGCAACTGACGTCATGAGCCACGGGATTTAAGCCCTACCAAAGGTGCGAAAGGCGACACTCCGCAGTCCGGTGGAGCATCGAATGCAGTGCTAATTCTTGTCCGGTTACTTTTAGGCGCAGACGTGTCTTGTACTGGTCCGATGACCATGATGCACGGCCGGAGCGGGGAAGCAAGATAGAAGAACCAAAGCGACGACAGATAATTTCGCCGTCACCGCCTACAGTGCAACTGACGTCATGAGCCACGGGATTTAAGCCCTACAAAAGGAAGCTGCGAAAGGCGACACTCCGCAGTCCGGTGGAGCATCGAGTGCAGTGCTAATTCTTGTCCTGTTACTTTTATGCACAGACGTGTCCCATACTGGTTCGATGAACCTCATGCACGGCCGGGGCGGGCAAGCAAGATAGAAGCAACAAAGCGAAGACAGATAACGTTGCCGTCACCGCCTATAGTGCAACTGACGTCATGAACCATGGGTATAAGAACTACAAAAGGAAGCTGCGAAAGGCGACACTCCGCAGCCGGTGGAGCATCGAATGCAGTGCTAATTCTTGTCCAGTTACTTTTAGGCGAAGACGTGTCCCGTACTGGTCCGATGACCCTGATGCACGGCCGGAGCGGGTAAGCAAGATAGAAGCACCAAAGCGACCACAGATAACTTCGCCGTCACCACCTACAGTGCAACTGACGTAATGAGCCACGGGATTTAAGCCCTACAAAAGGTGCGAAAGGCGACACTCCGCAGTTCGGTGGAGCATCGAATGCAGTGCTAATTCTTGTCCTGTTACCTTTAGGCGCAGACGTGTCCCGTACTGGTCCGATGACTCTGATGCACGGCCGGAGCGGGGAAGCAAGATAGAAGCACCAAAGCGACGACAGATAACTTTGCCGTCACCGCCTACAGTGCAAATGACGTCATGAGCCACGGGATTTAAGCCCTACAAAAAGAAGCTGCGAAAGGCGACACTCCGTAGTCCGGTGGAGCATCGATTGCAGTGCTAATTCTTCTGTTACTTTTAGGCGCAGACGTGTCCCGTACTGGTCCGATGAACCTGATGCACGGCCGGGGCGGGGAAGCAAGATAGAAGCACCAAAGCGACGACAGATAACTTTGCCATCACCGCCTACAGTGCAACTGACGTCATGAGCCACGGGATTTAAGCACTACAAATGGTGCGAAAGGCGACCCTCCGCAGCCGGTGGAGCATCGAATGCAGTGCTAGTTCTTGTCCTGTTACTTTTAGGCGCAGACGTGTCCCGTACTGGTCCGATGACCCTGATGCACGGCCGGAGCGGGGAAGCAAGAGAGAAGCACCTAAACGACGACAGATAACTTCGCCGTCACCACCTACAGTGCAACTGACGTAATGAGCCACGGGATTTAAGCCCTACAAAAGCTGCGAAAGGCGACACTCACAGCCGGTGGAGCATCGATTGCAGTGCTAATAGTTGTCCTGTTAATTTTAGGCGCAGACGTGTCCCGTACTGGTCCGAAGACCCTGATGCACGGCCGGAGCGGGGAAGCAAGATAGAAGCATCAAAGCGACGACAGATAACTTCGCCGTCACCTCCTAAAGGGCAACTGACGTCATGAGACACGGGATTTAAGCCTTACAAAAGGAAGC
Source organism: Amblyomma americanum (assembly GCF_052857255.1). Classification (NCBI taxonomy): domain Eukaryota; kingdom Metazoa; phylum Arthropoda; class Arachnida; order Ixodida; family Ixodidae; genus Amblyomma; species Amblyomma americanum. The sequence continues at coordinate 167,358,752 of NC_135502.1, forward strand.
TGCGAAAGGCGACACTCCGCAGTCCGGTGGAGCATTGAATTCAATGCTAATTCTTGTCCTGTTACTTTTAGGCGCAGACGCGTCCCGTACGGGTCCGATGAACCTGATGCACGGCCGGGGCGGGGATGCAAGATTGAAGCACCAAAGCGAAGACAGATAACGTTGCCGTCACCGCCTACAGTGCAACTGACGTCATGAGCCATGGGATTTAAGCAATACAAAAGGAAGCTGCGAAAGGCGACACTCCGCAGCCGATGGAACATCGAATGCAGTGCTAATTCATGTCCTCTTACTTTTAGGCGCAGACATGTCCCGTACTGGTCCGATGACCCTGATGCACGGCCGGAGCGGGGAAGCAAGATAGAAGCATCAAAGCGACGACAGATAACTTCGCCGTCACCTCCTAAAGGGCAACTGACGTCATGAGACACGGGATTTAAGCCTTACAAAAGGAAGCTGCGAAAGGCGACACTCCGCAGTCCGGTGGAGCATCGAATTCAGTGCTAATTCTTGTCCTGTTACTTTTAGGCGCAGACTTTTCCCATACTGGCCCGATGACCCTGATGCACGGCCGGAGCGGGGAAACAAGATAGAAGCACCAAAGCGACGACAGATAACTTCGCCGTCACCGCCTACAGAGCAACTGACGTCATGAGCCACGGGATTTAAGCCCTACAAAAGGTGCGAAAGGCGACACTCCGCAGTCCGGTGGAGCATCGAATGTAGTGCTAATTCTTGTCCTGATACTTTTGGGAGCCGACGTGTCCCGTACTGCTCCGATAACCCTGATGCACGGCCGGAGCGGGGAAGCAAGAGAGAAGCACCTAAACGACGACAGATAACTTCGCCGTCACCGCCTAAAATGCAACGGACGTCATGAGCAACGGTATTTAAGCCCTACAAAAGGAAGCTGCGAAAGGCGACACTCCGTAGCCGGTGGAGCACCGAATGCAGTGCTAATTCTTGTCCTGTTACTTTTAGGCACAGACGTGTCCCGTGCTGGTCCGATGGCCCTGATGCACGGCCGGAGCGGGGAAGCAAGGTAGAAGCACCAAAGCGACGACCGATAACTTCGTCGCCACCGCCTACAGTGCAACTGACGTCATGAGCAAAGGGATTCAAGCCCTACAAAAAGAAGCTGCGAAAGGCGACACTCCGCAGACCGGTGGTGCATCGAATGCAGTGCTAATTCTTGTTCTGTTACTTTCGTGCGCAGACTTGTCCCATACTTGTCCGATGACCCTGATGCACGGCCGGAGCGGGGAAACAAGGTAGAAGCACCAAAGCGACGACAGATAACTTCGCCGTCACCGCCTACAGAGCATCTGACGTCATGAGCCACGGGATTTAAACCCTTCAAAAGGTGCGAAAGGCGACACTCCGCAGTCCGGTGGAGCATCGAATGCAGTGCAATTTCTTGTCCTGTTACATTTAGGAGCAGACAAGCCCCGTACTGGTCCGATGACCCTGATGCACGGCCGGAGCGGGGAAGCAAGATAGAAGCTCCAAAGCGACCACAGATATTTTCGCCTTCACCGCCTACAGTGCAACTGACGTCATTGGCCATGTGTTTTAAGCACTACAAAAGGAAGCTGCGAAAGGCGACACTCAGCAGCCGGTGGAGCATCGAATGCAGTTCTAATACTTGTCCTGTTAATTTTATGCGCAGACGTGTCCCGTACTGGTCCGATGACCCTGATGCACGGCCGGAGCGGGGAAGCTAGAGAAAAGCACCTAAACGACGACAGATAACTTCGCCGTCACCGCCTAAAGTGCAACGGACGTCATGAGCAACGAGATTTAAGCCCTACAAAAGGAAGCTGCGAAAGACGACACTCCGCAGCCGGTGTAGCATCGAATGCAGTGCTAATTATTGTCCTGTTACTTTTAGGCGCTGACGTGTCCCGTACTGGTCCGATGACCGTGATGCACGGCCGGAGCGGGGAAGCAAGATAGAAGCACCAAAGCGACGACAGATAACTTCGTCGTCACCGCCTACAGTGCAACTGACGTCATGAGCCACGGGATTCAAGCCCTACAAAAAGAAGCTGCGAAAGGCGACACTCCGCAGTCCGGTGGAGCATCGAATGCAGTGCTAATTCTTCTGTTACGTTTAGGCGCAGACGTGTCCCGTACTGGTCCGATGAACCTGATGCACGGCCGGGGCGGGGAAGCAAGATAGAAGCACCAAAGCGAAGACAGATAACGTTGCCGTCACCGCCTACAGTGCAACTGACGTCATGAGCCATGGGATTTAAGCACTACAAAAGGAAGCTGCGAAAGGCGACACTCCGCAGCCGATGGAGCATCGAATGCAGTGCTAATTCTTGTCCTGTTACTTTTAGGCGCAGACGTGTCCCGTACTGGTCCGATGACCCTGATGCACGGACGGAGCGGGGAAGCAAGATAGAAGCACCAAAGCGACGACAGATAACTTCTCCGTCACCTCCTAAAGGGCAACTGACGTCATGAGACCGGGATTTAAGCCCTACAAAAGGAAGCTGCGAAAGGCGACACTCCGCAGTCCGGTGGAGCATCGAATTCAGTGCTAATTCTTGTCTTGTTACTTTTAGGCGCAGACTTGTCCCATACTGGTCCGATGACCCTGATGCACGGCCGGAGCGGGGAAACAAGATAGAAGCACCAAAGCGACGACAGATAACTTCGCCGCCACCGCCTACAGTGCAACTGACGTCATGAGCCATGGGATTTAAGCACTTCAAAAGGAAGCTGCCAAAGGCGACACTCCGCAGCCGGTGGAGCATCGAATGCAATGCTAATTCTTGTCCTGTTACTTTTAGGCGCATACATGTCCCGTACTGGTCCGATGACCCTGATACACGGCCGGAGCGGGGAAGCAATGTAGAAGCACCAAAGCGACCACAGATAACTTCGCCGTCACCACCTACAGTGCAACTGACGTAATGAGCCACGGGATTTAAGCACTACAAAAGGAAGCTGCGATAGGCGACACTCCGCAGTCCGGTGGAGCATCGAATGCAGTGCTAATTCTTGTCCAGTTACTTTTAGGCGCAGACGTGTCCCGTACTGGTCCGATGACCCTGATGCACGGCCGGAGCGGGGAAGCAAGATAGAAGCACCAAAGCGACGACAGATAACTTCGTCGTCACCGCCTACAGTGCAACTGACGTCAAGAGCCACGGGATTCAAGCCCTACAAAAAGAAGCTGCGAAAGGCGACACTCCGCAGTCCGGTGGAGCATCGAATGCAGTGCTAATTCTTCTGTTACGTTTAGGCGCAGACGTGTCCCGTACTGGTCCGATGACCCTGATGCATGGCCGGAGCGGGGAAGCAAGATAGAAGCACCAAAGCGACCACAGATAACTTCGCCGTCACCGCCTACAGTGCAACTGACGTCATGAGCCACGGGATTTAAGCCCTAATAATGGTGCGAAAGGCGACACTCCGCAGTCCGGTGGAGCATCGAATGCAGTGCTAATTCTTGTCCGGTTACATTAAGGCGCAGACGTGTCTCGTACTGGTCCGATGACCATGATGCACGGCCGGAGCGGGGAAGCAAGATAGAAGCACCAAAGCGACGACAGATAAATTCGCCGTCACCGCCTACAGTGCAACTGACGTCATGAGCCACGGGATTTAAGCCCTATAAAAGGAAGCTGCGAAAGGCGACACTCCGCAGTCCGGTGGAGCATCGAATGCAATGCTAATTCTTGTCCTGTTACTTTTAGGCGCAGACGTGTCCCGTACTGGTCCGATGACCCTGATACTCGGTCGGAGCGGGGAAGCAATATAGAAGCACCAAAGCGACGACAGATAACCTTGCCGTCACCGCCTACAGTGCAACTGACGTCAGAATCCACGGGAATTAGGTCCTACAAAAGAAATCTGCGAAAGGCGACACTACGCAATCCGGTGGAGCATCGAATGCAGTGCTCATTCATGTCCTGTTACTTTTAGGCGCAGACGTGTCCCGTACTGTTCCGATGACCCTGATGCACGGCCGGAGCGGGGAAGCAAGATAGAAGCACCAAAGCGACGACAGATAGCTTTGCCGTCACCGCCTACAGTGCAACTGACGTCATGAGCCACGAGATTTAAGCACTACAAAAGGAAGCTGCGAAAGGCGACACTCCGCAGTCCGGTGGAGCATCGAATTCAGTGCTAATTCTTGTCGTGTTACTTTTAGGCGCAGACGCGTCCCGTACGGGTCCGATGAACCTTATGCACGGCCGGGGCGGGGAAGCAAGATTGAAGCACCAAAGCGAAGACAGATAACGTTGCCGTCACCGCCTACAGTGACTCCTGACGTCATGAGCCATGGGATTTATGCACTACAAAAGGAAGCTGCGAAAGGCGACACTCCGCAGCCGATGGAGCATCGAATGCAGTGCTAATTCTTGTCCTGTTACTTTTAGGCGCAGACGTGTCCCGTACTCTTCCGATGACCCTGATGCACGGCCGGAGCGGGGAAGCAAGATAGAAGCACCAAAGCGACGACAGATTGCTTTGCCGTCACCGCCTACAGTGCAACTGACTTCATGAGCCACGAGATTTAGGCACTACAAAAGGAAGCTGCGAAAGGCGACACTCCGCAGTCCGGTGGAGCATCGAATTCAGTGCTAATTCTTGTCCTGTTACTTTTAGGCGCAGACGCGTCCCGTACGGGTCCGATGAACCTGATGCACGGCCGGGGCGGGGAAGCAAGATAGAAGCACCAAAGCGACGACAGATAGCTTTGCCGTCACCGCCTACAGTGCAACTGACGTCATGAGCCACGAGATTTAAGCACTACAAAAAGAAGCTGAGAAAGGCACACTCCGCAATCCGGTGGAGCATCGAATGCAGTGCTAATTCTTGTCCTGTTACTTTTAGGCGCAGACGTGTCCCGTACTGGTCCGATGAACCTGATGCACGGCCGGGGCGGGGAAGCAAGTTTGAAGCACCAAAGCGACGACAGATAACTTCTCCGTCACCTCCTAAAGGGCAACTGACGTCATGAGCCACGGGATTTAAGCCCTACAAAAGGAATCTGCGAAAGGCGACACTCCGCAGTCCGGTGGAGCATCGAATTCAGTGCTAATTCTTGTCCTGTTACTTTTAGGCGCAGACTTGTCCCATACTGGTCCGATGACCCTGATGCACGGTCGGAGCGGGGAAACAAGATAGAAGCACCAATGCGACGACAGATAACTTCGCCGTCACCGCCTACAGTGCAACTGACGTCATGAGCCATGGGATTTAAGCACTACAAAAGGAAGCTGCGAAAGGCGACACTCCGCAGCCGGTGGAGCATCGAATGCAATGCTAATTCTTGTCCTGTTACTTTTAGGCGCAGACTTGTCCCGTACTGGTCCGATGACCCTGATACACGGCCGGAGCGGGGAAGCAATATAGAAGCACCAAATCGACGACAGATAACTTTGCCGTCACCGCCTACAGTGCAACTGACGTCAGGAGCAACGGGAATTAGGCCCTACAAAAGAAAGCTGCGAAAGGCGACACTACGCAGTCCGGTGGAGCATCGAATGCAGTGCTAATTCTTGTCCTGTTACTTTTAGGCGCAGACGTGTCCCGTACTGTTCTGATGACCCTGATGCACGGCCGGAGCGGGGAAGCAAGATAGAAGCACCAAAGCGACGACAGATAACTTCGCCATCACCGCCTACAGTGCAACTGACGTCATGAGCCACGAGATTTAAGCACTACAAAACGAAGCTGCGAAAGGCACACTCCGCAATCCGGTGGAGCATCGAATGCAGTGCTAATTCTTGTCCTGTTATTTTAGGCGCCGACGTGTCCCATACTGGTCCGATGACTCTGATGCACGGCCGGAGCGGGGAAACAAGATAGAAGCACCAAAGCGACGCCAGATAACTTCGCCGTCACCGCCTACAGAGCAACTGATGTCATGAGCCACGGGATTTAAGCCCTACAAAAGGTGCCAAAGGCGACACTCCGCAGTCCGGTGGAGCATCGAATGCAGTGCTAATTCTTGTCCTGTTACTTTTAGGCGCAGACGTGTCCCCAACTGGTCCGATGACCCTGATGCACGGCCGGAGCGGGGAAGCAAGATAGAAGCACCAAAGCGACCACAGATAACTTCGCCATCACCACCTACAGTGCAACTGACGTCATGAGCCACGGGATGTAAGCCCTACCAAAGGTGCGAAAGGCGACACTCCGCAGTCCGGTGGAGCATCGAATGCAGTGCTAATTCTTGTCCGGTTACTTTTAGGCACAGTCGTGTCTTGTACTGGTCCGATGACCATGATGCACGGCCGGGGCGGGCAAGCAAGATAGAAGCAACAAAGCGAAGACAGATAACGTTGCCGTCACCGCCTATAGTGCAACTGACGTCATGAACCATGGGTTATAAGAACTACAAAAGGAAGCTGCGAAAGGCGACACTCCGCTGCCGGTGGAGCATCGAATGCAGTGCTAATTCTTGTCCTGTTACTTTTAGGCGCAGACGTGTCCCGTACTGGTCCGATGACCCTGATGCACGGCCGGAGCGGGGAAGCAAGATAGAAGCACCAAAGCGACGACAGATAACTTTACCGTCACCGCCTACAGTGCAACTGACGTCATGAGCCACGGGATTTAAGCACTACAAAAGGAAGCTGCGAAAGGCGACACTCCGCAGTCCGGTGGAGCATCGAATGCAGTGCTAATTCTTCTGTTACTTTTAGGCGCAGACGTGTCCCGTACTGGTCCGATGAACCTGATGCACGGCCGGGGCGGGGAAGCAAGATAGAAGCACCAAAGCGACGACAGATAACTTTGTCATCACCGCCTACAGTGCAACTGACGTCATGAGCCACGGGATTTAAGCACTACAAAAGGTGCGAAAGGCGACACTCCGCAGCCGGTGGAGCATCGAATGCAGTGCTAGTTCTTGTCCTGTTACTTTTAGGCGCAGACGTGTCCCGTACTGGTCCGATGACCCTGATGCACGGCCGGAGCGGGGAAGCAAGAGAGAAGCACCTAAACGACGACAGATAACTTCGCCGTCACCACCTACAGTGCAACTGACGTAATGAGCCACGGGATTTGAGCCCTACAAAAGGTGCGAAAGGCGACACTCCGCAGTTCGGTGGAGCATCGAATGCAGTGCTAATTCTTGTCCTGTTACCTTTAGGCGCAGACGTGTCCCGTACTGGTCCGATGACTCTGATGCACGGCCGGAGCGGGGAAGCAAGATAGAAGCACCAAAGCGACGACAGATAACTTTGCCGTCACCGCCTACAGTGCAACTGACGTCATGAGCCACGGGATTTAAGCCCTACAAAAGGAAGCTGCGAAAGGCGACACTCCGCAGTCCGGTGGAGCATCGAATGCAGTGCTAATTCTTCTGTTACTTTTAGGCGCAGACGTGTCCCGTACTGGTCCGATGACCCTGATGCACGGCCGGAGCGGGTAAGCAAGATAGAAGCACCAAAGCGACCACAGATAACTTCGCCGTCACCGCCTACAGTGCAACTGACGTCATGAGCCACGGGATTTAAGCACTACAAAAGGTGTGAAAGGCGACACTCCGCAGCCGGTGGAGCATCGAATGCAGTGCTAGTTCTTGTCCTGTTACTTTTAGGTGCAGACGTGTCCCGTACTGGTTCGATGACCCTGACGCACGGCCGGAGCGGGGAAGCAAGAGAGAAGCACCTAAACGACGACAGATAACTTCGCCGTCACCACCTACAGTGCAACTGACGTAATGAGCCACGGGATTTAATCCCTACAAAAGGTGCGAAAGGCGACACTCCGCCGTCCGGTGGAGCATTGAATGCAGTGCTAATTCTTGTCCTGTTACCTTTAGGCGCAGACGTGTCCCGTACTGGTCCGATGAACCTGATGCACGGCCGGGGCGGCGAAGCAAGATCGAAGCACCAAAGCCAAGACAGATAACGTTGCCATCACCGCCTACAATGCAACTGACGTCATGAGCCATGGGATTTAAGCACTACAAAAGGAAGCTGCGAAAGGCGACACTCCGCAGCCGATGGAGCATCGAATGCAGTGCTAATTCTTGTCCTGTTACCTTTAGGCGCAGACGTGTCCCGTACTGGTCCGATGACTCTGATGCACGGCCGGAGCGGGGAAGCAAGATAGAAGCACCAAAGCGACGACAGATAACTTCGCCGTCACCGCCTACAGAGCAACTGACGTCATGAGCCACGGGATTTAAGCCCTACAAAAGGTGCGAAAGGCGACTCTCCGCAGTCCGGTGGAGCATCGAATGCAGTGCTAATTCTTGTCCTGTTACATTCAGGAGCAGACGTGTCCCGTACTGGTCCGATGACCCTGATGCACGGCCGGAGCGGGGAAGCAAGATAGAAGCTCCAAAGCGACCACAGATAACTTCGCCATCACCGCCTAAAGTGCAACTGACGTCATGAGCCACGAGATTTAAGCCCTACAAAAGGTGCGAAAGGCGACACTCCGCAGTCCGGTGGTGCATCGAATGCAGTGCTAATTCTTGTCCTCTTAAATTTAGGCGCAGGCGTGTCCCGTACTAGACCGATGACCCTGATGCACGGCCGGAGTGGGGAAGCAAGATAGAAGCACCAAAGCGACGACAGATAACTTTGCCATCACCGCCTACAGTGCAACTGACGTCATGAGCCACGGGATTTAAGCACTACAAAAGGAAGCTGCGATAGGCGACACTCCGCAGTCCGGTGGAGCATCGAATGCAGTGCTAATTCTTGTCCAGTTATTTTAGGCGCAGACGTGTCCCGTACTGGTTCGATGACCCTTATGCACGGCCGGAGCGGGGAAGCAAGATAGAAGCACCAAAGCGACGACAGATAACTTCGTCCTCCCCGCCTACAGTGCAACTGACGTCATGAGCCACGGGATTCAAGCCCTACAAAAGGTGCGAAAGGCGACACTCCGCAGTCCGGTGGAGCATCGAATGCAGTGCTAATTCTTGTCCTGTTACTTTTAGGCGCAGACGTGTCGCGTACTGGTCCGATGACCGTGATGCACGGCTGGAGCGGGGAAGCAGGATAGAAGCACCAAAGCGACGACAGATAACTTTGCCATCACCGCCTAAAGTGCAACTGACGTCATGAGCCACGGGATTTAAGCACTACAAAAGGAAGCTGCGATTGGCGACACTCCGCAGTCCGGTGGAGCATCGAATGCAGTGCTAATTCTTGTCCAGTTATTTTAGGCGCAGACGTGTCCCGTACTGGTCCGATGACCCTGATGCACGGCCGGAGCGGGGAAGCAAGATAGAAGCACCAAAGCGACGACAGATAACTTTGCCGTCACCGCCTACAGTGCAACTGACGTCATGAGCCACGGGATTTAAGCCATGCAAAACGAAGCTGCGAAAGGCGACACTCCGAAGTCCGGTGGAGCATCGAATGCAGTGCTAATTCTTCTGCTACTTTTAGGCGCAGACGTGTCCCGTAATGGTCCGATGAACCTGATGCACGGCCGGGGCGGCGAAGCAAGATCGAAGCACCAAAGCCAAGACAGATAACGTTGCCGTCACCGCCTACAATGCAACTGACCTCATGAGCCATGGGATTTAAGCACTACAAAAGGAAGCTGCGAAAGGCGACACTCCGCAGCCGATGGAGCATCGAATGCAGTGCTAATTCTTGTCCTGTTACCTTTAGGCGCAGACGTGTCCCGTACTGGTCCGATGACTCTGATGCACGGCCGGAGCGGGGAAGCAAGATAGAAGCACCAAAGCGACGACAGATAACTTCTCCGTCACCTCATAAAGGGCAACTGACGTCATGAGCCACGGGATTTAAGCCCTACAAAAGAAATCTGCGAAAGGCGACACTCCGCAGTCCGGTGGAGCATCGAATTCAGTGCTAATTCTTGTCCTGTTACTTTTAGGCGCAGACTTGTCCCATACTGGTCCGATGACCCTGATGCACGGCCGCAGCGGGGAAACAAGATAGAAGCACCAAAGCGACGACAGATAACTTCGCCGTCACCGCCTACAGAGCAACTGACGTCATGAGCCACGGGATTTAAGCCCTACAAAAGGTGCGAAAGGCGACACTCCGCAGTCCGGTGGAGCATCGAATGCAGTGCTAATTCTGGTCCTGTTACATTCAGGAGCAGACGTGTCCCGTACTGGTCCGATGACCCTGATGCACGGCCGGAGTGGGGAAGCAAGATAGAAGCACCAAAGCGACGACAGATAACTTTGCCATCACCGCCTACAGTGCAACTGACGTCATGAGCCACGGGATTTAAGCACTACAAAAGGAAGCTGCGATAGGCGACACTCCGCAGTCCGGTGGAGCATCGAATGCAGTGCTAATTCTTGTCCAGTTATTTTAGGCGCAGACGTGTCCCGTACTGGTCCGATGACCCTTATGCACGGCCGGAGCGGGGAAGCAAGATAGAAGCACCAAAGCGACGACAGATAACTTCGTCCTCCCCGCCTACAGTGCAACTGACGTCATGAGCCACGGGATTCAAGCCCTACAAAAGGTGCGAAAGGCGACACTCCGCAGTCCGGTGGAGCATCGAATGCAGTGCTAATTCTTGTCCTGTTACTTTTAGGCGCAGACGTGTCGCGTACTGGTCCGATGACCGTGATGCACGGCTGGAGCGGGGAAGCAGGATAGAAGCACCAAAGCGACGACAGATAACTTTGCCATCACCGCCTAAAGTGCAACTGACGTCATGAGCCACGGGATTTAAGCACTACAAAAGGAAGCTGCGATAGGCGACACTCCGCAGTCCGGTGGAGCATCGAATGCAGTGCTAATTCTTGTCCAGTTATTTTAGGCGCAGACGTGTCCCTTACTGGTCCGATGACCCTGATGCACGGCCGGAGCGGGGAAGCAAGATAGAAGCACCAAAGCGATGACAGATAACTTCGTCCTCCCCGCCTACAGTGCAACTGACGTCATGAGCCACGGGATTCAAGCCCTACAAAAGGTGCGAAAGGCGACACTCCGCAGTTCGGTGGAGCATCGAATGCAGTGCTAATTCTTGTCCTGTTACCTTTAGGCGCAGACGTGTCCCGTACTGGTCCGATGACTCTGATGCACGGCCGGAGCGGGGAAGCAAGAGAGAAGCTCCTAAACGACGACAGATAACTTCGCCGTCACCACCTACAGTGCAACTGACGTAATGAGCCACGGGATTTAATCCCTACAAAAGGTGCGAAAGGCGACACTCCGCAGTCCGGTGGAGCATCGAATGCAGTGCTAATTCTTGTCCTGTTACCTTTAGGCGCAGACGTGTCCCGTACTGGTCCGATGACTCTGATGCACGGCCGGAGCGGGGAAGCAAGATAGAAGCACCAAAGCGACGACAGATAACTTTGCCATCACCGCCTACAGTGCAACTGACGTCATGAGCCACGGGATTTAAGCACTACAAAAGGAAGCTGCGATAGGCGACACTCCGCAGTCCGGTGGAGCATCGAATGCAGTGCTAATTCTTGTCCAGTTATTTTAGGCGCAGACGTGTCCCTTACTGGTTCGATGACCCTTATGCACGGCCGGAGCGGGGAAGCAAGATAGAAGCACCAAAGCGACGACAGATAACTTTGCCGTCACCGCCTACAGTGCAACTGACGTCATGAGCCACGGGATTTAAGCCATGCAAAAGGTGCGAAAGGCGACACTCCGCAGTCCGGTGGAGCATCGAATGCAGTGCTAATTCTTGTCCTGTTACTTTTAGGCGCAGACGTGTCGCGTACTGGTCCGATGACCGTGATGCACGGCTGGAGCGGGGAAGCAGGATAGAAGCACCAAAGCGACGACAGATAACTTTGCCATCACCGCCTAAAGTGCAACTGACGTCATGAGCCACGGGATTTAAGCACTACAAAAAGAAGCTGCGATAGGCGACACTCCGCAGTCCGGTGGAGCATCGAATGCAGTGCTAATTCTTGTCCAGTTATTTTAGGCGCAGACGTGTCCCGTACTGGTCCGATGACCCTGATGCACGGCCGGAGCGGGGAAGCAAGATAGAAGCACCAAAGCGACGACAGATAACTTCGTCCTCCCCGCCTACAGTGCAACTGACGTCATGAGCCACGGGATTCAAGCCCTACAAAAGGTGCGAAAGGCGACACTCCGCAGTTCGGTGGAGCATCGAATGCAGTGCTAATTCTTGTCCTGTTACCTTTAGGCGCAGACGTGTCCCGTACTGGTCCGATGACTCTGATGCACGGCCGGAGCGGGGAAGCAAGAGAGAAGCTCCTAAACGACGACAGATAACTTCGCCGTCACCACCTACAGGTCAACTGACGTAATGAGCCACGGGATTTAATCCCTACAAAAGGTGCGAAAGGCGACACTCCGCAGTCCGGTGGAGCATCGAATGCAGTGCTAATTCTTGTCCTGTTACCTTTAGGCGCAGACGTGTCCCGTACTGGTCCGATGACTCTGATGCACGGCCGGAGCGGGGAAGCAAGATAGAAGCACCAAAGCGACGACAGATAACTTTGCCATCACCGCGTACAGTGCAACTGACGTCATGAGCCACGGGATTTAAGCACTACAAAAGGAAGCTGCGATAGGCGACACTCCGCAGTCCGGTGGAGCATCGAATGCAGTGCTAATTCTTGTCCAGTTATTTTAGGCGCAGACGTGTCCCGTACTGGTTCGATGACCCTTATGCACGGCCGGAGCGGGGAAGCAAGATAGAAGCACCAAAGCGACGACAGATAACTTCGTCCTCCCCGCCTACAGTGCAACTGACGTCATGAGCCACGGGATTCAAGCCCTACAAAAGGTGTGAAAGGCGACACTCCGCAGCCGGTGGAGCATCGAATGCAGTGCTAGTTCTTGTCCTGTTACTTTTAGGCGCAGACGTGTCCCGTACTGGTTCGATGACCCTGACGCACGGCCGGAGCGGGGAAGCAAGAGAGAAGCACCTAAACGACGACAGATAACTTCGCCGTCACCACCTACAGTGCAACTGACGTAATGATCCACGGGATTTAATCCCTACAAAAGGTGCGAAAGGCGACACTCCGCCGTCCGGTGGAGCATTGAATGCAGTGCTAATTCTTGTCCTGTTACCTTTAGGCGCAGACGTGTCCCGTACTGGTCCGATGAACCTGATGCACGGCCGGGGCGGCGAAGCAAGATCGAAGCACCAAAGCCAAGACAGATAACGTTGCCATCACCGCCTACAATGCAACTGACGTCATGAGCCATGGGATTTAAGCACTACAAAAGGAAGCTGCGAAAGGCGACACTCCGCAGCCGATGGAGCATCGAATGCAGTGCTAATTCTTGTCCTGTTACCTTTAGGCGCAGACGTGTCCCGTACTGGTCCGATGACTCTGATGCACGGCCGGAGCGGGGAAGCAAGATAGAAGCACCAAAGCGACGACAGATAACTTCGCCGTCACCGCCTACAGAGCAACTGACGTCATGAGCCACGGGATTTAAGCCCTACAAAAGGTGCGAAAGGCGACACTCCGCAGTCCGGTGGAGCATCGAATGCAGTGCTAATTCTTGTCCTGTTACATTCAGGAGCAGACGTGTCCCGTACTGGTCCGATGACCCTGATGCACGGCCGGAGCGGGGAAGCAAGATAGAAGCTCCAAAGCGACCACAGATAACTTCGCCATCACCGCCTAAAGTGCAACTGACGTCATGAGCCACGAGATTTAAGCCCTACAAAAGGTGCGAAAGGCGACACTCCGCAGTCCGGTGGTGCATCGAATGCAGTGCTAATTCTTGTCCTCTTAAATTTAGGCGCAGACGTGTCCCGTACTAGACCGATGACCCTGATGCACGGCCGGAGTGGGGAAGCAAGATAGAAGCACCAAAGCGACGACAGATAACTTTGCCATCACCGCCTACAGTGCAACTGACGTCATGAGCCACGGGATTTAAGCACTACAAAAGGAAGCTGTGATAGGCGACACTCCGCAGTCCGGTGGAGCATCGAATGCAGTGCTAATTCTTGTCCAGTTATTTTAGGCGCAGACGTGTCCCGTACTGGTTCGATGACCCTTATGCACGGCCGGAGCGGGGAAGCAAGATAGAAGCACCAAAGCGACGACAGATAACTTCGTCCTCCCCGCCTACAGTGCAACTGACGTCATGAGCCACGGGATTCAAGCCCTACAAAAGGTGCGAAAGGCGACACTCCGCAGTCCGGTGGAGCATCGAATGCAGTGCTAATTCTTGTCCTGTTACTTTTAGGCGCAGACGTGTCGCGTACTGGTCCGATGACCGTGATGCACGGCTGGAGCGGGGAAGCAGGATAGAAGCACCAAAGCGACGACAGATAACTTTGCCATCACCGCCTAAAGTGCAACTGACGTCATGAGCCACGGGATTTAAGCACTACAAAAGGAAGCTGCGATAGGCGACACTCCGCAGTCCGGTGGAGCATCGAATGCAGTGCTAATTCTTGTCCAGTTATTTTAGGCGCAGACGTGTCCCGTACTGGTCCGATGACCCTGATGCACGGCCGGAGCGGGGAAGCAAGATAGAAGCACCAAAGCGACGACAGATAACTTTGCCGTCACCGCCTACAGTGCAACTGACGTCATGAGCCACGGGATTTAAGCCATGCAAAACGAAACTGCGAAAGGCGACACTCCGAAGTCCGGTGGAGCATCGAATGCAGTGCTAATTCTTCTGCTACTTTTAGGCGCAGACGTGTCCCGTACTGGTCCGATGAACCTGATGCACGGCCGGGGCGGCGAAGCAAGATCGAAGCACCAAAGCCAAGACAGATAACGTTGCCGTCACCGCCTACAATGCAACTGACGTCATGAGCCATGGGATTTAAGCACTACAAAAGGAAGCTGCGAAAGGCGACACTCCGCAGCCGATGGAGCATCGAATGCAGTGCTAATTCTTGTCCTGTTACCTTTAGGCGCAGACGTGTCCCGTACTGGTCCGATGACTCTGATGCACGGCCGGAGCGGGGAAGCAAGATAGAAGCACCAAAGCGACGACAGATAACTTCTCCGTCACCTCATAAAGGGCAACTGACGTCATGAGCCACGGGATTTAAGCCCTACAAAAGAAATCTGCGAAAGGCGACACTCCGCAGTCCGGTGGAGCATCGAATTCAGTGCTAATTCTTGTCCTGTTACTTTTAGGCGCAGACTTGTCCCATACTGGTCCGATGACCCTGATGCACTGCCGCAGCGGGGAAACAAGATAGAAGCACCAAAGCGACGACAGATAACTTCGCCGTCACCGCCTACAGAGCAACTGACGTCATGAGCCACGGGATTTAAGCCCTACAAAAGGTGCGAAAGGCGACACTCCGCAGTCCGGTGGAGCATCGAATGCAGTGCTAATTCTTGTCCTGTTACATTCAGGAGCAGACGTGTCCCGTACTGGTCCGATGACCCTGATGCACGGCCGGAGTGGGGAAGCAAGATAGAAGCACCAAAGCGACGACAGATAACTTTGCCATCACCGCCTACAGTGCAACTGACGTCATGAGCCACGGGATTTAAGCACTACAAAAGGAAGCTGCGATAGGCGACACTCCGCAGTCCGGTGGAGCATCGAATGCAGTGCTAATTCTTGTCCAGTTATTTTAGGCGCAGACGTGTCCCGTACTGGTCCGATGACCCTTATGCACGGCCGGAGCGGGGAAGCAAGATAGAAGCACCAAAGCGACGACAGATAACTTCGTCCTCCCCGCCTACAGTGCAACTGACGTCATGAGCCACGGGATTCAAGCCCTACAAAAGGTGCGAAAGGCGACACTCCGCAGTCCGGTGGAGCATCGAATGCAGTGCTAATTCTTGTCCTGTTACTTTTAGGCGCAGACGTGTCGCGTACTGGTCCGATGACCGTGATGCACGGCTGGAGCGGGGAAGCAGGATAGAAGCACCAAAGCGACGACAGATAACTTTGCCATCACCGCCTAAAGTGCAACTGACGTCATGAGCCACGGGATTTAAGCACTACAAAAGTAAGCTGCGATAGGCGACACTCCGCAGTCCGGTGGAGCATCGAATGCAGTGCTAATTCTTGTCCAGTTATTTTAGGCGCAGACGTGTCCCGTACTGGTCCGATGACCCTGATGCACGGCCGGAGCGGGGAAGCAAGATAGAAGCACCAAAGCGACGACAGATAACTTCGTCCTCCTGCCTACAGTGCAACTGACGTCATGAGCCACGGGATTCAATCCCTACAAAAGGTGCGAAAGGCGACACTCCGCAGTCCGGTGGAGCATCGAATGCAGTGCTAATTCTTGTCCTGTTACTTTTAGGCGCAGACGTGTCGCGTACTGGTCCGATGACCGTGATGCACGGCTGGAGCGGGGAAGCAGGATAGAAGCACCAAAGCGACGACAGATAACTTTGCCATCACCTCCTAAAGTGCAACTGACGTCATGAGCCACGGGATTTAAGCACTACAAAAGGAAGCTGCGATAGGCGACACTCCGCAGTCCGGTGGAGCATCGAATGCAGTGCTAATTATTGTCCAGTTATTTTAGGCGCAGACGTGTCCCGTACTGGTCCGATGACCCTGATGCACGGCCGGAGCGGGGAAGCAAGATAGAAGCACCAAAGCGACGACAGATAACTTCGTCCTCCCCGCCTACAGTGCAACTGACGTCATGAGCCACGGGATTCAAGCCCTACAAAAGGTGCGAAAGGCGACACTCCGCAGTTCGGTGGAGCATCGAATGCAGTGCTAATTCTTGTCTTGTTACCTTTAGGCGCAGACGTGTCCCGTACTGGTCCGATGACTCTGATGCACGGCCGGAGCGGGGAAGCAAGATAGAAGCACCAAAGCGACGACAGATAACTTTGCCGTCACCGCCTACAGTGCAACTGACGTCATGAGCCACGGGATTTAAGCCCTACAAAAGGAAGCTGCGAAAGGCGACACTCCGCAGTCCGGTGGAGCATCGAATCAGTGCTAATTCTTCTGTTACTTTTAGGCGCAGACGTGTCCCGTACTGGTCCGATGAACCTGATGCACGGCCGGGGCGGGGAAGCAAGATAGAAGCTCCAAAGCGACCACAGATAACTTTGCCATCACCGCCTACAGTGCAACTGACGTCATGAGCCACGAGATTTAAGCCCTACAAAAGGTGCGAAAGGCGACACTCCGCAGTCCGGTGGTGCATCGAATGCAGTGCTAATTCTTGTCCTCTTAAATTTAGGCGCAGACGTGTCCCGTACTGGACCGATGACCCTGATGCACGGCCGGAGTGGGGAAGCAAGATAGAAGCACCAAAGCGACGACAGATAACTTTGCCATCACCGCCTACAGTGCAACTGACGTCATGAGCCACGGGATTTAAGCACTACAAAAGGAAGCTGCGATAGGCGACACTCCGCAGTCCGGTGGAGCATCGAATGCAGTGCTAATTCTTGTCCAGTTATTTTAGGCGCAGACGTGTCCCGTACTGGTTCGATGACCCTTATGCACGGCCGGAGCGGGGAAGCAAGATAGAAGCACCAAAGCGACGACAGATAACTTCGTCCTCCCCGCCTACAGTGCAACTGACGTCATGAGCCACGGGATTCAAGCCCTACAAAAGGTGCGAAAGGCGACACTCCACAGTCCGGTGGAGCATCGAATGCAGTGCTAATTCTTGTCCTGTTACTTTTAGGCGCAGACGTGTCGCGTACTGGTCCGATGACCGTGATGCACGGCTGGAGCGGGGAAGCAGGATAGAAGCACCAAAGCGACGACAGATAACTTTGCCATCACCGCCTAAAGTGCAACTGACGTCATGAGCCACGGGATTTAAGCACTACAAAAGGAAGCTGCGATAGGCGACACTCCGCAGTCCGGTGGAGCATCGAATGCAGTGCTAATTCTTGTCCAGTTATTTTAGGCGCAGACGTGTCCCGTACTGGTCCGATGACCCTGATGCACGGCCGGAGTGGGGAAGCAAGATAGAAGCACCAAAGCGACGACAGATAACTTTGCCGTCACCGCCTACAGTGCAACTGACGTCATGAGCCACGGGATTTAAGCCATGCAAAACGAAACTGCGAAAGGCGACACTCCGAAGTCCGGTGGAGCATCGAATTCAGTGCTAATTCTTGTCCTGTTACTTTTAGGCGCAGACTTGTCCCATACTGGTCCGATGACCCTGATGCACGGCCGCAGCGGGGGAACAAGATAGAAGCACCAAAGCGACGACAGATAACTTCGCCGTCACCGCCTACAGAGCAACTGACGTCATGAGCCACGGGATTTAAGCCCTACAAAAGGTGCGAAAGGCGACACTCCGCAGTCCGGTGGAGCATCGAATGCAGTGCTAATTCTTGTCCTGTTACATTCAGGAGCAGACGTGTCCCGTACTGGTCCGATGACCCTGATGCACGGCCGGAGTGGGGAAGCAAGATAGAAGCACCAAAGCGACGACAGATAACTTTGCCATCACCGCCTACAGTGCAACTGACGTCATGAGCCACGGGATTTAAGCCCTACAAAAGGAAGCTGCGAAAGGCGACACTCCGCAGTCCGGTGGAGCATCGAATCAGTGCTAATTCTTCTGTTACTTTTAGGCGCAGACGTGTCCCGTACTGGTCCGATGAACCTGATGCACGGCCGGGGCGGGGAAGCAAGATAGAAGCTCCAAAGCGACCACAGATAACTTTGCCATCACCGCCTACAGTGCAACTGACGTCATGAGCCACGAGATTTAAGCCCTACAAAAGGTGCGAAAGGCGACACTCCGCAGTCCGGTGGTGCATCGAATGCAGTGCTAATTCTTGTCCTCTTAAATTTAGGCGCAGACGTGTCCCGTACTGGAACGATGACCCTGATGCACGGCCGGAGTGGGGAAGCAAGATAGAAGCACCAAAGCGACGACAGATAACTTTGCCATCACCGCCTACAGTGCAACTGACGTCATGAGCCACGGGATTTAAGCACTACAAAAGGAAGCTGCGATAGGCGACACTCCGCAGTCCGGTGGAGCATCGAATGCAGTGCTAATTCTTGTCCAGCTATTTTAGGCGCAGACGTGTCCCGTACTGGTCCGATGACCCTGATGCACGGCCGGAGCGGGGAAGCAAAATAGAAGCACCAAAGCGACGACAGATAACTTCGTCCTCCCCGCCTACAGTGCAACTGACGTCATGAGCCACGGGATTCAAGCCCTACAAAAGGTGCGAAAGGCGACACTCCGCAGTCCGGTGGAGCATCGAATGCAGTGCTAATTCTTGTCCTGTTACTTTTAGGCGCAGACGTGTCGCGTACTGGTCCGATGACCGTGATGCACGGCTGGAGCGGGGAAGCAGGATAGAAGCACCAAAGCGACGACAGATAACTTTGCCATCACCGCCTAAAGTGCAACTGACGTCATGAGCCACGGGATTTAAGCACTACAAAAGGAAGCTGCGATAGGCGACACTCCGCAGTCCGGTGGAGCATCGAATGCAGTGCTAATTCTTGTCCAGTTATTTTAGGCGCAGACGTGTCCCGTACTGGTCCTATGACCCTGATGCACGGCCGGAGCGGGGAAGCAAGATAGAAGCACCAAAGCGACGACAGATAACTTTGCCGTCACCGCCTACAGTGCAACTGACGTCATGAGCCACGGGATTTAAGCCATGCAAAACGAAACTGCGAAAGGCGACACTCCGAAGTCCGGTGGAGCATCGAATGCAGTGCTAATTCTTCTGCTACTTTTAGGCTCAGACGTGTCCCGTACTGGTCCGATGAACCTGATGCACGGCCGGGGCGGCGAAGCAAGATCGAAGCACCAAAGCCAAGACAGATAACGTTGCCGTCACCGCCTACAATGCAACTGACGTCATGAGCCATGGGATTTAAGCACTACAAAAGGAAGCTGCGAAAGGCGACACTCCGCAGCCGATGGAGCATCGAAAGCAGTGCTAATTCTTGTCCTGTTACCTTTAGGCGCAGACGTGTCCCGTACTGGTCCGATGACTCTGATGCACGGCCGGAGCGGGGAAGCAAGATAGAAGCACCAAAGCGACGACAGATAACTTCTCCGTCACCTCATAAAGGGCAACTGACGTCATGAGCCACGGGATTTAAGCCCTACAAAAGAAATCTGCGAAAGGCGACACTCCGCAGTCCGGTGGAGCATCGAATTCAGTGCTAATTCTTGTCCTGTTACTTTTAGGCGCAGACTTGTCCCATACTGGTCCGATGACCCTGATGCACGGCCGCAGCGGGGAAACAAGATAGAAGCACCAAAGCGACGACAGATAACTTCGCCGTCACCGCCTACAGAGCAACTGACGTCATGAGCCACGGGATTTAAGCCCTACAAAAGGTGCGAAAGGCGACACTCCGCAGTCCGGTGGAGCATCGAATGCAGTGCTAATTCTTGTCCTGTTACATTCAGGAGCAGACGTGTCCCGTACTGGTCCGATGACCCTGATGCACGGCCGGAGTGGGGAAGCAAGATAGAAGCACCAAAGCGACGACAGATAACTTTGCCATCACCGCCTACAGTGCAACTGACGTCATGAGCCACGGGATTTAAGCACTACAAAAGGAAGCTGCGATAGGCGACACTCCGCAGTCCGGTGGAGCATCGAATGCAGTGCTAATTCTTGTCCAGTTATTTTAGGCGCAGACGTGTCCCGTACTGGTCCGATGACCCTTATGCACGGCCGGAGCGGGGAAGCAAGATAGAAGCACCAAAGCGACGACAGATAACTTCGTCCTCCCCGCCTACAGTGCAACTGACGTCATGAGCCACGGGATTCAAGCCCTACAAAAGGTGCGAAAGGCGACACTCCGCAGTCCGGTGGAGCATCGAATGCAGTGCTAATTCTTGTCCTGTTACTTTTAGGCGCAGACGTGTCGCGTACTGGTCCGATGACCGTGATGCACGGCTGGAGCGGGGAAGCAGGATAGAAGCACCAAAGCGACGACAGATAACTTTGCCATCACCGCCTAAAGTGCAACTGACGTCATGAGCCACGGGATTTAAGCACTACAAAAGTAAGCTGCGATAGGCGACACTCCGCAGTCCGGTGGAGCATCGAATGCAGTGCTAATTCTTGTCCAGTTATTTTAGGCGCAGACGTGTCCCGTACTGGTCCGATGACCCTGATGCACGGCCGGAGCGGGGAAGCAAGATAGAAGCACCAAAGCGACGACAGATAACTTCGTCCTCCTGCCTACAGTGCAACTGACGTCATGAGCCACGGGATTCAATCCCTACAAAAGGTGCGAAAGGCGACACTCCGCAGTCCGGTGGAGCATCGAATGCAGTGCTATTTCTTGTCCTCCTACTTTTAGGCGCAGACGTGTCGCGTACTGGTCCGATGACCGTGATGCACGGCTGGAGCGGGGAAGCAGGATAGAAGCACCAAAGCGACGACAGATAACTTTGCCATCACCTCCTAAAGTGCAACTGACGTCATGAGCCACGGGATTTAAGCACTACAAAAGGAAGCTGCGATAGGCGACACTCCGCAGTCCGGTGGAGCATCGAATGCAGTGCTAATTATTGTCCAGTTATTTTAGGCGCAGACGTGTCCCGTACTGGTCCGATGACCCTGATGCACGGCCGGAGCGGGGAAGCAAGATAGAAGCACCAAAGCGACGACAGATAACTTCGTCCTCCCCGCCTACAGTGCAACTGACGTCATGAGCCACGGGATTCAAGCCCTACAAAAGGTGCGAAAGGCGACACTCCGCAGTTCGGTGGAGCATCGAATGCAGTGCTAATTCTTGTCCTGTTACCTTTAGGCGCAGACGTGTCCCGTACTGGTCCGATGACTCTGATGCACGGCCGGAGCGGGGAAGCAAGATAGAAGCACCAAAGCGACGACAGATAACTTTGCCGTCACCGCCTACAGTGCAACTGACGTCATGAGCCACGGGATTTAAGCCCTACAAAAGGAAGCTGCGAAAGGCGACACTCCGCAGTCCGGTGGAGCATCGAATCAGTGCTAATTCTTCTGTTACTTTTAGGCGCAGACGTGTCCCGTACTGGTCCGATGAACCTGATGCACGGCCGGGGCGGGGAAGCAAGATAGAAGCTCCAAAGCGACCACAGATAACTTTGCCATCACCGCCTACAGTGCAACTGACGTCATGAGCCACGAGATTTAAGCCCTACAAAAGGTGCGAAAGGCGACACTCCGCAGTCCGGTGGTGCATCGAATGCAGTGCTAATTCTTGTCCTCTTAAATTTAGGCGCAGACGTGTCCCGTACTGGACCGATGACCCTGATGCACGGCCGGAGTGGGGAAGCAAGATAGAAGCACCAAAGCGACGACAGATAACTTTGCCATCACCGCCTACAGTGCAACTGACGTCATGAGCCACGGGATTTAAGCACTACAAAAGGAAGCTGCGATAGGCGACACTCCGCAGTCCGGTGGAGCATCGAATGCAGTGCTAATTCTTGTCCAGCTATTTTAGGCGCAGACGTGTCCCGTACTGGTCCGATGACCCTGATGCACGGCCGGAGCGGGGAAGCAAAATAGAAGCACCAAAGCGACGACAGATAACTTCGTCCTCCCCGCCTGCAGTGCAACTGACGTCATGAGCCACGGGATTCAAGCCCTACAAAAGGTGCGAAAGGCGACACTCCGCAGTCCGGTGGAGCATCGAATGCAGTGCTAATTCTTGTCCTGTTACTTTTAGGCGCAGACGTGTCGCGTACTGGTCCGATGACCGTGATGCACGGCTGGAGCGGGGAAGCAGGATAGAAGCACCAAAGCGACGACAGATAACTTTGCCATCACCGCCTACAGTGCAACTGACGTCATGAGCCACGGCATGCAAGCCCTACAAGACGAAGCTGCGAAAGGCGACACTAAGCAGTCCGGTTTAGCATCGAATGCAGTGCTAATTCTTGTCCTGTTAATTTTAGGCGCAGACGTGTCCCGTACTGGTCCGATGACCCTGATGCACGGCCGGAGCGGGGAAGCAAGATAGAAGCATCAAAGCGACGACAGATAACGTTGCCGTCACCGCCTACAGTGCAACTGACGTCATGGGCCATGTGTTTTAAGGACTACAAAAAAAAGCTGCGAAAGGCGACATTCACAGCCGGTGGAGCATCGAATGCAGTGGTAATACTTGTCCTGTTAATTTTAGGCGCAGACGTGTCCCGTACTGGTCCGATGACCCTGATGCACGGCCGGAGCGGGGAAGCAAGATAGAAGCATCAAAGCGACGACAGATAACTTCGCCGTCACCTCCTAAAGGGCAACTGACGTCATGAGACACGGGATTTAAGCCTTACAAAAGGTGCGAAAGGCGACACTCCGCAGTCCGGTGGAGCATCGAATGCAGTGCTAATTCTTCTCCTGTTACATTCAGGAGCAGACGTGTCCCGTACTGGTCCGATGACCCTGATGCACGGCCGGAGCGGGGAAGCAAGATAGAAGCTCCAAAGCGACCACAGATAACTTCGCCGTCACCGCCTAAAGTGCAACTGACGTCATGAGCCACGAGATTTAAGCCCTACAAAAGGTGCGAAAGGCGACACTCCGCAGTCCGGTGGTGCATCGAATGCAGTGCTAAGTCTTGTCCTCTTAAATTTAGGCGCAGACGTGTCCCGTACTGGACCGATGACCCTGATGCACGGCCGGAGTGGGGAAGCAAGATAGAAGCACCAAAGCGACGACAGATAACTTTGCCATCACCGCCTACAGTGCAACTGACGTCATGAGCCACGGGATTTAAGCACTACAAAAGGAAGCTGCGATAGGCGACACTCCGCAGTCCGGTGGAGCATCGAATGCAGTGCTAATTCTTGTCCAGATATTTTAGGCGCAGACGTGTCCCGTACTGGTCCGATGACCCTGATGCACGGCCGGAGCGGGGAAGCAAGATAGAAGAACCAAAGCGACGACAGATAACTTCGTCCTCCCCGCCTACAGTGCAACTGACGTCATGAGCCACGGGATTCAAGCCCTACAAAAGGTGCGAAAGGCGACACTCCGCAGTCCGGTGGAGCATCGAATGCAGTGCTAATTCTTGTCCTGTTACTTTTAGGCGCAGACGTGTCGCGTACTGGTCCGATGACCGTGATGCACGGCTGGAGCGGGGAAGCAGGATAGAAGCACCAAAGCGACGACAGATAACTTTGCCATCACCGCCTAAAGTGCAACTGACGTCATGAGCCACGGGATTTAAGCACTACAAAAGGAAGCTGCGATAGGCGACACTCCGCAGTCCGGTGGAGCATCGAATCAGTGCTAATTCTTCTGTTACTTTTAGGCGCAGACGTGTCCCGTACTGGTCCGATGAACCTGATGCACGGCCGGGGCGGGGAAGCAAGATAGAAGCTCCAAAGCGACCACAGATAACTTTGCCATCACCGCCTACAGTGCAACTGACGTCATGAGCCACGAGATTTAAGCCCTACAAAAGGTGCGAAAGGCGACACTCCGCAGTCCGGTGGTGCATCGAATGCAGTGCTAATTCTTGTCCTCTTAAATTTAGGCGCAGACGTGTCCCGTACTGGACCGATGACCCTGATGCACGGCCGGAGTGGGGAAGCAAGATAGAAGCACCAAAGCGACGACAGATAACTTTGCCATCACCGCCTACAGTGCAACTGACGTCATGAGCCACGGGATTTAAGCACTACAAAAGGAAGCTGCGAAAGGCGACACTCCGCAGTCCGGTGGAGCATCGAATGCAGTGCTAATTCTTGTCCTGTTACTTTTAGGCGCAGACGTGTCCCGTACTGGTCCGATGAACCTGATGCACGGCCGGGGCGGGGAAGCAAGATAGAAGCACCAAAGCGACGACAGATAACTTTGCCATCACCGCCTACAGTGCAACTGACGTCATGAGCCACGGGATTTAAGCACTACAAAAGGTGTGAAAGGCGACACTCCGCAGCCGGTGGAGCATCGAATGCAGTGCTAGTTCTTGTCCTCTTACTTTTAGGCGCAGACGTGTCCCGTACTGGTCCGATGACCCTGACGCACGGCTGGAGCGGGGAAGCAAGAGAGAAGCACCTAAACGACGACAGATAACTTCGCCGTCACCACCTACAGTGCAACTGACGTAATGAGCCACGGGATTTAATCCCTACAAAAGGTGCGAAAGGCGACACTCCGCAGTCCGGTGGAGCATCGAATGCAGTGCTAATTCTTGTCCTGTTACCTTTAGGCGCAGACGTGTCCCGTACTGGTCCGATGACTCTGATGCACGGCCGGAGCGGGGAAGCAAGATAGAAGCACCAAAGCGACGACAGATAACTTTGCCGTCACCGCCTACAGTGCAACTGACATCATGAGCCACGGGATTTAAGCCATACAAAAGGAAGCTGCGAAAGGCGACACTCCGAAGTCCGGTGGAGCATCGAATGCAGTGCTAATTCTTCTGCTACATTTAGGCGCAGACGTGTCCCGTACTGGTCCGATGAACCTGATGCACGGCCGGGGCGGCGAAGCAAGATCGAAGCACCAAAGCCAAGACAGATAACGTTGCCGTCACCGCCTACAGTGCAACTGACGTCATGAGCCATGGGATTTAAGCACTACAAAAGGAAGCTGCGAAAGGCGACACTCCGCAGCCGATGGAGCATCGAATGCAGTGCTAATTCTTGTCCTGTTACCTTTAGGCGCAGACGTGTCCCGTACTGGTCCGATGAACCTGATGCACGGCCGGGGCAGGGAAGCAAGATAGAAGCACCAAAGCGAAGACAGATAACGTTGCCGTCACCACCTACAGTGCAACTGACGTCATGGGCCATGTCTTTTAAGGACTACAAAAAAAAGCTGCGAAAGGCGACACTCACAGCCGGTGGAGCATCGAATGCAGTGCTAATACTTGTCCTGTTAATTTTACGCGCAGACGTGTCCCGTACTGGTCCGATGACCCTGATGCACGGCCGGAGCGGGGAAGCAAGATAGAAGCTCCAAAGCGACCACAGATAACTTCGCCGTCACCGCCTAAAGTGCAACTGACGTCATGAGCCACGAGATTTAAGCCCCACAAAAGGTGCGAAAGGCGACACTCCGCAGTCCGGTGGTGCATCGAATGCAGTGCTAAGTATTGTCCTCTTAAATTTAGGCGCAGACGTGTCCCGTACTGGACCGATGACCCTGATGCACGGCCGGAGTGGGGAAGCAAGATAGAAGCACCAAAGCGACGACAGATAACTTTGCCATCACCGCCTACAGTGCAACTGACGTCATGAGCCACGGGATTTAAGCACTACAAAAGGAATCTGCAATAGGCGACACTCCGCAGTCCGGTGGAGCATCGAATGCAGTGCTAATTCTTGTCCAGTTATTTTAGGCGCAGACGTGTCCCGTACTGGTCCGATGACCCTGATGCACGGCCGGAGCGGGGAAGCAAGATAGAAGCACCAAAGCGACGACAGATAACTTCGTCCTCCTGCCTACAGTGCAACTGACGTCATGAGCCACGGGATTCAATCCCTACAAAAGGTGCGAAAGGCGACACTCCGCAGTCCGGTGGAGCATCGAATGCAGTGCTAATTCTTGTCCTGTTACTTTTAGGCGCAGACGTGTCGCGTACTGGTCCGATGACCGTGATGCACGGCTGGAGCGGGGAAGCAGGATAGAAGCACCAAAGCGACGACAGATAACTTTGCCATCACCTCCTAAAGTGCAACTGACGTCATGAGCCACGGGATTTAAGCACTACAAAAGGAAGCTGCGATAGGCGACACTCCGCAGTCCGGTGGAGCATCGAATGCAGTGCTAATTATTGTCCAGTTATTTTAGGCGCAGACGTGTCCCGTACTGGTCCGATGACCCTGATGCACGGCCGGAGCGGGGAAGCAAGATAGAAGCACCAAAGCGACGACAGATAACTTCGTCCTCCCCGCCTACAGTGCAACTGACGTCATGAGCCACGGGATTCAAGCCCTACAAAAGGTGCGAAAGGCGACACTCCGCAGTTCGGTGGAGCATCGAATGCAGTGCTAATTCTTGTCCTGTTACCTTTAGGCGCAGACGTGTCCCGTACTGGTCCGATGACTCTGATGCACGGCCGGAGCGGGGAAGCAAGATAGAAGCACCAAAGCGACGACAGATAACTTTGCCGTCACCGCCTACAGTGCAACTGACGTCATGAGCCACGGGATTTAAGCCCTACAAAAGGAAGCTGCGAAAGGCGACACTCCGCAGTCCGGTGGAGCATCGAATCAGTGCTAATTCTTCTGTTACTTTTAGGCGCAGACGTGTCCCGTACTGGTCCGATGAACCTGATGCACGGCCGGGGCGGGGAAGCAAGATAGAAGCACCAAAGCGACGACAGATAACTTTGCCATCACCGCCTACAGTGCAACTGACGTCATGAGCCACGGGATTTAAGCACTACAAAAGGTGTGAAAGGCGACACTCCGCAGCCGGTGGAGCATCGAATGCAGTGCTAGTTCTTGTCCTGTTACTTTTAGGCGCAGACGTGTCCCGTACTGGTCCGATGACCCTGACGCACGGCCGGAGCGGGGAAGCAAGAGAGAAGCACCTAAACGACGACAGATAACTTCGCCGTCACCACCTACAGTGCAACTGACGTAATGAGCCACGGGATTTAATCCCTACAAAAGGTGCGAAAGGCGACACTCCGCAGTCCGGTGGAGCATCGAATGCAGTGCTAATTCTTGTCCTGTTACCTTTAGGCGCAGACGTGTCCCGTACTGGTCCGATGACTCTGATACACGGCCGGAGCGGGGAAGCAAGATAGAAGCACCAAAGCGACGACAGATAACTTTGCCGTCACCGCCTACAGTGCAACTGACGTCATGAGCCACGGGATTTAAGCCATACAAAAGGAAGCTGCGAAAGGCGACACTCCGAAGTCCGGTGGAGCATCGAATGCAGTGCTAATTCTTCTGCTACTTTTAGGCGCAGACGTGTCCCGTACTGGTCCGATGAACCTGATGCACGGCCGGGGCGGCGAAGCAAGATCGAAGCACCAAAGCCAAGAGAGATAACGTTGCCGTCACCGCCTACAGTGCAACTGACGTCATGAGCCATGGGATTTAAGCACTACAAAAGGAAGCTGCGAAAGGCGACACTCCGCAGCCGATGGAGCATCGAATGCAGTGTTAATTCTTGTCCTGTTACCTTTAGGCGCAGACGTGTCCCGTACTGGTCCGATGACTCTGATGCACGGCCGGAGCGGGGAAGCAAGATAGAAGCACCAAAGCGACGACAGATAACTTCTCCGTCACCTCATAAAGGGCAACTGACGTCATGAGCCACGGGATTTAAGCCCTACAAAAGAAAGCTGCGAAAGGCGACACTCCGCAGTCCGGTGGAGCATCGAATTCAGTGCTAATTCTTGTCCTGTTACTTTTAGGCGCAGACTTGTCCCATACTGGTCCGATGACCCTGATGCACGGCCGCAGCGGGGAAACAAGATAGAAGCACCAAAGCGACGACAGATAACTTCGCCGTCACCGCCTACAGAGCAACTGACGTCATGAGCCACGGGATTTAAGCCCTACAAAAGGTGCGAAAGGCGACACTCCGCAGTCCGGTGGAGCATCGAATGCAGTGCTAATTCTTGTCGTGTTACTTTTAGGCGCAGGCGTGTCGCGTACTGGTCCGATGACCGTGATGCACGGCTGGAGCGGGGAAGCAGGATAGAAGCACCAAAGCGACGACAGATAACTTTGCCATCACCGCCTACAGTGCAACTGACGTCATGAGCCACGGCATGCAAGCCCTACAAGACGAAGCTGCGAAAGGCGACACTAAGCAGTCCGGTTTAGCATCGAATGCAGTGCTAATTCTTGTTCTGTTACCTTTATACGCAGACGTGTCCCATACTGGTCCGATGAACCTGATGCACGGCCGGAGCGGGGAAACAAGGTAGAAGCACCAAAGCGACGACAGATAACTTCGCCGTCACCGCCTACAGAGCATCTGACGTCATGGGCCTTGTGTTTTAAGGACTACAAAAAAAAGCTGCGAATGGCGACACTCACAGCCGGTGGAGCATCGAATGCAGTGCTAATACTTGTCCTGTTAATTTTAGGCGCAGACGTGTCCCGTACTGGTCCGATGAACCTGATGCACGGCCGGGGCGGCGAAGCAAGATCGAAGCACCAAAGCCAAGAGAGATAACGTTGCCGTCACCGCCTACAGTGCAACTGACGTCATGAGCCATGGGATTTAAGCACTACAAAAGGAAGCTGCGAAAGGCGACACTCCGCAGCCGATGGAGCATCGAATGCAGTGTTAATTCTTGTCCTGTTACCTTTAGGCGCAGACGTGTCCCGTACTGGTCCGATGACTCTGATGCACGGCCGGAGCGGGGAAGCAAGATAGAAGCACCAAAGCGACGACAGATAACTTCTCCGTCACCTCATAAAGGGCAACTGACGTCATGAGCCACGGGATTTAAGCCCTACAAAAGAAAGCTGCGAAAGGCGACACTCCGCAGTCCGGTGGAGCATCGAATTCAGTGCTAATTCTTGTCCTGTTACTTTTAGGCGCAGACTTGTCCCATACTGGTCCGATGACCCTGATGCACGGCCGCAGCGGGGAAACAAGATAGAAGCACCAAAGCGACGACAGATAACTTCGCCGTCACCGCCTACAGAGCAACTGACGTCATGAGCCACGGGATTTAAGCCCTACAAAAGGTGCGAAAGGCGACACTCCGCAGTCCGGTGGAGCATCGAATGCAGTGCTAATTCTTGTCGTGTTACTTTTAGGCGCAGACGTGTCGCGTACTGGTCCGATGACCGTGATGCACGGCTGGAGCGGGGAAGCAGGATAGAAGCACCAAAGCGACGACAGATAACTTTGCCATCACCGCCTACAGTGCAACTGACGTCATGAGCCACGGCATGCAAGCCCTACAAGACGAAGCTGCGAAAGGCGACACTAAGCAGTCCGGTTTAGCATCGAATGCAGTGCTAATTCTTGTTCTGTTACCTTTATACGCAGACGTGTCCCATACTGGTCCGATGAACCTGATGCACGGCCGGGGCAGGGAAGCAAGATAGAAGCACCAAAGCAAAGACAGATAACGTTGCCGTCACCGCCTACAGTGCAACTGACGTCATGGGCCTTGTGTTTTAAGGACTACAAAAAAAAGCTGCGAATGGCGACACTCACAGCCGGTGGAGCATCGAATGCAGTGCTAATACTTGTCCTGTTAATTTTAGGCGCAGACGTGTCCCGTACTGGTCCGATGACCCTGATGCACGGCCGGAGCGGGGAAGCAAGATAAAAGCATCAAAGCGACGACAGATAACTTCGCCGTCACCGCCTAAAGTGCAACTGACGTCATGAGACACGAGATTTAAGCCCCACAAAAGGTGCGAAAGGCGACACTCCGCAGTCCGGTGGTGCATCGAATGCAGTGCTAAGTATTGTCCTCTTAAATTTAGGCGCAGACGTGTCCCGTACTGGACCGATGACCCTGATGCACGGCCGGAGTGGGGAAGCAAGATAGAAGCACCAAAGCGACGAATGATAACTTTGCCATCACCGCCTACAGTGCAACTGACGTCATGAGCCACGGGATTTAAGCACTACAAAAGGAATCTGCAATAGGCGACACTCCGCAGTCCGGTGGAGCATCGAATGCAGTGCTAATTCTTGTCCAGTTATTTTAGGCGCAGACGTGTCCCGTACTGGTCCGATGACCCTGATGCACGGCCGGAGCGGGGAAGCAAGATAGAAGCACCAAAGCGACGACAGATAACTTCGTCCTCCTGCCTACAGTGCAACTGACGTCATGAGCCACGGGATTCAATCCCTACAAAAGGTGCGAAAGGCGACACTCCGCAGTCCGGTGGAGCATCGAATGCAGTGCTAATTCTTGTCCTGTTACTTTTAGGCGCAGACGTGTCGCGTACTGGTCCGATGACCGTGATGCACGGCTGGAGCGGGGAAGCAGGATAGAAGCACCAAAGCGACGACAGATAACTTTGCCATCACCTCCTAAAGTGCAACTGACGTCATGAGCCACGGGATTTAAGCACTACAAAAGGAAGCTGCGATAGGCGACACTCCGCAGTCCGGTGGAGCATCGAATGCAGTGCTAATTATTGTCCAGTTATTTTAGGCGCAGACGTGTCCCGTACTGGTCCGATGACCCTGATGCACGGCCGGAGCGGGGAAGCAAGATAGAAGCACCAAAGCGACGACAGATAACTTCGTCCTCCCCGCCTACAGTGCAACTGACGTCATGAGCCACGGGATTCAAGCCCTACAAAAGGTGCGAAAGGCGACACTCCGCAGTTCGGTGGAGCATCGAATGCAGTGCTAATTCTTGTCCTGTTACCTTTAGGCACAGACGTGTCCCGTACTGGTCCGATGACTCTGATGCACGGCCGGAGCGGGGAAGCAAGATAGAAGCACCAAAGCGACGACAGATAACTTTGCCGTCACCGCCTACAGTGCAACTGACGTCATGAGCCACGGGATTTAAGCCCTACAAAAGGAAGCTGCGAAAGGCGACACTCCGCAGTCCGGTGGAGCATCGAATCAGTGCTAATTCTTCTGTTACTTTTAGGCGCAGACGTGTCCCGTACTGGTCCGATGAACCTGATGCACGGCCGGGGCGGGGAAGCAAGATAGAAGCACCAAAGCGACGACAGATAACTTTGCCATCACCGCCTACAGTGCAACTGACGTCATGAGCCACGGGATTTAAGCACTACAAAAGGTGTGAAAGGCGACACTCCGCAGCCGGTGGAGCATCGAATGCAGTGCTAGTTCTTGTCCTGTTACTTTTAGGCGCAGACGTGTCCCGTACTGGTCCGATGACCCTGACGCACGGCCGGAGCGGGGAAGCAAGAGAGAAGCACCTAAACGACGACAGATAACTTCGCCGTCACCACCTACAGTGCAACTGACGTAATGAGCCACGGGATTTAATCCCTACAAAAGGTGCGAAAGGCGACACTCCGCAGTCCGGTGGAGCATCGAATGCAGTGCTAATTCTTGTCCTGTTACCTTTAGGCGCAGACGTGTCCCGTACTGGTCCGATGACTCTGATACACGGCCGGAGCGGGGAAGCAAGATAGAAGCACCAAAGCGACGACAGATAACTTTGCCGTCACCGCCTACAGTGCAACTGACGTCATGAGCCACGGGATTTAAGCCATACAAAAGGAAGCTGCGAAAGGCGACACTCCGAAGTCCGGTGGAGCATCGAATGCAGTGCTAATTCTTCTGCTACTTTTAGGCGCAGACGTGTCCCGTACTGGTCCGATGAACCTGATGCACGGCCGGGGCGGCGAAGCAAGATCGAAGCACCAAAGCCAAGACAGATAACGTTGCCGTCACCGCCTACAGTGCAACTGACGTCATGAGCCATGGGATTTAAGCACTACAAAAGGAAGCTGCGAAAGGCGACACTCCGCAGCCGATGGAGCATCGAATGCAGTGTTAATTCTTGTCCTGTTACCTTTAGGCGCAGACGTGTCCCGTACTGGTCCGATGACTCTGATGCACGGCCGGAGCGGGGAAGCAAGATAGAAGCACCAAAGCGACGACAGATAACTTCTCCGTCACCTCATAAAGGGCAACTGACGTCATGAGCCACGGGATTTAAGCCCTACAAAAGAAAGCTGCGAAAGGCGACACTCCGCAGTCCGGTGGAGCATCGAATTCAGTGCTAATTCTTGTCCTGTTACTTTTAGGCGCAGACTTGTCCCATACTGGTCCGATGACCCTGATGCACGGCCGCAGCGGGGAAACAAGATAGAAGCACCAAAGCGACGACAGATAACTTCGCCGTCACCGCCTACAGAGCAACTGACGTCATCAGCCACGGGATTTAAGCCCTACAAAAGGTGCGAAAGGCGACACTCCGCAGTCCGGTGGAGCATCGAATGCAGTGCTAATTCTTGTCGTGTTACTTTTAGGCGCAGACGTGTCGCGTACTGGTCCGATGACCGTGATGCACGGCTGGAGCGGGGAAGCAGGATAGAAGCACCAAAGCGACGACAGATAACTTTGCCATCACCGCCTACAGTGCAACTGACGTCATGAGCCACGGCATGCAAGCCCTACAAGACGAAGCTGCGAAAGGCGACACTAAGCAGTCCGGTTTAGCATCGAATGCAGTGCTAATTCTTGTTCTGTTACCTTTATACGCAGACGTGTCCCATACTGGTCCGATGAACCTGATGCACGGCCGGGGCAGGGAAGCAAGATAGAAGCACCAAAGCAAAGACAGATAACGTTGCCGTCACCGCCTACAGTGCAACTGGCGTCATGGGCCTTGTGTTTTAAGGACTACAAAAAAAAGCTGCGAATGGCGACACTCACAGCCGGTGGAGCATCGAATGCAGTGCTAATACTTGTCCTGTTAATTTTAGGCGCAGACGTGTCCCGTACTGGTCCGATGACCCTGATGCACGGCCGGAGCGGGGAAGCAAGATAAAAGCATCAAAGCGACGACAGATAACTTCGCCGTCACGTCCTAAAGGGCAACTGACGTCATGAGACACGGGATTTAAGCCTTACAAAAGGAAGCTGCGAAAGGCGACACTCCGCAGTCCGGTGGAGCATCGAATTCAGTGCTAATTCTTGTCCTGTTACTTTTAGGCGCAGACGCGTCCCGTACGGGTCCGATGAACCTGATGCACGGCCGGGGCGGGGAAGCAAGATAGAAGCATCAAAGCGACGACAGATAACTTCGCCGTCACCTCCTAAAGGGCAACTGACGTCATGAGACACGGGATTTAAGCCTTACAAAAGGAAGCTGCGAAAGGCGACACTCCGCAGTCCGGTGGAGCATCGAATTCAGTGCTAATTCTTGTCCTGTTACTGGCCCGATGACCCTGATGCACGGCCGGAGCGGGGAAACAAGATAGAAGCACCAAAGCGACGACAGATAACTTCGCCGTCACCGCCTACAGAGCAACTGACGTCATGAGCCACGGGATTTAAGCCCTACAAAAGGTGCGAAAGGCGACACTCCGCAGTCCGGTGGAGCATCGAATGCAGTGCTAATTCTTGTCCTGATACTTTTGAGAGCCGACGTGTCCCGTACTGCTCCGATGACCCTGATGCACGGCCGGAGCGGGGAAGCAAGAGAGAAGCACCTAAACGACGACAGATAACTTCGCCGTCACCGCCTACAGAGCAACTGACGTCATGAGCCACGGGATTTAAGCCCTACAAAAGGTGCGAAAGGCGACACTCCGCAGTCCGGTGGAGCATCGAATGCAGTGCTAATTCTTGTCCTGATACTTTTGAGAGCCGACGTGTCCCGTACTGCTCCGATGACCCTGATGCACGGCCGGAGCGGGGAAGCAAGAGAGAAGCACCTAAACGACGACCGATAACTTCGTCGTCACCGCCTACAGTGCAACTGACGTCATGAGAAACGGGATTCAAGCCCTACAAAAAGAAGCAGTGAAAGGCGACACTCCGCAGACCGGTGGTGCATCGAATGCAGTACTAATTCTTGTTCTGTTACTTTCATGCGCAGACTTGTCCCATACTTGTCCGATGACCCTGATGCACGGCCGGAGCGGGGAAACAAGGTAGAAGCACCAAAGCGACGACAGATAACTTCGCCGTCACCGCCTACAGAGCAACTGACGTCATGAGCCACGGGTTATAAGCACTACAAAAGGAAGCTGCGAAAGGCGACACTCCGCAGCCGGTGGAGCATCCAATGCAGTGCTAATTCTTGTCCTGTTACTTTTAGGCGCAGACGTGTACCGTACTGGTCCGATGACCCTGATGCACGGCCGGAGCGGGGAAGCAAGAGAGAAGCACCTAAACGACGACAGACAACTTCGCCGTCACCGCCTCAAATGCAACTGACGTCATGAGCCACGGGATTTAAGCCCTACAAAAGGAAGCTGCGAAAGGCGACACTCCGCAGCCGGTGGAGCATCGAATGCAGTGCTAATTCTTGTCCTGTTACTTTTAGGCGCTGACGTGTCCCGTACTGGTCCGATGACCCTGATGCACGGCCGGAGCGGGTAAGCAAGATAGAAGCACCAAAGCGACCACAGATAACTTTGCCGTCACCACCTACAGTGCAACTGACGTAATGAGCCACGGGATTTAAGCCCCACAAAAGGTTCGAAAGGCGACACTCCGCAGTCCGGTGGAGCATCGAATGCAGTGCTAATTCTTGTCCTGTTACCTTTAGGCGCAGACGTGTCCCGTACTGGTCCGGTGACTCTGATGCACGGCCGGAGCAGGGAAGCAAGATAGAAGCACCAAAGCGAAGACAGATAACTTCTCCGTCACCTCCTAAAGGGCAACTGAGGTCATGAGCCACGGGATTTAAGCCCTACAAAAGGAAGCTGCGAAAGGCGACACTCCGCAGTCCGGTGGAGCATCGAATTCAGTGCTAATTCTTGTCCTGTTACTTTTAGGCGCAGACTTGTCCCATACTGGTCCGATGAACCTGATGCACGGCCGGGGCGGGGAAGCAAGATAGAAGCACCAAAGCGAAGACAGATAACGTTGCCGTCACCGCCTACAGTGCAACTGACGTCATGAGCCACGGGATTTAAGCCCTACAAAAGGTGCGAAAGGCGACACTCCGCAGTCCGGTGGAGCATCGAATGCAGTGCTAATTCTTGTCCGGTTACATTCAGGAGCAGACGTGTCCCGTACTGGTCCGATGACCCTGATGCACGGCCGGAGCGGAGAAGCAAGATAGAAGCTCCAAAGCGACCACAGATTACTTCGCCGTCACCGCCTAAAGGGCAACTGACGTCATGAGCCACGGGATTTAAGCCCTACAAAAGGAAGCTGCGAAAGGCGACACTCCGCAGTCCGGTGGAGCATCGAATTCAGTGCTAATTCTTGTCCTGTTACTTTTAGGCGCAGACTTGTCCCATACTGGTCCGATGAACCTGATGCACGGCCGGGGCGGGGAAGCAAGATAGAAGCACCAAAGCGAAGACAGATAACGTTGCCGTCACCGCCTACAGTGCAACTGACGTCATGAGCCATGGGATTTAAGCACTACAAAAGGAAGCTGCGAAAGGCGACACTCCGCTGTCCGGTGGAGCATCGAATGCAGTGCTAATTCTTGTCCTGTTACTTTTAGGCGCAGACATGTCCCGCACTGGTCCGATGACCCTGATGCACGGCCGGAGCGGGGAAGCAAGATAGAAGCATCAAAGCGACGACAGATAACTTCGCCGTCACCTCCTAAAGGGCAACTGACGTCATGAGACACGGGATTTAAGCCTTACAAAAGGAAGCTGCGAAAGGCGACACTCCGCAGTCCGGTGGAGCATCGAATTCAGTGCTAATTCTTGTCCTGTTACTTTTAGGCGCAGACTTTTCCCATACTGGCCCGATGACCCTGATGCACGGCCGGAGCGGGGAAACAAGATAGAAGCACCAAAGCGACGACAGATAACTTCGCCGTCACCGCCTACAGAGCAACTGACGTCATGAGCCACGGGATTTAAGCCCTACAAAAGGTGCGAAAGGCGACACTCCGCAGTCTGGTGGAGCATCGAATGCAGTGCTAATTCTTGTCCTGATACTTTTGGGAGCCGACGTGTCCCGTACTGCTCCGATGACCCTGATGCACGGCCGGAGCGGGGAAGCAAGAGAGAAGCACCTAAACGACGACAGATAACTTCGCCGTCACCGCCTAAAGTGCAACGGACGTCATGAGCAACGGGATTTAAGCCCTACAAAAGGAAGCTGCGAAAGGCGACACTCCGCGGGCGGTGGAGCACCGAATGCAGTGCTAATTGTTGTCCTGTTACTTTTAGGCACAGACGTGTCCCGTACTGGTCCGATGGCCCTGATGCACGGCCGGAGCGGGGAAGCAAGGTAGAAGCACCAAAGCGACGACCGATAACTTCGTCGTCACCGCCTACAGTGCAACTGACGTCATGAGCAACGGGATTCAAGCCCTACAAAAAGAAGCAGCGAAAGGCGACACTCCGCAGACCGGTGGTGCATCGAATGCAGTACTAATTCTTGTTCTGTTACTTTCATGCGCAGACTTGTCCCATACTTGTCCGATGACCCTGATGCACGGCCGGAGCGGGGAAACAAGGTAGAAGCACCAAAGCGAAGACAGATAACTTCGCCGTCACCGCCTACAGAGCAACTGACGTCATGAGCGATGGGATTTAAGCACTACAAAAAGAAGCTGCGAAAGGCGACACTCCGCTGTCCGGTGGAGCATCGAATGCAGTGCTAATTCTTGTCCTGTTACTTTTAGGCGCAGACTTGTCCCATACTGGTCCGATGACCCTGATGCACGGCCGGAGCGGGGAAACAAGATAGAAGCACCAAAGCGACGACAGATAACTTCGCCGTCACCGCCTACAGAGCAACTGACGTCATGAGCCACGAGATTTAAGCCCTACAAAACGTGCGAAAGGCGACACTCCGCAGTCCGGTGGAGCATCGAATGCAGTGCTAATTCTTGTCCTGTTACATTCAGGAGCAGACGTGTCCCGTACTGGTCCGATGACACTGATGCACGGCCGGAGCGGGGAAGCAAGATAGAAGCAGCAAAGCGACGACAGATAACTTTGCCATCACCGCCTACTGTGCAACTGACGTCATGAGCCACGGGATTCAAGCCCTACAAAAAGAAGCAGCGAAAGGCGACACTCCGCAGTCCGGTGGAGCATCGAATGCAGTGCTAATTCTTTTTCTGTTACTTTTATGCGCAGACGTGTCCCATACTGGTCCGATGAACCTGATGCACGGCCGGGGCAGGGAAGCAAGATAGAAGCACCAAAGCGAAGACAGATAACGTTGCCGTCACCTCCTAAAGGGCAACTGACGTCATGAGACACGGGATTTAAGCCTTACAAAAGGAAGCTGCGAAAGGCGACACTCCGCAGTCCGGTGGAGCATCGAATTCAGTGCTAATTCTTGTCCTGTTACTTTTAGGCGCAGACGCGTCCCGTACGGGTCCGATGAACCTGATGCACGGCCGGGGCGGGGAAGCAAGATAGAAGCATCAAAGCGACGACAGATAACTTCGCCGTCACCTCCTAAAGGGCAACTGACGTCATGAGACACGGGATTTAAGCCTTACAAAAGGAAGCTGCGAAAGGCGACACTCCGCAGTCCGGTGGAGCATCGAATTCAGTGCTAATTCTTGTCCTGTTACTTTTAGGCGCAGACTTTTCCCATACTGGCCAGATGACCCTGATGCACGGCCGGAGCGGGGAAACAAGATAGAAGCACCAAAGCGACGACAGATAACTTCGCCGTCACCGCCTACAGAGCAACTGACGTCATGAGCCACGGGATTTAAGCCCTACGAAAGGTGCGAAAGGCGACACTCCGCAGTCCGGTGGAGCATCGAATGCAGTGCTAATTCTTGTCCTGATACTTTTGGGAGCCGACGTGTCCCGTACTGCTCCGATGACCCTGATGCACGGCCGGAGCGGGGAAGCAAGAGAGAAGCACCTAAACGACGACAGATAACTTCGCCGTCACCGCCTACAGAGCAACTGACGTCATGAGCCACGGGATTTAAGCCCTACAAAAGGTGCGAAAGGCAACACTCCGCAGTCCGGTGGAGCATCGAATGCAGTGCAATTTCTTGTCCTGTTACTTTTAGGAGCAGACGTGTCCCGTACTGGTCCGATGACCCTGATGCACGGCCGGAGCGGGGAAGCAAGATAGAAGCTCCAAAGCGACCACAGATATTTTCGCCTTCACCGCCTACAGTGCAACTGACGTCATGAACCATGGGTTATAAGCACTACAAAACGAAGCTGCGAAAGGCTACACTCCGCAGCCGGTGGAGCATCGAATGCAGTGCTAATTCTTGTCCTGTTACTTTTAGGCACAGACGTGTCCCGTACTGGTCCGATGACCCTGATGCACGGCCGGAGCGGGGAAGCAAGATAGAAGCACCAAAGCGACGACAGATAACTTCTCCGTCACCTCCTAAAGGGCAACTGACATCATGAGCCACGGGATTTAAGCCCTACAAAAGGAAGCTGCGAAAGGCGACACTCCGCAGTCCGGTGGAGCATCGAATTCAGTGCTAATTCTTGTCCTGTTACTTTTAGGCGCAGACTTGTCCCA
Organism: Amblyomma americanum; assembly: GCF_052857255.1. Classification (NCBI taxonomy): domain Eukaryota; kingdom Metazoa; phylum Arthropoda; class Arachnida; order Ixodida; family Ixodidae; genus Amblyomma; species Amblyomma americanum. Next base: position 167,397,585 of record NC_135502.1, read on the forward strand.
TACTGGTCCGATGAACCTGATGCACGGCCGGAGCGGGGAAGCAAGATAGAAGCACCAAAGCGAAGACAGATAACGTTGCCGTCACCGCCTACAGTGCAACTGACGTCATGAGCCATGGGATTTAAGCACTACAAAAGGAAGCTGCGAAAGGCGACACTCCGCTGTCCGGTGGAGCATCGAATGCAGTGCTAATTCTTGACCTGTTACGTTTAGGCGCAGACGTGTCCCGTACTGGTCCGATGACCCTGATGCACGGACGGAGCGGGGAAGCAAGATAGAAGCACCAAAGCGACGACAGATAACTTCGCCGTCACCGCCTACAGAGCAACTGACGTCATGAGCCACGGGATTTAAGCCCTACAAAAGGTGCGAAAGGCGACACTCCGCAGTCTGGTGGAGCATCGAATGCAGTGCTAATTCTTGTCCTGATACTTTTGGGAGCCGACGTGTCCCGTACTGCTCCGATGACCCTGATGCACGGCCGGAGCGGGGAAGCAAGAGAGAAGCACCTAAACGACGACAGATAACTTCGCCGTCACCGCCTAAAGTGCAACGGACGTCATGAGCAACGGGATTTAAGCCCTACAAAAGGAAGCTGCAAAAGGCGACACTCCGCAGGCGGTGGAGCACCGAATGCAGTGCTAATTGTTGTCCTGTTACTTTTAGGCACAGACGTGTCCCGTACTGGTCCGATGGCCCTGATGCACGGCCGGAGCGGGGAAGCAAGGTAGAAGCACCAAAGCGACGACCGATAACTTCGTCGTCACCGCCTACAGTGCAACTGACGTCATGAGCAACGGGATTCAAGCCCTACAAAAAGAAGCAGCGAAAGGCGACACTCCGCAGACCGGTGGTGCATCGAATGCAGTACTAATTCTTGTTCTGTTACTTTCATGCGCAGACTTGTCCCATACTTGTCCGATGACCCTGATGCACGGCCGGAGCGGGGAAACAAGGTAGAAGCACCAAAGCGAAGACAGATAACGTTGCCGTCACCGCCTACAGTGCAACTGACGTCATGAGCCATGGGATTTAAGCACTACAAAAGGAAGCTGCGAAAGGCGACACTCCGCTGTCCGGTGGAGCATCGAATGCAGTGCTAATTCTTGTCCTGTTACTTTTAGGCGCAGACTTGTCCCATACTGGTCCGATGACCCTGATGCACGGCCGGAGCGGGGAAACAAGATAGAAGCACCAAAGCGACGACAGATAACTTCGCCGTCACCGCCTACAGAGCAACTGACGTCATGAGCCACGGGATTCAAGCCCTACAAAAGGTGCGAAAGGCGACACTCCGCAGTCTGGTGGAGCATCGAATTCAGTGCTAATTCTTGTCCTGTTACTTTTAGGCGCAGACTTGTCCCATACTGGTCCGATGACCCTGATGCACGGCCGGAGCGGGGAAACAAGATAGAAGCACCAAAGCGACGACAGATAACTTCGCCGTCACCGGCTACAGAGCAACTGACGTCATGAGCCACGGGATTTAAGCCCTACAAAACGTGCGAAAGGCGACACTCCGCAGTCCGGTGGAGCATCGAATGCAGTGCTAATTCTTGTCCTGTTACATTCAGGAGCAGACGTGTCCCGTACTGGTCCGATGACCCTGATGCACGGCCGGAGTGGGGAAGCAAGATAGAAGCAGCAAAGCGACGACAGATAACTTTGCCATCACCGCCTACTGTGCAACTGACGTCATGAGCCACGGGATTTAAGCACTACAAAAGGAAGCAGCGATAGGCGACACTCCGCAGTCCGGTGGAGCATCGAATGCAGTGCTAATTCTTGTCCAGTTACTTTTAGGCACAGACGTGTCCCGTACTGGTCCGATGACCCTGATGCACGGCCGGAGCGGGGAAGCAAGATAGAAGCACCAAAGCGACGACAGATAACTTCGCCGTCACCGCCTACAGAGCAACTGACGTCATGAGCCACGGGATTTAAGCCCTACGAAAGGTGCGAAAGGCGACACTCCGCAGTCCGGTGGAGCATCGAATGCAGTGCTAATTCTTGTCCTGATACTTTTGGGAGCCGACGTGTCCCGTACTGCTCCGATGACCCTGATGCACGGCCGGAGCGGGGAAGCAAGAGAGAAGCACCTAAACGACGACAGATAACTTCGTCGTCACCGCCTACAGTGCAAATGACGTCATGAGCAACGGGATTCAAGCCCTACAAAAAGAAGCAGCGAAAGGCGACACTCCGCAGACCGGTGGTGCATCGAATGCAGTACTAATTCTTGTTCTGTTACTTTCATGCGCACACTTGTCCCATACTTGTCCGATGATCCTGATGCACGGCCGGAGCGGGGAAACAAGGTAGAAGCACCAAAGCGACGACAGATAACTTCGCCGTCACCGCCTACAGAGCAACTGACGTCATGAGCCACGGGATTTAAGCCCTACAAAAGGTGCGAAAGGCAACACTCCGCAGTCCGGTGGAGCATCGAATGCAGTGCAATTTCTTGTCCTGTTACTTTTAGGAGCAGACGTGTCCCGTACTGGTCCGATGACCCTGATGCACGGCCGGAGCGGGGAAGCAAGATAGAAGCTCCAAAGCGACCACAGATATTTTCGCCTTCACCGCCTACAGTGCAACTGACGTCATGAACCATGGGTTATAAGCACTACAAAACGAAGCTGCGAAAGGCTACACTCCGCAGCCGGTGGAGCATCGAATGCAGTGCTAATTCTTGTCCTGTTACTTTTAGGCACAGACGTGTCCCGTACTGGTCCGATGACCCTGATGCACGGCCGGAGCGGGGAAGCAAGATAGAAGCACCAAAGCGACGACAGATAACTTCTCCGTCACCTCCTAAAGGGCAACTGACATCATGAGCCACGGGATTTAAGCCCTACAAAAGGAAGCTGCGAAAGGCGACACTCCGCAGTCCGGTGGAGCATCGAATTCAGTGCTAATTCTTGTCCTGTTACTTTTAGGCGCAGACTTGTCCCATACTGGTCCGATGAACCTGATGCACGGCCGGAGCGGGGAAGCAAGATAGAAGCACCAAAGCGAAGACAGATAACGTTGCCGTCACCGCCTACAGTGCAACTGACGTCATGAGCCATGGGATTTAAGCACTACAAAAGGAAGCTGCGAAAGGCGACACTCCGCTGTCCGGTGGAGCATCGAATGCAGTGCTAATTCTTGACCTGTTACGTTTAGGCGCAGACGTGTCCCGTACTGGTCCGATGACCCTGATGCACGGACGGAGCGGGGAAGCAAGATAGAAGCACCAAAGCGACGACAGATAACTTCGCCGTCACCGCCTACAGAGCAACTGACGTCATGAGCCACGGGATTTAAGCCCTACAAAAGGTGCGAAAGGCGACACTCCGCAGTCTGGTGGAGCATCGAATGCAGTGCTAATTCTTGTCCTGATACTTTTGGGAGCCGACGTGTCCCGTACTGCTCCGATGACCCTGATGCACGGCCGGAGCGGGGAAGCAAGAGAGAAGCACCTAAACGACGACAGATAACTTCGCCGTCACCGCCTAAAGTGCAACGGACGTCATGAGCAACGGGATTTAAGCCCTACAAAAGGAAGCTGCAAAAGGCGACACTCCGCAGGCGGTGGAGCACCGAATGCAGTGCTAATTGTTGTCCTGTTACTTTTAGGCACAGACGTGTCCCGTACTGGTCCGATGGCCCTGATGCACGGCCGGAGCGGGGAAGCAAGGTAGAAGCACCAAAGCGACGACCGATAACTTCGTCGTCACCGCCTACAGTGCAACTGACGTCATGAGCAACGGGATTCAAGCCCTACAAAAAGAAGCAGCGAAAGGCGACACTCCGCAGACCGGTGGTGCATCGAATGCAGTACTAATTCTTGTTCTGTTACTTTCATGCGCAGACTTGTCCCATACTTGTCCGATGACCCTGATGCACGGCCGGAGCGGGGAAACAAGGTAGAAGCACCAAAGCGAAGACAGATAACGTTGCCGTCACCGCCTACAGTGCAACTGACGTCATGAGCCATGGGATTTAAGCACTACAAAAGGAAGCTGCGAAAGGCGACACTCCGCTGTCCGGTGGAGCATCGAATGCAGTGCTAATTCTTGTCCTGTTACTTTTAGGCGCAGACTTGTCCCATACTGGTCCGATGACCCTGATGCACGGCCGGAGCGGGGAAACAAGATAGAAGCACCAAAGCGACGACAGATAACTTCGCCGTCACCGCCTACAGAGCAACTGACGTCATGAGCCACGGGATTTAAGCCCTACAAAAGGTGCGAAAGGCGACACTCCGCAGTCTGGTGGAGCATCGAATTCAGTGCTAATTCTTGTCCTGTTACTTTTAGGCGCAGACTTGTCCCATACTGGTCCGATGACCCTGATGCACGGCCGGAGCGGGGAAACAAGATAGAAGCACCAAAGCGACGACAGATAACTTCGCCGTCACCGGCTACAGAGCAACTGACGTCATGAGCCACGGGATTTAAGCCCTACAAAACGTGCGAAAGGCGACACTCCGCAGTCCGGTGGAGCATCGAATGCAGTGCTAATTCTTGTCCTGTTACATTCAGGAGCAGACGTGTCCCGTACTGGTCCGATGACCCTGATGCACGGCCGGAGTGGGGAAGCAAGATAGAAGCAGCAAAGCGACGACAGATAACTTTGCCATCACCGCCTACTGTGCAACTGACGTCATGAGCCACGGGATTTAAGCACTACAAAAGGAAGCAGCGATAGGCGACACTCCGCAGTCCGGTGGAGCATCGAATGCAGTGCTAATTCTTGTCCAGTTACTTTTAGGCACAGACGTGTCCCGTACTGGTCCGATGACCCTGATGCACGGCCGGAGCAGGGAAGCAAGATAGAAGCACCAAAGCGACGACAGATAACTTCGTCGTCACCGCCTACAGTGCAACTGAAGTCATGAGCCACGGGATTCAAGCCCTACAAAAAGAAGCTGCGAAAAGCGACACTCCGCAGTCCGGTGGAGCATCGAATGCAGTGCTAATTCTTGTTCTGTTACTTTTATGCGCAGACGTGTCCCATACTGGTCCGATGAACCTGATGCACGGCCGGGGCAGGGAAGCAAGATAGAAGCACCAAAGCGAAGAGAGATAACGTTGCCGTCACCGCCTACAGTGCAACTGACGTCATGAGCCATGTGTTTTAAGCACTACAAAAGGAAGCTGCGAAAGGCGACACTCCGCAGCCGATGGAGCATTGAATGCAGGGCTGATTCTTGTCCGATTACTTTTAGGCGCAGACGTGTCCCGTACTGGTCCGATGACCCTGATGCACGGCCGGAGCGGGGAAGCAAGATAGAAGCATCAACGCGACGACAGATAACTTCGCCGTCACCTCCTAAAGGGCAACTGACGTCATGAGACACGAAATTTAAGCCTTACAAAAGGAAGCTGCGAAAAGCGACACTCCGCAGTCCATTGGAGCATTGAATTCAGTGCTAATTCTTGTCTTGTTACTTTTAGGCGCAGACTTGTCCCATACTGGTCCGATGACCCTGATGCACGGCCGGAGCGGGGAAACAAGATAAAAGCACCAAAGCGACGACAGATAACTTCGCCGTCACCGCCTACAGAGCAACTGACGTCATGAGCCACGGGATTTAAGCCCTACAAAAGGTGCGAAAGGCGACACTCCGCAGTCCGGTGGAGCATCGAATGCAGTGCTAATTCTTGTCCTGTTACTTTTAGGAGCAGACGTGTCCCGTACTGGTCCGATGACCCTGATGCACGGCCGCAGCTTGGAAGAAAGAGAGAAGCACCTAAACGACGACAGATAACTTCGCCGTCACCGCCTAAAGTGCAACGAACGTCATGAGCAACGGGATTTAAGCCCTACAAAAGGAAGCTGCGAAAGGCGACACTCCGCAGTCCGGTGGAGCATCGAATTCAGTGCTAATTCTTGTCCTGTAACTTTTAGGCGCAGACGTGTCCCGTACTGGTCCGATGACCCTGATGCACGGCCGGAGCGGGGAAACAAGATAGAAGCACCAAAGCGACGACAGATAACTTCGCCGTCACCGCCTACAGAGCAACTGACGTCATGAGCCACGGGATTTAAGCCCTACAAATGGTGCGAAAGGCGACACTCCGCAGTCCGGTGGAGCATCGAATGCAGTGCTAATTCTTGTCCTGTTACATTTAGGAGCAGACGTGTCCCGTACAGGTCCGATGACCCTGATGCACGGCCGGAGCGGGGAAGCAAGATAGAAGCTCCAAAGCGACCACAGATAACTTCGCCGTCACCGCCTACAGTGCAACTGACGTCATGAACCACGGGATTTAAGCCCTACAAAAGGTGCGAAAGGCGACACTCCGCAGTCCGGTGGAGCATCGAATGCAGTGCTAATTCTTGTCCTGTTACTTTTAGGCGCAGACGTGTCGCGTACTGGTCCGATGACCGTGATGCACGGCCGGAGCGGGGAAGCAAGATAGAAGCACCAAAGCGACGACAGATAACTTTGCCATCACCGCCTACAGTGCAACTGACGTCATGCGCCACGGGATTTAAGCCCTACAAGACGAAGCTGCGAAAGGCGACACTCCGCAGCCGATGGAGCATCGAATGCAGGGCTAATTCTTGTCCTATTACATTTAGGCGCAGACGTGTCCCGTACTGGTCCGATGACCCTGATGCAGGGCCGGAGCGGGGAAGCAAGATAGAAGCATCAAAGCGACGACAGATAACTACGCCGTCACCTCCTACAGTGCAACTGACGTCATGGGCCATGTGTTTTAAGCACTACAAAAGGAAGCTGCGAAAGGCGACACTCAGCAGACGGTGGAGCATCGAATGCAGTTCTAATACTTGTCCAGTTAATTTTAGGCGCAGACATGTCCCGTACTGGTCCGATGACCCTGATGCACGGCCGGAGCGGGGAAGCAAGAGAGAAGCACCTAAACGACGACAGATAACTTCGCCGTCACCGCCTAAAGTGCAACGGACGTGATGAGCAACGGGATTTAAGCCCTACGAAAGGAAGCTGCGAAAGGCGACACTCCGCAGCCGGTGGAGCATCGAATGCCGTGCTAATTCTTGTCCTGTTACTTTTATGCACAGACGTGTCCCATACTGGTCCGATGAACCTGATGCACGGCCGGGGCGGGGAAGCAAGATAGAAGCAACAAAGCGAAGACAGATAACGTTGCCGTCACCGCCTATAGTGCAACTGACGTCATGAACCATGGCTTATAAGCACTACAAAAGGAAGCTGCGAAAGGCGACACTCCGCAGCCGGTGGAGCATCGAATGCAGTGCTAATTCTTGTCCTGTTAGTTTTAGGCGCAGACGAGTCCCGTACTGGTCCGATGACCCTGATGCACGGCCGGAGCGGGGAAGCAAGAGAGAAGCACCTAAACGACGACATATAACTTCGCCGTCACCGCCTCAAATGCATTTGATGTCATGAGCCACGGGATTTAAGCCCTACAAAAGGAAGCTGCGAAAGGCGACACTCCGCAGCCGGTGGAGCATCGAATGCAGTGCTAATTCTTGTCCTGTTACTTTTAGGCGCAGACGAGTCCCGTACTGGTCCGATGACCCTGATGCATGGCCGGAGCGGGTAAGCAAGATAGAAGGACCGAAGCGACCACAGATAACTTCGCCGTCACAACCTACAGTGCAACTGATGTAATGAGCCACGGGATTTAAGCCCTACAAAAGGTGCGAAAGGCGACACTCCGCAGTCCGGTGGAGCACCGAATGCAGTGCTAATTCTTGTCCTGTTACCTTTAGGCGCCGACGTGTCCCGTACTGGTCCGATGACTCTGATGCACGGCCGGAGCGGGGAAGCAAGATAGAAGCACCAAAGCGACGACAGATAACTTTGCCGTCACCGCCTACAGTGCAACTGACGTCATGAGCCACGGGATTTAAGCCCTACAAAAGGAAGCTGCGAAAGGCGACACTCCGCAGTCCGGTGGAGCATCGAATGCAGTGCTAATTTTTCTGTTACTGTTAGGCGCAGACGTGTCCCGTACTGGTCCGATGAACCTGATGCACGGCCGGGGCGGGGAAGCAAGATAGAAGCACCAAAGCGAAGACAGATAACGTTGCCGTCACCGCCTACAGTGCAACTGACGTCATGAGCCATGGGATTTAAGCACTTTAAAAGGAAGCTGCGAAAGACGACACTCCGCAGCCGATCGAGCATCGAATGCAGTGCTAATTCTTGTCCTGTTACTTTTAGGCGCAGACGTGTCCCGTACTGGTCCGATGACCCTGATGCACGGACAGAGCGGGGAAGCAAGATAGAAGCACCAAAGCGACGACAGATATCTTCTCCGTCACCTGCTAAAGGGCAACTGACTTCATGAGCCACGGGATTTAAGCCCTACAAAAGGAAGCTGCGAAAGGCGACACTCCGCAGTCCGGTGGAGCATCGAATGCAGTGCTAATTCTTGTCCTGTTACATTCAGGAGCAGACGTGTCCCGTACTGGTCTGATGACCCTGATGCACGGCCGGAGCGGGGAAGCAAGATAGAAGCACCAAAGCGACGACAGATAACTTTGCCATCACCGCCTACAGAGCAACTCACGTCATGAGCCACGGGATTTAAGCACTACAAAAGAAAGCTGCGATAGGCGACACTCCGCACTCCGGTGGAGCATCGAATGCAGTGCTAATTCTTGTCCAGTTACTTTTAGGCACAGACGTGTCCCGTACTGGTCCGATAACCCTGATCCTCGGCCGGAGCGGGGAAGAAAGATAGAAGCACCAAAGCGACGACAGATAACTTCGTCGTCACCGCCAACAGTGCAACTGACGTCATGAGCCACGGGATTCAAGCCCTACAAAAAGAAGCTGCGAAAGGCGACACTCCGCAGTCCGGTGGAGCATCGAATGCAGTGCTAATTCTTGTTCTGTTACTTTTAGGCGCAGACTTCTCCCATACTGGTCCGATGACCCTGATGCACGGCCGGAGCGGGGAAACAAGATAGAAGCACCAAAGCGACGACAGATAACTTCGCCGTCACCGCCTACAGAGCAACTGACGTCATGAGCCACGGGAATTAAGCCCTACAAAAGCTGCGAAAGGCGACGCTCCGCAGTCCGGTGGAGCATCAAATGCAGTGCTAATTCTTGTCCTGTTACATTTAGGAGCAGACGTGTCCCGTACTGGTCCGATGACCCTGATGCACGGCCGGAGCGGGGAAGCAAGATAGAAGTTCCAAAGCGACCACAGATAACTTCGCCGTCACCGCCTACAGTGCAACTGACGTCATGAGCCATGGGACTTAAGTCCTACAAAAGGTGCGAAAGGCGACACTCCGCAGTCCGGTGGTGCATCGAATGCAGTGCTAATTCTTGTCCTGTTACTTTTAGGCGCAGACGTGTCGCGTACTGGTCCGATGACCGTGATGCACGGCCGCAGCGGGGAAGCAAGATAGAAGCACCAAAGCGACGACAGATAACTTTGCCATCACCGCCTACAGTGCAACTGACGTCATGAGCCACGGGATTTAAGCACTACAAAAGGAAGCTGCGATAGGCGATACTCCGCAGTCCGGTGGAGCATCGAATCCAGTGCTAATTCTTGTCCTGTTACTTTTAGGCGAAGACGTGTCCCGTACTGGTCCGATGACCCTGATGCACGGCCGGAGCAGGGAAGCAAGATAGAAGCACCAAAGCGAAGACTGATAACGTTGCCGTCACCGCCTACAGTGCAACTGACGTCATGGGCCATGTGTTTTAAGCTCTACAAAAGTAAGCTGCGAAAGGCGACACTCAGCAGCCGGTGGAGCATCGAATGCAGTGATAATATTTGTCCTGTTTATTTTAGGCGCAGACCTGTCCCGTACTGGTCCGATGACCCTAATGCACGGCCGGAGCGGGGAAGCAAGAGAGAAGCACCTAAATGACGACAGATAACTTCGCCGTCACCGCCTAAAGTGCAACGGACGTCATGAGCAACGGGATTTAAGCCCTACAAAAGGAAGCTGCGAATGGCGACGCTCCGCAGTCCGGTGGAGCATCAAATGCAGTGCTAATTCTTGTCCTGTTACATTTAGGAGCAGACGTGTCCCGTACTGGTCCGATGACCCTGATGCACGGCCGGAGCAGGGAAGCAAGATAGAAGCACCAAAGCGAAGACTGATAACGTTGCCGTCACCGCCTACAGTGCAACTGACGTCATGGGCCATGTGTTTTAAGCTCTACAAAAGGAAGCTGCGAAAGGCGACACTCCGCTGTCTGGTGGAGCATCGAATGCAGTGCTAATTCTTGACCTGTTACGTTTAGGCGCAGACGTGTCCCGTACTGGTCCGATGACCCTGATGCACGGACGGAGCGGGGAAGCAAGATAGAAGCACCAAAGCGACGACTGATAACTTCTCCGTCACCTCCTAAAGGGCAACTGACGTCATGAGCCACGGGATTTAAGCCCTACAAAAGGAAGCTGCGAAAGGCGACACTCCGCAGTCTGGTGGAGCATCGAATTCAGTGCTAATTCTTGTCCTGTTACTTTTAGGCGCAGACTTGTCCCATACTGGTCCGATGACCCTGATGCACGGCCGGAGCGGGGAAACAAGATAGAAGCACCAAAGCGACGACAGATAACTTCGCCGTCACCGGCTACAGAGCAACTGACGTCATGAGCCACGGGATTTAAGCCCTACAAAACGTGCGAAAGGCGACACTCCGCAGTCCGGTGGAGCATCGAATGCAGTGCTAATTCTTGTCCTGTTACATTCAGGAGCAGACGTGTCCCGTACTGGTCCGATGACCCTGATGCACGGCCGGAGCGGGGAAGCAAGATAGAAGCTCCAAAGCGACCACAGATAACTTCGCCGTCACCGCCTACAGTGCAACTGACGTCATGAGCCACGGGATTTAAGCCCTACAAAACGTGCGAAAGGCGACACTCCGCAGTCCGGTGGAGCATCGAATGCAGTGCTAATTCTTGTCCTGTTACATTCAGGAGCAGACGTGTCCCGTACTGGTCCGATGACCCTAATGCACGGCCGGAGCGGGGAAGCAAGATAGAAGCTCCAAAGCGACCACAGATAACTTCGCCGTCACCGCCTACAGTGCAACTGACGTCATGAGCCACGGGATTTAAGCCCTACAAAAGGTGCGAAAGGCTACACTCCGCAGTCCGGTGGTGCATCGAATGCAGTGCTAATTCTTGTCCTCTTACATTTAGGCGCAGACGTGTCCCGTACTGGACCGATGACCCTGAAGCACGGCCGGAGTGGGGAAGCAAGATAGAAGCAGCAAAGCGACGACAGATAACTTTGCCATCACCGCCTACTGTGCAACTGACGTCATGAGCCACGGGATTTAAGCACTACAAAAGGAAGCAGCGATAGGCGACACTCCGCAGTCCGGTGGAGCATCGAATGCAGTGCTCATTCTTGTCCAGTTACTTTTAGGCGCAGACCTGTCCCGTACTGGTCCGATGACCCTAATGCACGGCCGGAGCGGGGAAGCAAGAGAGAAGCACCTAAATGACGACAGATAACTTCGCCGTCACCGCCTAAAGTGCAACGGACGTCATGAGCAACGGGATTTAAGCCCTACAAAAGGAAGCTGCGAAAGGCGACGCTCCGCAGTCCGGTGGAGCATCAAATGCAGTGCTAATTCTTGTCCTGTTACATTTAGGAGCAGACGTGTCCCGTACTGGTCCGATGACCCTGATGCACGGCCGGAGCAGGGAAGCAAGATAGAAGCACCAAAGCGAAGACTGATAACGTTGCCGTCACCGCCTGCAGTGCAACTGACGTCATGGGTCATGTGTTTTAAGCTCTACAAAACGAAGCTGCGAAAGGCGACACTCAGCAGCCGGTGGAGCATGGAATGCAGTGATAATATTTGTCCTGTTTATTTTAGGCGCAGACGTGTCCCGTACTGGTCCGATGACCCTGATGCACGGCCGGAGCGGGGAAGCAAGAGAGAAGCACCTAAACGACGACAGATAACTTCGCCGTCACCGCCTCAAATGCAACTGACGTCATGAGCCACGGGATTTAAGCCCTACAAAAGGAAGCTGCGAAAGGCGACACTCCGCAGCCGGTGGAGCATCGAATGCAGTGCTAATTCTTGTCCTGTTACTTTTAGGCGCTGACGTGTCCCGTACTGGTCCGATGACCCTGATGCACGGCCGGAGCGGGTAAGCAAGATAGAAGCACCAAAGCGACCACAGATAACTTTGCCGTCACCACCTACAGTGCAACTGACGTAATGAGCCACGGGATTTAAGCCCTACAAAAGGTGCGAAAGGCGACACTCCGCAGTCCGGTGGAGCATCGAATGCAGTGCTAATTCTTGTCCTGTTACCTTTAGGCGCAGACGTGTCCCGTACTGGTCCGGTGACTCTGATGCACGGCCGGAGCGGGGAAGCAAGATAGAAGCACCAAAGCGACGACAGATAACTTCTCCGTCACCTCCTAAAGGGCAACTGACGTCATGAGCCACGGGATTTAAGCCCTACAAAAGGAAGCTGCGAAAGGCGACACTCCGCAGTCCGGTGGAGCATCGAATTCAGTGCTAATTCTTGTCCTGTTACTTTTAGGCGCAGACTTGTCCCATACTGGTCCGATGAACCTGATGCACGGCCGGGGCGGGGAAGCAAGATAGAAGCACCAAAGCGAAGACAGATAACGTTGCCGTCACCGCCTACAGTGCAACTGACGTCATGAGCCATGGGATTTAAGCACTACAAAAGGAAGCTGCGAAAGGCGACACTCCGCTGTCCGGTGGAGCATCGAATGCAGTGCTAATTCTTGACCTGTTACGTTTAGGCGCAGACGTGTCCCGTACTGGTCCGATGACCCTGATGCACGGACGGAGCGGGGAAGCAAGATAGAAGCACCAAAGCGACGACAGATAACATCTCCGTCACCTCCTAAAGGGCAACTGACGTCATGAGCCACGGGATTTAAGCCCTACAAAAGGAAGCTGCGAAAGGCGACACTCCGCAGTCTGGTGGAGCATCGAATTCAGTGCTAATTCTTGTCCTGTTACTTTTAGGCGCAGACTTGTCCCATACTGGTCCGATGACCCTGATGCACGGCCGGAGCGGGGAAACAAGATAGAAGCACCAAAGCGACGACAGATAACTTTGCCATCACCGCCTACTGTGCAACTGACGTCATGAGCCACGGGATTTAAGCACTACAAAAGGAAGCAGCGATAGGCGACACTCCGCAGTCCGGTGGAGCATCGAATGCAGTGCTAATTCTTGTCCAGTTACTTTTAGGCACAGACGTGTCCCGTACTGGTCCGATGACCCTGATGCACGGCCTGAGCGGGGAAGCAAGATAGAAGCACCAAAGCGACGACAGATAACTTCGTCGTCACCGCCTACAGTGCAACTGAAGTCATGAGCCACGGGATTCAAGCCCTACAAAAAGAAGCTGCGAAAAGCGACACTCCGCAGCCGGTGGAGCATCGAATGCAGTGCTAATTCTTGTCCTGTTAGTTTTAGGCGCAGACGAGTCCCGTACTGGTCCGATGACCCTGATGCACGGCCGGAGCGGGGAAGCAAGAGAGAAGCACCTAAACGACGACATATAACTTCGCCGTCACCGCCTCAAATGCATTTGATGTCATGAGCCACGGGATTTAAGCCCTACAAAAGGAAGCTGCGAAAGGCGACACTCCGCAGCCGATGGAGCATCGAATGCAGGGCTAATTCTTGTCCTATTACTTTTAGGCGCAGACGTGTCCCGTACTGGTTCGATGACCCTGATGCACGGCCGGAGCGGGGAAGCAAGATAGAAGCATCAACGCGACGACAGATAACTTCGCCGTCACCTCCTAAAGGGCAACTGACGACATGAGACACGAAATTTAAGCCTTACAAAAGGAAGCTGCGAAAAGCGACACTCCGCAGTCCATTGGAGCATTGAATTCAGTGCTAATTCTTGTCCTGTTACTTTTAGGCGCAGACTTGTCCCATACTGGTCCGATGACCCTGATGCACGGCCGGAGCGGGGAAACAAGATAAAAGCACCTAAACGACGACAGATAACTTCGCCGTCACCGCCTAAAGTGCAACGAACGTCATGAGCAACGGGATTTAAGCCCTACAAAAGGAAGCTGCGAAAGGCCACACTCCGCAGCCGGTGGAGCATCGAATGCAGTGCTAATTCTTGTCCTGTTACTTTTAGGCGCAGACGTGTCCCGTACTGGTCCGATGACCCTGATGCACGGCCGGAGCGGGGAAACAAGATAGAAGCACCAAAGCGACGACAGATAACTTCGCCGCCACCGGCTACAGAGCAACTGACGTCATGAGCCACGGGATTTAAGCCCTACAAAACGTGCGAAAGGCGACACTCCGCAGTCCGGTGGAGCATCGAATGCAGTGCTAATTCTTGTCCTGTTACATTCAGGAGCAGACGTGTCCCGTACTGGTCCGATGACCCTTATGCACGGCCGGAGCGGGGAAGCAAGATAGAAGCTCCAAAGCGACCACAGATAACTTCGCCGTCACCGCCTACAGTGCAACTGACGTCATGAGCCACGGGATTTAAGCCCTACAAAAGGTGCGAAAGGCTACACTCCGCAGTCCGGTGGTGCATCGAATGCAGTGCTAATTCTTGTCCTCTTACATTTAGGCGCAGACGTGTCCCGTACTGGACCGATGACCCTGAAGCACGGCCGGAGTGGGGAAGCAAGATAGAAGCAGCAAAGCGACGACAGATAACTTTGCCATCACCGCCTACTGTGCAACTGACGTCATGAGCCACGGGATTTAAGCACTACAAAAGGAAGCAGCGATAGGCGACACTCCGCAGTCCGGTGGAGCATCGAATGCAGTGCTAATTCTTGTCCAGTTACTTTTAGGCGCAGACCTGTCCCGTACTGGTCCGATGACCCTAATGCACGGCCGGAGCGGGGAAGCAAGAGAGAAGCACCTAAATGACGACAGATCACTTCGCCGTCACCGCCTAAAGTGCAACGGACGTCATGAGCAACGGGATTTAAGCCCTACAAAAGGAAGCTGCGAAAGGCGACGCTCCGCAGTCCGGTGGAGCATCAAATGCAGTGCTAATTCTTGTCCTGTTACATTTAAGAGCAGACGTGTCCCGTACTGGTCCGATGACCCTGATGCACGGCCGGAGCAGGGAAGCAAGATAGAAGCACCAAAGCGAAGACTGATAACGTTGCCGTCACCGCCTACAGTGCAACTGACGTCATGGGCCATGTGTTTTAAGCTCTACAAAAGGAAGCTGCGAAAGGCGACACTCAGCAGCCGGTGGAGCATGGAATGCAGTGATAATATTTGTCCTGTTTATTTTAGGCGCAGACGTGTCCCGTACTGGTCCGATGACCCTGATGCACGGCCGGAGCGGGGAAGCAAGAGAGAAGCACCTAAACGACGACAGATAACTTCGCCGTCACCGCCTCAAATGCAACTGACGTCATGAGCCACGGGATATAAGCCCTACAAAAGGAAGCTGCGAAAGGCGACACTCCGCAGCCGGTGGAGCATCGAATGCAGTGCTAATTCTTGTCCTGTTACTTTTACGCGCTGACGTGTCCCGTACTGGTCCGATGACCCTGATGCACGGCCGGAGCGGGTAAGCAAGATAGAAGCACCAAAGCGACCACAGATAACTTTGCCGTCACCACCTACAGTGCAACTGACGTAATGAGCCACGGGATTTAAGCCCTACAAAAGGTGCGAAAGGCGACACTCCGCAGTCCGGTGGAGCATCGAATTCAGTGCTAATTCTTGTCCTGTTACTTTTAGGCGCAGACTTGTCCCATACTGGTCCGATGAACCTGATGCACGGCCGGGGCGGGGAAGCAAGATAGAAGCACCAAAGCGAAGACAGATAACGTTGCCGTCACCGCCTACAGTGCAACTGACGTCATGAGCCATGGGATTTAAGCACTACAAAAGGAAGCTGCGAAAGGCGACACTCCGCTGTCCGGTGGAGCATCGAATGCAGTGCTAATTCTTGACCTGTTACGTTTAGGCGCAGACGTGTCCCGTACTGGTCCGATGACCCTGATGCACGGACGGAGCGGGGAAGCAAGATAGAAGCACCAAAGCGACGACAGATAACATCTCCGTCACCTCCTAAAGGGCAACTGACGTCATGAGCCACGGGATTTAAGCCCTACAAAAGGAAGCTGCGAAAGGCGACACTCCGCAGTCTGGTGGAGCATCGAATTCAGTGCTAATTCTTGTCCTGTTACTTTTAGGCGCAGACTTGTCCCATACTGGTCCGATGACCCTGATGCACGGCCGGAGCGGGGAAACAAGATAGAAGCACCAAAGCGACGACAGATAACTTCGCCGTCACCGCCTACAGAGCAACTGACGTCATGAGCCACGGGATTTAAGCCCTACAAAACGTGCGAAAGGCGACACTCCGCAGTCCGGTGGAGCATCGAATGCAGTGCTAATTCTTGTCCTGTTACATTCAGGAGCAGACGTGTCCCGTACTGGTCCGATGACCCTGATGCACGGCCGGAGCGGGGAAGCAAGATAGAAGCTCCAAAGCGACCACAGATAACTTCGCCGTCACCGCCTACAGTGCAACTGACGTCATGAGCCACGGGATTTAAGCCCTACAAAAGGTGCGAAAGGCTACACTCCGCAGTCCGGTGGTGCATCGAATGCAGTGCTAATTCTTGTCCTCTTACATTTAGGCGCAGACGTGTCCCGTACTGGACCGATGACCCTGAAGCACGGCCGGAGTGGGGAAGCAAGATAGAAGCAGCAAAGCGACGACAGATAACTTTGCCATCACCGCCTACTGTGCAACTGACGTCATGAGCCACGGGATTTAAGCACTACAAAAGAAAGCAGCGATAGGCGACACTCCGCAGTCCGGTGGAGCATCGAATGCAGTGCTAATTCTTGTCCAGTTACTTTTAGGCACAGACGTGTCCCGTACTGGTCCGATGACCCTGATGCACGGCCGGAGCGGGGAAGCAAGATAGAAGCACCAAAGCGACGACAGATAACTTCGTCGTCACCGCCTACAGTGCAACTGAAGTCATGAGCCACGGGATTCAAGCCCTACAAAAAGAAGCTGCGAAAAGCGACACTCCGCAGTCCGGTGGAGCATCGAATGCAGTGCTAATTCTTGTTCTGTTACTTTTATGCGCAGACGTGTCCCATACTGGTCCGATGAACCTGATGCACGGCCGGGGCAGGGAAGCAAGATAGAAGCACGAAAGCGAAGAGAGATAACGTTGCCGTCACCGCCTACAGTGCAACTGACGTCATGAGCCATGTGTTTTAAGCACTACAAAAGGAAGCTGCGAAAGGCGACACTCCGCAGCCGATGGAGCATCGAATGCAGGGCTAATTCTTGTCCTATTACTTTTAGGCGCAGACGTGTCCCGTACTGGTCCGATGACCCTGATGCACGGCCGGAGCGGGGAAGCAAGATAGAAGCATCAACGCGACGACAGATAACTTCGCCGTCACCTCCTAACGGGCAACTGACGTCATGAGACACGAAATTTAAGCCTTACAAAAGGAAGCTGCGAAAAGCGACACTCCGCAGTCCATTGGAGCATTGAATTCAGTGCTAATTCTTGTCCTGTTACTTTTAGGCGCAGACTTGTCCCATACTGGTCCGATGACCCTGATGCACGGCCGGAGCGGGGAAACAAGATAAAAGCACCTAAACGACGACAGATAACTTCGCCGTCACCGCCTAAAGTGCAACGAACGTCATGAGCAACGGGATTTGAGCCCTACAAAAGGAAGCTGCGAAAGGCGACACTCCGCAGCCGGTGGAGCATCGAATGCAGTGCTAATTCTTGTCCTGTTACTTTTAGGCGCAGACGGGTCCCGTACTGGTCCGATGAACCTGATTCACGGCCGGGACAGGGAAGCAAGATAGAAAGACCAAATTGAAGACAGATAACGTTGCCGTCACCGCCTACAGTGCAACCGACGTCATGAGCCATGTGCTTTAAGCACTACAAAAGGAAGCTGCGAAAGGCGACACTCCGCAGTCCGGTGGAGCATCCAATTCAGTGCTAATTCTTGTCCTGTTACTTTTAGGCGCAGACGTGTCCCGTACTGGTCCGATGACCCTGATGCACGGCCGGAGCGGGGAAACAAGATAGAAGCACCAAAGCGACGACAGATAACTTCGCCGTCACCGCCTACAGAGCAACTGACGTCATGAGCCACGGGATTTAAGCCCTACAAATGGTGCGAAAGGCGACACTCCGCAGTCCGGTGGAGCATCGAATGCAGTGCTAATTCTTGTCCTGTTACATTTAGGAGCAGACGTGTCCCGTACTGGTCCGATGACCCTGATGCACGGCCGGAGCGGGGAAGCAAGATAGAAGCTCCAAAGCGACCACATATAACTTCGCCGTCACCGCCTACAGTGCAACTGACGTCATGAACCACGGGATTTAAGCCCTTCAAAAGGTGCGAAAGGCGACACTCCGCAGTCCGGTGGAGCATCGAATGCAGTGCTAATTCTTGTCCTGTTACTTTTAGGCGCAGACGTGTCGCGTACTGGTCCGATGACCGTGATGCACGGCCGGAGCGGGGAAGCAAGATAGAAGCACCAAAGCGACGACAGATAACTTTGCCATCACCGCCTACAGTGCAACTGACGTCATGCGCCACGGGATTTAAGCACTACAAAAGGAAGCTGCGATAGGCGATACTCCGCAGTCCGGTGGAGCATCGAATGCAGTGCTAATTCTTGTCCTGTTACGTTTAGGCGCAGACGTGTCCCGTACTGGTCCGATGACCCTGATGCACGGCCGGAGCGGGGAAGCACGATAGAAGCACCAAAGCAACGACAGATAACTTCGTCGTCACCGCCTACAGTGCAACTGACGTCATGAGCCACGGGATTCAAGCCCTACAAGAAGAAGCTGCGAAAGGCGACACTCCGCAGCCGATGGAGCATCGAATGCAGGGCTAATTCTTGTCCTATTACATTTAGGCGCAGACGTGTCCCGTACTGGTCCGATGACCCTGATGCAGGGCCGGAGCGGGGAAGCAAGATAGAAGCATCAAAGCGACGACAGATAACTTCGCCGTCACCTCCTACAGTGCAACTGACGTCATGGGCCATGTGTTTTAAGCACTACAAAAGGAAGCTGCGAAAGGCGACACTCAGCAGCCGGTGGAGCATCGAATGCAGTTCTAATACTTGTCCAGTTAATTTTAGGCGCAGACATGTCCCGTACTGGTCCGATGACCCTGATGCACGGCCGGAGCGGGGAAGCAAGAGAGAAGCACCTAAACGACGACAGATAACTTCGCCGTCACCGCCTAAAGTGCAACGGACGTGATGAGCAACGGGATTTAAGCCCTACAAAAGGTGCGAAAGGCGACACTCCGCAGCCGGTGGAGCATCGAATGCCGTGCTAATTCTTGTCCTGTTACTTTTATGCACAGACGTGTCCCATACTGGTCCCATGAACCTGATGCACGGCCGGGGCGGGGAAGCAAGATAGAAGCAACAAAGCGAAGACAGATAACGTTGCCGTCACCGCCTATAGTGCAACTGACGTCATGAACCATGGCTTATAAGCACTACAAAAGGAAGCTGCGAAAGGCGACTCTCCGCAGCCGGTGGAGCATCGAATGCAGTGCTAATTCTTGTCCTGTTAGTTTTAGGCGCAGACGAGTCCCGTACTGGTCCGATGACCCTGATGCACGGCCGGAGCGGGGAAGCAAGAGAGAAGCACCTAAACGACGACATATAACTTCGCCGTCACCGCCTCAAATGCAACTGATGTCATGAGCCACGGGATTTAAGCCCTACAAAAGGAAGCTGCGAAAGGCGACACTCCGCAGCCGGTGGAGCATCGAATGCAGTGCTAATTCTTGTCCTGTTACTTTTAGGCGCAGACGTGTCCCGTACTGGTCCGATGAACCTGATGCACGGCCGGGGCGGGGAAGCAAGATAGAAGCACCAAAGCGAAGACAGCTAACGTTGCCGTCACCGCCTACAGTGCAACTGACGTCATGAGCCATGGGATTTAAGCACTTCAAAAGGAAGCTGCGAAAGGCGACACTCCGCAGCCGATGGAGCATCGAATGCAGTGCTAATTCTTGTCGTGTTACTTTTAGGCGCAGACGTGTCCCGTACTGGTCCGATGACCCTGATGCACGGACAGAGCGGGGAAGCAAGATAGAAGCACCAAAGCGACGACAGATATCTTCTCCGTCACCTGCTAAAGGGCAACTGACTTCATGAGCCACGGGATTTAAGCCCTACAAAAGGAAGCTGCGAAAGGCGACACTCCGCAGTCCGGTGGAGCATCGAATGCAGTGCTAATTCTTGTCCTGTTACATTCAGGAGCAGACGTGTCCCGTACTGGTCTGATGACCCTGATGCACAGCCGGAGCGGGGAAGCAAGATAGAAGCACCAAAGCGACGACAGATAACTTTGCCATCACCGCCTACAGAGCAACTCACGTCATGAGCCACGGGATTTAAGCACTACAAAAGAAAGCTGCGATAGGCGACACTCCGCACTCCGGTGGAGCATCGAATGCAGTGCTAATTCTTGTCCAGTTACTTTTAGGCACAGACGTGTCCCGTACTGGTCCGATAACCCTGATCCTGGGCCGGAGCGGGGAAGAAAGATAGAAGCACCAAAGCGACGACAGATAACTTCGTCGTCACCGCCAACAGTGCAACTGACGTCATGAGCCACGAGATTCAAGCCCTACAAAAAGAAGCTGCGAAAGGCGACACTCCGCAGTCCGGTGGAGCATCGAATGCAGTGCTAATTCTTGTTCTGTTACTTTTAGGCGCAGACTTCTCCCATACTGGTCCGATGACCCTGATGCATGGCCGGAGCAGAGAAACAAGATAGAAGCACCAAAGCGACGACAGATAACTTCGCCGTCACCGCCTACAGAGCAACTGACGTCATGAGCCACGGGAATTAAACCCTACAAAAGCTGCGAAAGGCGACGCTCCGCAGTCCGGTGGAGCATCAAATGCAGTGCTAATTCTTGTCCTGTTACATTTAGGAGCAGACGTGTCCCGTACTGGTCCGATGACCCTGATGCACGGCCGGAGCGGGGAAGCAAGATAGAAGTTCCAAAGCGACCACAGATAACTTCGCCGTCACCGCCTACAGTGCAACTGACGTCATGAGCCATGGGATTTAATTCCTACAAAAGGTGCAAAAGGCGACACTCCGCAGTCCGGTGGTGCATCGAATGCAGTGCTAATTCTTGTCCTGTTACTTTTAGGTGCAGACGTGTCGCGTACTGGTCCGATGACCGTGATGCACGGCCGCAGCGGGGAAGCAAGATAGAAGCACCAAAGCGACGACAGATAACTTTGCCATCACCGCCTACAGTGCAACTGACGTCATGAGCCACGGGATTTAAGCACTACAAAAGGAAGCTGCGATAGGCGATACTCCGCAGTCCGGTGGAGCATCGAATGCAGTGCTAATTCTTGTCCTGTTACTTTTAGGCGAAGACGTGTCCCGTATTGGTCCGATGACCCTGATGCACGGCCGGAGCAGGGAAGCAAGATAGAAGCACCAAAGCGAAGACTGATAACGTTGCCGTCACCGCCTACAGTGCAACTGACGTCATGGGCCATGTGTTTTAAGCTCTACAAAAGGAAGCTGCGAAAGGCGACACTCAGCAGCCGGTGGAGCATCGAATGCAGTGATAATATTTGTCCTGTTTATTTTACGCACAGACCTGTCCCGTACTGGTCCGATGACCCTAATGCACGGCCGGAGCGGGGAAGCAAGAGAGAAGCACCTAAATGACGACAGATAACTTCGCCGTCACCGCCTAAAGTGCAACGGACGTCATGAGCAACGGGATTTAAGCACTACAAAAGGAAGCTGCGATAGGCGATACTCCGCAGTCCGGTGGAGCATCGAATGCAGTGTTAATTCTTGTCCTGTTAAGTTTAGGCGCAGACGTGTCCCGTACTGGTCCGATGACCCTGATGCACGGCCGGAGCGGGGAAGCACGATAGAAGCACCAAAGCAACGACAGATAACTTCGTCGTCACCGCCTACAGTGCAACTGACGTCATGAGCCACGAGATTTAAGCCCTACAAAAGGTGCGAAAGGCGACACTCCGCAGTCCGGTGGTGCATCGAATGCAGTGCTAATTCTTGTCCTCTTAAATTTAGGCGCAGACGTGTCCCGTACTGGACCGATGACCCTGATGCACGGCCGGAGTGGGGAAGCAAGATAGAAGCACCAAAGCGACGACAGATAACTTTGCCATCACCGCCTACAGTGCAACGGACGTCATGAGCCACGGGATTTAAGCACTACAAAAGGAAGCTGCGATAGGCGACACTCCGCAGTCCGGTGGAGCATCGAATGCAGTGCTAATTCTTGTCCAGTTATTTTAGGCGCAGACGTGTCTCGTACTGGCCCGATGACCCTGATGCACGGCCGGAGCGGGGAAGCAAGATAGAAGCACCAAAGCGACGACAGATAACTTCGTCCTCACCGCCTACAGTGCAACTGACGTCATGAGCCACGGGATTCAAGCCCTACAAAAGGTGCGAAAGGCGACACTCCGCAGTCCGGTGGAGCATCGAATGCAGTGCTAATTCTTGTCCTGTTACTTTTAGGCGCAGACGTGTCCCGTACTGGTCCGATGACCCTGATGCACGGCCGGAGCGGGGAAGCAAGATAGAAGCGTCAAAGCGACGACAGATAACTTCGCCGTCACCTCCGAAAGGGCAACTGACGTCATGAGACACGGGATTTAAGCGTTACAAAAGGAAGCTGCGAAAGGCGATACTCCGCAGTCCGGTGGAGCATCACATGCAGTGCTAATTCTTGTCCTGTTACTTTTAGGCGCAGACGTGTCCCGTACTGGTCTGATGACCCTGATGCACGGCCGGAGCGGGGAAGCAAGATAGAAGCTCCAAAGCGACCACAGATAACTTCGCCGTCACCGCCTACAGTGCAACTGACGTCATGAACCACGGGATTTAAGCACTACAAAAGGAAGCTGCGATAGGCGATACTCCGCAGTCCGGTGGAGCATCGAATGCAGTATTAATTCTTGTCCTGTTACGTTTAGGCGCAGACGTGTCCCGTACTGGTCCGATGACCCTGATGCACGGCCGGAGCGGGGAAGCACGATAGAAGCACCAAAGCAACGACAGATAACTTCGTCGTCACCGCCTACAGTGCAACTGACGTCATGAGCCACGGGATTCAAGCCCTACAAGACGAAGCTGCGAAAGGCGACACTAAGCAGTCCGGTGGAGCATCGAATGCAGTGCTAATTCTTGTTCTGTTACCTTTATACGCAGACGTGTCCCATACTGGTCCGATGAACCTGATGCACGGCCGGAGCGGGGAAGCAAGATAGAAGCATCAAAGCGACGACAGATAACTTCGCCGTCACCTCCTACAGTGCAACTGACGTCATGAGCCACGGGATTTAAGCCCTACAAAAGGAAGCTGCGAAAGGCGACACTCCGCAGTCCGGTGGAGCATCGAATGCAGTGCTAATTCTTCTGTTACTTTTAGGCGCAGACGTGTCCCGTACTGGTCCGATGAACCTGATGCACGGCCGGGGCGGGGAAGCAAGATAGAAGCACCAAAGCCAAGACAGATAACGTTGCCGTCACCGCCTACAGTGCAACTGACGTCATGAGCCATGGGATTTAAGCACTACAAAAGGAAGCTGCGAAAGGCGACACTCCGCAACCGATGGAGCAACGAATGCACTGCTAATTCTTGTCCTGTTACTTTTAAGCGCAGACGTGTCCCGTAGTGGGCCGATGACCTTGATGCACGGACAGAGCGGGGAAGCAAGATAGAAGCACCAAAGCGACGACAGATAACTTCTCCGTCACCTCATAAAGGGCAACTGACGTCATGAGCCACGGGATTTAAGCCCTACAAAAGAAAGCTGCGAAAGGCGACACTCCGCAGTCCGGTGGAGCATCGAATTCAGTGCTAATTCTTGTCCTGTTACTTTTAGGCGCAGACTTGTCCCATACTGGTCCGATGACCCTGATGCACGGCCGCAGCGGGGAAACAAGATAGAAGCACCAAAGCGACGACAGATAACTTCGCCGTCACCGCCTACAGAGCAACTGACGTCATGAGCCACGGGATTTAAGCCCTACAAAAGCTGCGAAAGGCGACACTCCGCAGTCCGGTGGAGCATCGAATGCAGTGCTAATTCTTGTCCTGTTACATTCAGGAGCAGACGTGTCCCGTACTGGTCCGATGACCCTGATGCACGGCCGGAGCGGGGAAGCAAGATAGAAGCTCCAAAGCGACCACAGATAACTTTGCCATCACCGCCTACAGTGCAACGGACGTCATGAGCCACGGGATTTAAGCACTACAAAAGGAAGCTGCGATAGGCGACACTCCGCAGTCCGGTGGAGCATCGAATGCAGTGCTAATTCTTGTCCAGTTATTTTAGGCGCAGACGTGTCCCGTACTGGTCCGATGACCCTGATGCACGGCCGGAGAGGGGAAGCAAGATAGAAGCACCAAAGCGACGACAGATAACTTCGTCCTCACCGCCTACAGTGCAACTGACGTCATGAGCCACGGGATTCAAGCCCTACAAAAGGTGCGAAAGGCGACACTCCGCAGTCCGGTGGAGCATCGAATGCAGTGCTAATTCTTGTCCTGTTAATTTTAGGCGCAGACGTGTCGCGTACTGGTCCGATGACCGTGATGCACGGCCGGGGCAGGGAAGCAAGATAGAAGCACCAAAGCGAAGACAGATAACGTTGCCGTCACCGCCTACAGTGCAACTGACGTCATGGGCCATGTGTTTTAAGGACTACAAAATGAAGCTGCGAAAGGCGACACTCACAGCCGGTGGAGCATCGAATGCAGTGCTAATACTTGTCCTGTTAATTTTAGGCGCAGACGTGTCCCGTACTGGTCCGATGACCCTGATGCACGGCCGGAGCGGGGAAGCATGATAGAAGCATCAAAGCGACGACAGATAACTTCGCCGTCACCTCCTAAAGGGCAACTGACGTCATGAGACACGGGATTTAAGCCTTACAAAAGGAAGCTGCGAAAGGCGACACTCCGCAGTCCGGTGGAGCATCGAATTCAGTGCTAATTCTTGTCCTGTTACTTTTAGGCGCAGACTTGTCCCATACTGGTGCGATGACCCTGATGCACGGCCGGAGCGGGGAAACAAGATAGAAGCACCAAAGCGACGACAGATAACTTCGCCGTCACCGCCTACAGAGCAACTGACGTCATGAGCCACAGAATTTAAGCCCTACAAAAGGTGCGAAAGGCGACACTCCGCAGTCCGGTGGAGCATCGAATGCAGTGCTAATTCTTGTCCTGTTACTTAAGGGAGCAGACGTGTCTCGTACTGGTCCGATGACCCTGATGCACGGCAGGAGCGGGGAAGCAAGAGAGAAGCACCTAAGCGACGACAGATAACTTCGCCGTCACCGCCTACAGTGCAACAGACATCATGAGCCACGGGATTTAAGCCCTACAAAAGGAAGCTGCGAATGGCGACACTCCGCAGTCAGGTGGAGCATCGAATGCAGGGCTAATTCTTCTGTTACTTTTAGGCGCACACGCGTCCCGTACGGGTCCGATGAACCTGATGCACGGCCGGGGCGGGGAAGCAAGATAGAAGCACCAAAGAGAAGACAGATAACGTTGCCGTCACCACCTACAGTGCAACTGACGTCATGAGCCATGGGATTTAAGCACTACAAAAGGAAGCTGCGAAAGGCGACACTCCGCAGCCGATGGAGCATCGAATGCAGTGCTAATTCTTGTCCTGTTATTTTAGGCGCAGACGTGTCCCGTACTGGTCCGATGACCCTGATGCACGGCCGGAGCGGGGAAGCAAGATAGAAGCACCAAAGCGACGACAGATAACTTCGCCGTCATCGCCTGCAGTGCAACAGACGTCATGAGCCACGGGATTTAAGCCCTACAAAAGGAAGCTGCGAAAGGCGACACTCCGCAGTCAGGTGGAGCATCGAATGCAGGGCTACTTCTTGTCCTGTTACTTTTAGGCGCAGACTTTTCCCATACTGGCCCGATGACCCTGATGCACGGCCGGAGCGGGGAAACAAGATAGAAGCACCAAAGCGACGACAGATAACTTCGCCGTCACCACCTACAGAGCAACTGACGTCATGAGCCACGGGATTTAAGCCCTACAAAAGGTGCGAGAGGCGACACTCCGCAGTCCGGTGGAGCATCGAATGCAGTGCTAATTCTTGTCCTGATACTTTTGGGAGCAGACGTGTCCCGTACTGCTCCGATGACCCTGATGCACGGCCGGAGCGGGGAAGCAAGAGAGAAGATCCTAAACGACCACAGATAACTTCGCCGTCACCGCCTAAAGTGCAACGGACGTCATGAGCCACGGGATTCAAGCCCTACAAGACGAAGCTGCGAAAGGCGACACTAAGCAATCCGGTGGAGCATCGAATGCAGTGCTAATTCTTGTTCTGTTACCTTTATACGCAGACGTGTCCCATAGTGGTCGGATGAACCTGATGCACGGCCGGGGCGGGGAAGCAAGATAGAAGCACCAAAGCGAAGACAGATAACGTTGCCGTCACCGCCTACAGTGCAACTGACGTCATGAGCCATGGGATTTAAGCACTACAAAAGGAAGCTGCGAAAGGCGACACTCCGCAGCCGATGGAGCATCGAATGCAGTGCTAATTCTTGTCCTGTTACTTTTAGGCGCAGACGTGTCCCGTACTGGTCCGATGACCCTGATGCACGGCCGGAGCGGGGAAGCAAGATAGAAGCATCAAAGCGACGACAGATAACTTCGCCGTCACCTCCTAAAGGGCAACTGACGTCATGAGACACGGGATTTAAGCCTTACAAAAGGAAGCTGCGAAAGGCGACACTCCGCAGTCCGGTGGAGCATCGAATTCAGTGCTAATTCTTCTCCTGTTACTTTTAGGCGCAGACTTTTCCCATACTGGCCCGATGACCCTGATGCACGGCCGGAGCGGGGAAACAAGATATAAGCACCAAAGCGACGACAGATAACTTCGCCGTCACCGCCTACAGAGCAACTGACGTCATGAGCCACAGTATTTAAGCCCTACAAAAGGTGCGAAAGGCGACACTCCGCAGTCCGGTGGAGCATCGAATGCAGTGCTAATTCTTGTCCTGTTACTTTTGGGAGCAGACGTGTCCCGTACTGCTCCGATGACCCTGATGCACGGCCGGAGCGGGGAAGCAAGAGAGAAGATCCTAAACGACGACAGATAACTTCGCCGTCACCGCCTAAAGTGCAACGGACGTCATGAGCCACGGGATTCAAGCCCTACAAAAAGAAGCTGCGAAAGGCGACACTCCGCAGTCCGGTGGAGCATCGAATGCAGTGCTAATTCTTGTTCTGTTACTTTTAGGCGCAGACTTCTCCCATACTGGTCCGATGACCCTGATGCATGGCCGGAGCGGAGAAACAAGATAGAAGCACCAAAGCGACGACAGATAACTTCGCCGTCACCGCCTACAGAGCAACTGACGTCATGAGCCACGGGAATTAAACCCTACAAAAGCTGCGAAAGGCGACGCTCCGCAGTCCGGTGGAGCATCAAATGCAGTGCTAATTCTTGTCCTGTTACATTTAGGAGCAGACGTGTCCCGTACTGGTCCGATGACCCTGATGCACGGCCGGAGCGGGGAAGCAAGATAGAAGTTCCAAAGCGACCACAGATAACTTCGCCGTCACCGCCTACAGTGCAACTGACGTCATGAGCCATGGGATTTAAGTCCTACAAAAGGTGCAAAAGGCGACACTCCGCAGTCCGGTGGTGCATCGAATGCAGTGCTAATTCTTGTCCTGTTACTTTTAGGCGCAGACGTGTCGCGTACTGGTCCGATGACCGTGATGCACGGCCGCAGCGGGGAAGCAAGATAGAAGCACCAAAGCGACGACAGATAACTTTGCCATCACCGCCTACAGTGCAACTGACGTCATGAGCCACGGGATTTAAGCACTACAAAAGGAAGCTGCGATAGGCGATACTCCGCAGTCCGGTGGAGCATCGAATGCAGTGCTAATTCTTGTCCTGTTACTTTTAGGCGAAGACGTGTCCCGTATTGGTCCGATGACCCTGATGCACGGCCGGAGCAGGGAAGCAAGATAGAAGCACCAAAGCGAAGACTGATAACGTTGCCGTCACCGCCTACAGTGCAACTGACGTCATGGGCCATGTGTTTTAAGCTCTACAAAAGGAAGCTGCGAAAGGCGACACTTAGCAGCCGGTGGAGCATCGAATGCAGTGATAATATTTGTCCTGTTTATTTTACGCACAGACCTGTCCCGTACTGGTCCGATGACCCTAATGCACGGCCGGAGCGGGGAAGCAAGAGAGAAGCACCTAAATGACGACAGATAACTTCGCCGTCACCGCCTACAGAGCAACTGACGTCATGAGCCACGGGATTTAAGCCCTACAAAAGCTGCGAAAGGCGACACTCCGCAGTCCGGTGGAGCGTCGAATGCAGTGCTAATTCTTGTCCTGTTACATTCAGGAGCAGACGTGTCCCGTACTGGTCCGATGACCCTGATGCACGGCCGGAGCGGGGAAGCAAGATAGAAGCTCCAAAGCGACCACAGATAACTTTGCCATCACCGCCTACAGTGCAACGGACGTCATGAGCCACGGGATTTAAGCACTACAAAAGGAAGCTGCGATAGGCGACACTCCGCAGTCCGGTGGAGCATCGAATGCAGTGCTAATTCTTGTCCAGTTATTTTAGGCGCAGACGTGTCCCGTACTGGTCCGATGACCCTGATGCACGGCCGGAGAGGGGAAGCAAGATAGAAGCACCAAAGCGACGACAGATAACTTCGTCCTCACCGCCTACAGTGCAACTGACGTCATGAGACACGGGATTTAAGCCTTACAAAAGGAAGCTGCGAAAGGCGACACTCCGCAGTCCGGTGGAGCATCGAATTCAGTGCTAATTCTTGTCCTGTTACTTTTAGGCGCAGACTTGTCCCATACTGGTGCGATGACCCTGATGCACGGCCGGAGCGGGGAAACAAGATAGAAGCACCAAAGCGACGACAGATAACTTCGCCGTCACCGCCTACAGAGCAACTGACGTCATGAGCCACAGAATTTAAGCCCTACAAAAGGTGCGAAAGGCGACACTCCGCAGTCCGGTGGAGCATCGAATGCAGTGCTAATTCTTGTCCTGTTACTTAAGGGAGCAGACGTGTCCCGTACTGGTCCGATGACCCTGATGCACGGCAGGAGCGGGGAAGCAAGAGAGAAGCACCTAAGCGACGACAGATAACTTCGCCGTCACCTCCTAAAGTGCAACGGACGTCATGAGCAACGGGATTTAAGCCCTACAAAAGGAAGCTGCGAAAGGCGACACTCCTCAGCCGGTGGAGCATCGAATGCAGTGCTAATTCTTGTCCTGTTACTTTTAGGCGCAGACGTGTCCCGTACTGGTCCGATGACCCTGATGCACAGCCGGAGCGGGGAAGCAAGATAGAAGCACCAAAGCGACGACAGATAACTTCGCCGTCACCGCCTACAGTGCAACAGACATCATGAGCCACGGGATTTAAGCCCTACAAAAGGAAGCTGCGAATGGCGACACTCCGCAGTCAGGTGGAGCATCGAATGCAGGGCTAATTCTTCTGTTACTTTTAGGCGCACACGCGTCCCGTACGGGTCCGATGAACCTGATGCACGGCCGGGGCGGGGAAGCAAGATAGAAGCACCAAAGAGAAGACAGATAACGTTGCCGTCACCACCTACAGTGCAACTGACGTCATGAGCCATGGGATTTAAGCACTACAAAAGGAAGCTGCGAAAGGCGACACTCCGCAGCCGATGGAGCATCGAATGCAGTGCTAATTCTTGTCCTGTTATTTTAGGCGCAGACGTGTCCCGTACTGGTCCGATGACCCTGATGCACGGCCGGAGCGGGGAAGCAAGATAGAAGCACCAAAGCGACGACAGATAACTTCGCCGTCATCGCCTGCAGTGCAACAGACGTCATGAGCCACGGGATTTAAGCCCTACAAAAAGAAGCTGCGAAAGGCGACACTCCGCAGTCAGGTGGAGCATCGAATGCAGGGCTACTTCTTGTCCTGTTACTTTTAGGCGCAGACTTTTCCCATACTGGCCCGATGACCCTGATGCACGGCCGGAGCGGGGAAACAAGATAGAAGCACCAAAGCGACGACAGATAACTTCGCCGTCACCACCTACAGAGCAACTGACGTCATGAGCCACGGGATTTAAGCCCTACAAAAGGTGCGAGAGGCGACACTCCGCAGTCCGGTGGAGCATCGAATGCAGTGCTAATTCTTGTCCTGATACTTTTGGGAGCAGACGTGTCCCGTACTGCTCCGATGACCCTGATGCACGGCCGGAGCGGGGAAGCAAGAGAGAAGATCCTAAACGACCACAGATAACTTCGCCGTCACCGCCTAAAGTGCAACGGACGTCATGAGCCACGGGATTCAAGCCCTACAAGACGAAGCTGCGAAAGGCGACACTAAGCAATCCGGTGGAGCATCGAATGCAGTGCTAATTCTTGTTCTGTTACCTTTATACGCAGACGTGTCCCATACTGGTCGGATGAACCTGATGCACGGCCGGGGCGGGGAAGCAAGATAGAAGCACCAAAGCGAAGACAGATAACGTTGCCGTCACCGCCTACAGTGCAACTGACGTCATGAGCCATGGGATTTAAGCACTACAAAAGGAAGCTGCGAAAGGCGACACTCCGCAGCCGATGGAGCATCGAATGCAGTGCTAATTCTTGTCCTGTTACTTTTAGGCGCAGACGTGTCCCGTACTGGTCCGATGACCCTGATGCACGGCCGGAGCGGGGAAGCAAGATAGAAGCATCAAAGCGACGACAGATAACTTCGCCGTCACCTCCTAAAGGGCAACTGACGTCATGAGACACGGGATTTAAGCCTTACAAAAGGAAGCTGCGAAAGGCGACACTCCGCAGTCCGGTGGAGCATCGAATTCAGTGCTAATTCTTCTCCTGTTACTTTTAGGCGCAGACGTGTCCCATACTGGCCCGATGACCCTGATGCACGGCCGGAGCGGGGAAACAAGAGAGAAGATCCTAAACGACGACAGATAACTTCGCCGTCACCGCCTAAAGTGCAACGGACGTCATGAGCAACGGGATTTAAGCCCTACAAAAGGAAGCTGCGAAAGGCGATACTCCGCAGTCCGGTGGAGCATCGAATGCAGTGCTAATTCTTGTCCAGTTATTTTAGGCGCAGACGTGTCCCGTACTGGTCCGATGACCCTGATGCACGGCCGGAGCGGGGAAGCAAGATAGAAGCACCAAAGCGACGACAGATAACTTCGTCCTCACCGCCTACAGTGCAACTGACGTCATGAGCCACGGGATTCAAGCCCTACAAAAGGTGCGAAAGGCGACACTCCGCAGTCCGGTGGAGCATCGAATGCAGTGCTAATTCTTGTCCTGTTACTTTTAGGCGCAGACTTGTCCCATACTGGTCCGATGACCCTGATGCATGGCCGGAGCGGGGAAACAAGATAGAAGCACCAAAGCGACGACAGATAACTTCGCCGTCACCGCCTACAGAGCAACTGACGTCATGAGCCACGGAATTTAAGCCCTACAAAAGGTGCGAAAGGCGACACTCCGCAGTCCGGTGGAGCATCGAATGCAGTGCTAATTCTTTTCCTGTTACTTTTGGGAGCAGACGTGTCCCGTACTGGTCCGATGACCCTGATGCACGGCAGGAGCGGGGAAGCAAGAGAGAAGCACCTAAACGACGACAGATAACTTCGCCGTCACCGCCTAAAGTGCAACGGACGTCACGAGCAACGGGATTTAAGCCCTACAAAAGGAAGCTGCGAAAGGCGACACTCCGCAGCCGGTGGAGCATCGAATGCAGGGCTAATTCTTCTGTTACTTTTAGGCGCAGACGTGTCCCGTACGGGTTCGATGAACCTGATGCACGGCCGGGGCGGGGAAGCAAGATAGAAGCACCAAAGCGAAGACAGATAACGTTGCCGTCACCACCTACAGTGCAACTGACGTCATGAGCCATGGGATTTAAGCACTACAAAAGGAAGCTGCGAAAGGCGACACTCCGCAGCCGATGGAGCATCGAATGCAGTGCTAATTCTTGTCCTGTTACTTTTGGGCGCACACGTGTCCCGTACTGGTCCGATGACCCTGATGCACGGCCGGAGCGGGGAAGCAAGATAGAAGCACCAAAGCGACGACAGATAACTTCGCCGTCACCTCCTAAAGGGCAACTGACGTCATGAGACACGGGATTTAAGCCTTACAAAAGGAAGCTGCGAAAGGCGACACTCCGCAGTCCGGTGGAGCATCGAATTCAGTGCTAATTCTTGTCCTGTTACTTTTAGGCGCAGACTTTTCCCATACTGGCCCGATGACCCTGATGCACGGCCGGAGCTGGGAAACAAGATAGAAGCACCAAAGCGACGACAGATAAGTTCGCCGTCACCGCCTACAGAGCAACTGACGTAATGAGCCACGGGATTTAAGCCCTACAAAAGGTGCGAAAGGCGACACTCCGCAGTCCGGTGGAGCATCGAATGCAGTGCTAATTCTTGTCCTGTTACTTTTGGAAGCAGACGTGTCCCGTACTGCTCCGATGACCCTGATGCACGGCCGGAGCGGGGAAGCAAGAGAGAAGATCCTAAACGACGACAGATAACTTCGCCGTCACCGCCTAAAGTGCAACGGACGTCATGAGCAACGGGATTTGAGCCCTACAAAAGGAAGCTGCAAAAGGCGACACTCCGCAGCCGGTGGAGCACCGAATGCAGTGCTAATTCTTGTCCTGTTACTTTTAGGCGCAGACGTGTCCCGTACTGGCCCGATGGCCCTGATGCACGGCCGGAGCGGGGAAGCAAGGTAGAAGCACCAAAGCGACGACCGATAACTTCGTCGTCACCGCTACAGTGCAACTGACGTCATGAGCAACGGGATTCAAGCCCTACAAAAAGAAGCTGCGAAAGGCGACACTCCGCATACCGGTGGTGCATCGAATGCAGTGCTAATTCTTGTTCTGTTACTTTCATGCGCAGACTTGTCCCATACTTGTCCGATGACCCTGATGCACGGCCGGAGCGGGGAAACAAGGTAGAAGCACCAAAGCGACGACAGATAACTTCGCCGTCACCGCCTACAGAGCAACTGACGTCATGAGCCACGGGATATAAGCCCTACAAAAGGTGCGAAAGGCAACACTCCGCAGTCTGGTGGAGCATCGAATGCAGTGCAATTTCTTGTCCTGTTACTTTTGGGAGCAGACGTGTCCCGTACTGGTCCGATGACCCTGATGCACGGCAGGAGCGGGGAAGCAAGAGAGAAGCACCAAAACGACCACAGATAACTTCGCCGTCACCGCCTAAAGTGCAACGGACGTCATGAGCAACGGGATTTAAGCCCTACAAAAGGAAGCTGCGAAAGGCGACACTCCGCAGCCGGTGGAGCATCGAATGCAGTGCTAATTCTTGCCCTGTTACTTTTAGGCTCAGACGTGTCCCGTACTGGTCCGATGACCCTGATGCACAGCCGGAGCGGGGAAGCAAGATAGAAGCACCAAAGCGACGACAGATAACTTCGCCGTCACCGCCTACAGTGCAACAGACGTCATGAGCCACGGGATTTAAGCCCTACAAAAGGAAGCTGCGAAAGGCGACACTCCGCAGTCAGGTGGAGCATCGAATGCAGGGCTAATTCTTCTGTTACTTTTAGGCGCACACGAGTCCCGTACGGGTCCGATGAACCTGATGCACGGCCAGGGCGGAGAAGCAAGATAGAAGCACCAAAGCGAAGACAGATAACGTTGCCGTCACCACCTACAGTGCAACTGACGTCATGAGCAATGGGATTTAAGCACTACAAAAGGAAGCTGCGAAAGGCGACACTCCGCAGCCGATGGAGCATCGAATGCAGTGCTAATTCTTGTCCTGTTACTTTTAGGCGCAGACGTGTCCCGTACTGGTCCGATGACCCTGATGCACGGCCGGAGCGGGGAAGCAAGATAGAAGCACCAAAGCGACGACAGATAACTTCGCCGTCATCGCCTACAGTGCAACAGACGTCATGAGCCACGGTATTTGAGCCCTACAAAAGGAAGCTGGGAAAGGCGACACTCCGCAGTCAGGTGGAGCATCGAATGCAGTGCTAATTCTTCTGTTACTTTTAGGTGCAGACGCGTCCCGTACGGGTCCGATGAACCTGATGCACGGCCGGGGCGGGGAAGCAAGAGAGAAGCACCTAAACGACGACAGATAACTTCGCCGTCACCGCCTAAAGTGCAACGGACGTCATGAGCAACGGGATATAAGCCCTACAAAAGGAAGCTGCGAAAGGCGACACTCCGCAGCCGGTGGAGCATCGAATGCAGTGCTAATTCTTGTCCTGTTACTTTTAGGCGCAGACGTGTCCCGTACTGGTGCGATGACCCTGATGCACAGCCGGAGCGGGGAAGCAAGATAGAAGCACCAAAGTGACAACAGATAACTTCGCCGTCACCGCCTACAGTGCAACAGACGTCATGAGCCACGGGATTTAAGCCCTACAAAAGGAAGCTGCGAAAGGCGACACTCCGCAGTCAGGTGGAGCATCGCATGCAGGGCTAATTCTTCTGTTACTTTTAGGCGCACACGCGTCCCGTGCGGGTCCGATGAACCTGATGCACGGCCGGGGCGGGGAAGCAAGGTAGAAGCACCAAAGCGAAGACAGATAACGTTGCCGTCACCGCCTACAGTGCAACTGACGTCATGAGCCATGGGATTTAAGCACTACAAAAGGAAGCTGCGAAAGGCGACACTCCGCAGCCGATGGAGCATCGAATGCAGTGCTAATTCTTGTCCTGTTACTTTTAGGCGCAGACGTGTCCCGTACTGGTCCGATGACCCTGATGCACGGCCGGAGCGGGGAAGCAAGATAGAAGCATCAAAGCGACGACAGATAACTTCGCCGTCACCTCCTAAAGGGCAACTGACGTCATGAGACACGGGATTTAAGCCTTACAAAAGGAAGCTGCGAAAGGCGACACTCCGCAGTCCGGTGGAGCATCGAATTCAGTGCTAATTCTTGTCCTGTTACTTTTAGGCGCAGACTTTTCCCATACTGGCCCGATGACCCTGATGCACGGCCGGAGCGGGGAAACAAGATAGAAGCACCAAAGCGACGACAGATAACTTCGCCGTCACCGCCTACAGAGCAACTGACGTCATGAGCCACGGTATTTAAGCCCTACAAAAGGTGCGAAAGGCGACACTCCGCAGTCCGGTGGAGCATCGAATGCAGTGCTAATTCTTGTCCTGTTACTTTTGGGAGCAGACGTGTCCCGTGCTGCTCCGATGACCCTGATGCACGGCCGGAGCGGGGAAGCAAGAGAGAAGATCCTAAACGACGACAGATAACTTCGCCGTCACCGCCTAAAGTGCAACGGACGTCATGAGCAACGGGATTTAAGCCCTACAAAAGGAAGCTGCGAAAGGCGATACTCCGCAGTCCGGTGGAGCATCGAATGCAGTGCTAATTCTTGTCCAGTTATTTTAGGCGCAGACGTGTCCCGTACTGGTCCGATGACCCTGATGCACGGCCGGAGCGGGGAAGCAAGATAGAAGCACCAAAGCGACGACAGATAACTTCGTCCTCACCGCCTACAGTGCAACTGACGTCATGAGCCACGTGATTCAAGCCCTACAAAAGGTGCGAAAGGCGACACTCCGCAGTCCGGTGGAGCATCGAATGCAGTGCTAATTCTTGTCCTGTTACTTTTAGGCGCAGACGTGTCGCGTACTGGTCCGATGACCGTGATACATGGCCGGAGCGGGGAAACAAGATAGAAGCACCAAAGCGACGACAGATAACTTCGCCGACACCGCCTACAGAGCAACTGACGTCATGAGCCATGATATTTAAGCCCTACAAAAGGTGCGAAAGGCGACACTCCGCAGTCCGGTGGAGCATCGAATGCAGTGCTAATTCTTGTCCTGTTACTTTTAGGCGCAGACGTGTCCCGTACTGGTCCGATGACCCTGATGCACGGCCGGAGCGGGGAAGCAAGAGAGAAGATCCTAAACGACGACAGATAACTTCGCCGTCACCGCCTAAAGTGCAACGGACGTCATGAGCCACGGGATTTAAGCCCTACAAAAGGAAGCTGGGAAAGGCGACACTCCGCAGTCAGGTGGAGCATCGAATGCAGTGCTAATACTTGTCCTGTTAATTTTAGGCGCAGACGTGTCCCGTACTGGTCCCATGACCCTGATGCACGGCCGGAGCGGGGAAGCAAGATAGAAGCATCAAAGCGACGACAGATAACTTCGCCGTCACCTCCTAAAGGGCAACAGACGACATGAGACACGGGATTTAAGCCTTACAAAAGGAAGCTGCGAAAGGCTACACTCCGCAGTCCGGTGGAGCATCGAATTCAGTGCTAATTCTTGTCCTGTTACTTTTAGGCGCAGACTTGTCCCATGCTGGTCCGATGACCCTGATGCATGGCCGGAGCGGGGGAACAAGATAGAAGCACCAAAGCGACGACAGATAACTTCGCCGTCACCGCCTACAGAGCAACTGACGTCATGAGCCACGGAATTTAAGCCCTACAAAAGGTGCGAAAGGCGACACTCCGCAGTCCGGTGGAGCATCGAATGCAGTGCTAATTCTTGTCCTGTTACTTTTGGGAGCAGACGTGTCCCGTACTGGTCCGATGATCCTGATGCACGGCAGGAGCGGGGAAGCAAGAGAGAAGCACCTAAATGACGACAGATAACTTCGCCGTCACCGCCTAAAGTGCAACGGACGTCATGAGCCACGGGATTTAAGCCCTACAAAAGGAAGCTGCGAAAGGCGACACTCCGCAGCCGGTGGAGCATCGAATGCAGTGCTAATTCTTGTCCTGTTACTTTTAGGCGCAGACGTGTCCCGTACTGGTTTGATGACCCTGATGCACAGCCGGAGTGGGGAAGCAAGATAGAAGCACCAAAGTGACGACAGATAACTTCGCCGTCACCGCCTACAGTGCAACAGACGTCATGAGCCACGGGATTTAAGCCCTACAAAAGGAAGCTGCGAAAGGCGACACTCCGCAGTCAGGTGGAGCATCGAATGCAGGGCTAATTCTTCTGTTACTTTTAGGCGCACACGCGTCCCGTGCGGGTCCGATGAACCTGATGCACGGCTGGGGCGGGGAAGCAAGATAGAAGCACCAAAGCGAAGACAGATAACGTTGCCGTCACCGCCTACAGTGCAACTGACGTCATGAGCCATGGGATTTAAGCACTACAAAAGGAAGCTGCGAAAGGCGACACTCCGCAGCCGATGGAGCATCGAATGCAGTGCTAATTCTTGTCCTGTTACTTTTAGGCGCAGACGTGTCCCGTACTGGTCCGATGACCCTGATGCACGGCCGGAGCGGGGAAGCAAGATAGAAGCATCAAAGCGACGACAGATAACTTCGCCGACACCTCCTAAAGGGCAACTGACGTCATGAGACACGGGATTTAAGCCTTACAAAAGGAAGCTGCAAAAGGCGACACTCCGCAGTCCGGTGGAGCATCGAATTCAGTGCTAATTCTTCTCCTGTTACTTTTAGGCGCAGACTTTTCCCATACTGGCCCGATGACCCTGATGCACGGCCGGAGCGGGGAAACAAGATATAAGCACCAAAGCGACGACAGATAACTTCGCCGTCACCGCCTACAGAGCAACTGACGTCATGAGCCACGGTATTTAAGCCCTACAAAAGGTGCGAAAGGCGACACTCCGCAGTCCGGTGGAGCATCGAATGCAGTGCTAATTCTTGTCCTGTTACTTTTGGGAGCAGACGTGTCCCGTACTGCTCCGATGACCCTGATGCACGGCCGGAGCGGGGAAGCAAGAGAGATCCTAAACGACGACAGATAACTTCGCCGTCACCGCCTAAAGTGCAACGGACGTCATGAGCAACGGGATTTAATCCCTACAAAAGGAAGCTGCGAAAGGCGATACTCCGCAGTCCGGTGGAGCATCGAATGCAGTGCTAATTCTTGTCCAGTTATTTAAGGCGCAGACGTGTCCCGTACTGGTCCGATGACCCTGATGCACGGCCGGAGCGGGGAAGCAAGATAGAAGCACCAAAGCGACGACAGATAACTTCGCCGTCATCGCCTACAGTGCAACAGACGTCATGAGCCACGGGATTTAAGCCCTACAAAAGGAAGCTGGGAAAGGCGACACTCCGCAGTCAGGTGGAGCATCGAATGCAGTCCTAATACTTGTCCTGTTTATTTTAGGCGCAGACGTGTCCCGTACTGGTCCCATGACCCTGATGCACGACCGGAGCGGGGAAGCAAGATAGAAGCATCAAAGCGACGACAGATAACTTCGCCGTCACCTCCTAAAGGGCAACTGACGTCATGAGACGCGGGATTTAAGCCTTACAAAAGGAAGCTGCGAAAGGCTACACTCCGCAGTCCGGTGGAGCATCGAATTCAGTGCTAATTCTTGTCCTGTTACTTTTAGGCGCAGACTTGTCCCATACTGGCCCGATGACCCTGATGCACGGCCGGAGCTGGGAAACAAGATAGAAGCACCAAAGCGACGACAGATAACTTCGCCGTCACCGCCTACAGAGCAACTGACGTCATGAGCCACGGGATTTAAGCCCTACAAAAGGTGCGAAAGGCGACACTCTGCAGTCCGGTGGAGCATCGAATGCAGTGCTAATTCTTGTCCTGTTACTTTTGGAAGCAGACGTGTCCCGTACTGCTCCGATGACCCTGATGCACGGCCGGAGCGGGGAAGCAAGAGAGAAGATCCTAAACGACGACAGATAACTTCGCCGTCACCGCCTAAAGTGCAACGGACGTCATGAGCAACGGGATTTAAGCCCTACAAAAGGAAGCTGCGAAAGGCGACACTCCGCAGCCGGTGGAGCACCGAAAGCAGTGCTAATTCTTGTCCTGTTACTTTTAGGCGCAGACGTGTCCCGTACTGGCCCGATGGCCCTGATGCACGGCCGGAGCGGGGAAGCAAGGTAGAAGCACCAAAGCGACGACCGATAACTTCGTCGTCACCGCCTACAGTGCAACTGACGTCATGAGCAACGGGATTCAAGCCCTACAAAAAGAAGCTGCGAAAGGCGACACTCCGCATACCGGTGGTGCATCGAATGCAGTGCTAATTCTTGTTCTGTTACTTTCATGCGCAGACTTGTCCCATACCTGTCCGATGACCCTGATGCACGGCCGGAGCGGGGAAGCAAGGTAGAAGCACCAAAGCGACGACAGATAACTTCGCCGTCATCGCCTACAGAGCAACTGACGTCATGAGCCACGGGATTTAAGCCCTACAAAAGGTGCGAAAGGCGACACTCCGCAGTCCGGTGGAGCATCGAATGCAGTGCAATTTCTTGTCCTGTTACTTTTAGGAGCAGACGTGTCCCGTACTGGTCCGATGACCCTGATGCACGGCCGGAGCGGGGAAGCAAGATAGAAGCTCCAAAGCGACCACAGATATTTTCGCCTTTACCGCCTACAGTGCAACTTACGTCATGGACCATGTGTTTTAAGCACTACAAAAGGAAGCTGCGAAAGGCGACACTCAGCAGCCGGTGGAGCATCGAATGCAGTTCTAATACTTGTCCTGTTAATTTTAGGCGCAGACGTGTCCCGTACTGGTCCGATGACCCTGATGCACGGCCAGGGCGGAGAAGCAAGATAGAAGCACCAAAACGACAACAGATAACTTCGCCGTCACCGCCTAAAGTGCAACGGACGTCATGAGCAACGGGATTTAAGCCCTACAAAAGGAAGCTGCGAAAGGCGACACTCCGCAGCCGGTGGAGCATCAAATGCAGTGCTAATTCTTGTCCTGTTACTTTTAGGCTCAGACGTGTCCCGTACTGGTCCGATGACCCTGATGCACAGCCAGGGCGGAGAAGCAAGATAGAAGCACCAAAGCGAAGACAGATAACGTTGCCGTCACCACCTACAGTGCAACTGACGTCATGAGCCATGGGATTTAAGCACTACAAAAGGAAGCTGCGAAAGGCGACACTCCGCAGCCGATGGAGCATCGAATGCAGTGCTAATTCTCGTCCTGTTACTTTTAGGCGCAGACGTGTCCCGTACTGGTCCGATGACCCTGATGCACGGCCGGAGCGGGGAAGCAAGATAGAAGCACCAAAGCGACGACAGATAACTTCGCCGTCATCGCCTACAGTGCAACAGACGTCATGATCCACGGGATTTAAGCCCTACAAAAGGAAGCTGGGAAAGGCGACACTCCGCAGTCAGGTTGAGCATCGAATGCAGTGCTAATTCTTCTTTTACTTTTAGGCGCAGACGCGTCCCGTACGGGTCCGATGAACCTGATGCACGGCCGGGGCGGGGAAGCAAGATAGAAGCACCAAAGCGAAGACAGATAACGTTGCCGTCACCGCCTACAGTGCAACTGACGTCATGAGCCATGGGATTTAAGCACTACAAAAGGAAGCTGCGAAAGGCGACACTCCGCAGCCGATGGAGCATCGAATGCAGTGCTAATTCTTGTCCTGTTACTTTTAGGCGCAGACGTGTCCCGTACTGGCCCGATGACCCTGATGCACGGCCGGAGCGGGGAAACAAGATAGAAGCACCAAAGCGACGACAGATAACTTCGCCGTCACCGCCTACAGAGCAACTGACGTCATGAGCCACGGGATTTAAGCCCTACAAAAGGTGCGAAAGGCGACACTCCGCAGTCCGGTGGAGCATCGAATGCAGTGCTAATTCTTGTCCTGTTACTTTTGGGAGCAGACGTGTCCCGTACTGCTCCGATGACCCTGATGCATGGCCGGAGCGGGGAAGCAAGAGAGAAGATCCTAAACGACGACAGATTACTTCGCCGTCACCGCCTAAAGTGCAACGGACGTCATGAGCAACGGGATTTAAGCCCTACAAAAGGAAGCTGCGAAAGGCGACACTCCGCAGCCGGTGGAGCACCGAATGCAGTGCTAATTCTTGTCCTGTTACTTTTAGGCGCAGACGTGTCCCGTACAGGTCCGATGGCCCTGATGCACGGCCGGAGCGGGGAAACAAGGTAGAAGCACCAAAGCGACGACAGATAACTTCGTCCTCATCGCCTACAGTGCAACTGACGTCATGAGCCACGGGATTCAAGCCCTACAAAAGGTGCGAAAGGCGACACTCCGCAGTCCGGTGGAGCATCGAATGCAGTGCTAATTCTTGTCCTGTTACTTTTAGGCGCAGACGTGTCGCGTACTGGTCCGATGACCGTGATGCACGGCCGGAGCGGGGAAGCAAGATAGAAGCACCAAAGCGACGACAGATAACTTTGCCATCACCGCCTACAGTGCAACTGACGTCATGAGCCACGGGATTCAAGCCCTACAAAAGGTGCGAAAGGCGACACTCCGCAGTCCGGTGGAGCATCGAATGCAGTGCTAATTCTTGTCCTGTTACTTTTGGGAGCAGACGTGTCCCGTACTGGTCCGATGACCCTGATGCACGGCAGGAGCGGGGAAGCAAGAGAGAAGCACCTAAACGACGACAGATAACTTCGCCGTCACCGCCTAAAGTGGAATGGACGTCATGAGCAACGGGATTTAAGCCCTACAAAAGGAAGCTGCGAAAGGCGACACTCCGCAGCCGGTG
Source organism: Amblyomma americanum (assembly GCF_052857255.1). Lineage (NCBI taxonomy): Eukaryota > Metazoa > Arthropoda > Arachnida > Ixodida > Ixodidae > Amblyomma > Amblyomma americanum. The sequence continues at coordinate 167,439,124 of NC_135502.1, forward strand.
GAGCATCGAATGCAGTGCTAATTCTTGTCCTGTTACTTTTAGCCGCAGACGTGTCCCGTACTGGTCCGATGACCCTGATGCACAGCCGGAGCGGGGAAGCAAGATAGAAGCACCAAAGCGACGACAGATAACTTCGCCGTCACCGCCTACAGTGCAACAGACGTCATGAGCCACGGGATTTAAGCCCTACAAAAGGAAGCTGCGAAAGTCGACACTCCGCAGTCAGGTGGAGCATCGAATGCAGGGCTAATTCTTGTCCTGTTACTTTTAGGCGCAGACTTTTCCCATACTGGCCCGATGACCCTGATGCACGGCCGGAGCGGGGAAACAAGATAGAAGCACCAAAGCGACGACAGATAACTTCGCCGTCACCGCCTACAGAGCAAATGACGTCATGAGCCACGGGATTTAAGCCCGACAAAAGGTGCGAAAGGCGACACTCCGCAGTCCGGTGGAGCATCGAATGCAGTGCTAATTCTTGTCCTGTTACTTTTGGGAGCAGACGTGTCCCGTACTGCTCCGATGACCCTGATGCACGGCCGGAGCGGGGAAGCAAGAGAGAAGATCCTAAACGACGACAGATAACTTCGCCGTCACCGCCTAAAGTGCAACGGACGTCATGAGCAACGGGATTCAAGCCCTACAAAAGGTGCGAAAGGCGACACTCCGCAGTCCGGTGGAGCATCGAATGCAGTGCTAATTCTTGTCCTGTTACTTTTAGGCGCAGACGTGTCGCGTACTGGTCCGATGACCGTGATGCATGGCCGGAGCGGGGAAACAAGATAGAAGCACCAAAGCGACGACAGATAACTTCGCCGTCACCGCCTACAGAGCAACTGACGTCATGAGCCACGGGATTTAAGCCCTACAAAAGGTGCGAAAGGCGACACTCCGCAGTCCGGTGGAGCATCGAATGCAGTGCTAATTCTTGTCCTGTTTCTTTTAGGCGCAGACGTGTCCCGTACTGGTCCGATGACCCTGATGCACGGCCGGAGCGGGGAAGCAATATAGAAGCATCAAAGCGACGACAGATAACTTCGCCGTCATCGCCTACAGTGCAACAGACGTCATGAGCCACGGGATTTAAGCCCTACAAAAGGAGGCTGGGAAAGGCGACACTCCGCAGTCAGGTGGAGCATCGAATGCAGTGCTTATACTTGTCCTGTTAATTTTAGGCGCAGACGTGTCCCATACTGGTGCCATAACCCTGATGCACGGCCGGAGCGGGGAAGCAAGATAGAAGCATCAAAGCGACGACAGATAACTTCGCCGTCACCTCCTAAAGGGCAACTGACGTCATGAGACACGGGATTTAAGCCTTACAAAAGGAAGCTGCGAAAGGCTACACTCCGCAGTCCGGTGGAGCATCGAATTCAGTGCTAATTCTTGTCCTGTTACTTTTAGGCGCAGACTTGTCCCATACTGGTCCGATGACCCTGATGCATGGCCGGAGCGGGGAAACAAGATAGAAGCACCAAAGCGACGACAGATAACTTCGCCGTCACCGCCTACAGAGCAACTGACGTCATGAGCCACGGAATTTAAGCCCTACAAAAGGTGCGAAAGGCGACACTCCGCAGTCCGGTGGAGCATCGAATGCAGTGCTAATTCTTGTCCTGTTACTTTTGGGAGCAGACGTGTCCCGTACTGGTCCGATGACCCTGATGCACGGCAGGAGCGGGGAAGCAAGAGAGAAGCACCTAAACGACGACAGATAACTTCGCCGTCACCGCCTAAAGTGCAACGGACGTCATGAGCAACGGGATTTAAGCCCTACAAAAGGAAGCTGCGAAAGGCGACAATCCGCAGCCGGTGGAGCATCGAATGCAGTGCTAATTCTTGTCCTGTTACTTTTAGGCGCAGACGTGTCCCGTACTGGTTTGATGACCCTGATGCACAGCCGGAGCGGGGAAGCAAGATAGAAGCACCAAAGTGACGACAGATAACTTCGCCGTCACCGCCTACAGTGCAACAGACGTCATGAGCCACGGGATTTAAGCCCTACAAAAGGAAGCTGCGGAAGGCGACACTCCGCAGCCGATGGAGCATCGAATGCAGTGCTAATTCTTGTCCTGTTACTTTTAGGCGCACACGTGTCCCGTACTGGTCCGATGACCCTGATGCACGGCCGGAGCGGGGAAGCAAGATAGAAGCATCAAAGCGACGACAGATAACTTCGCCGTCACCTCCTAAAGGGCAACTGACGTCATGAGACACGGGATTTGAGCCTTACAAAAGGAAGCTGCGAAAGGCGACACTCCGCAGTCCGGTGGAGCATCGAATTCAGTGCTAATTCTTCTCCTGTTACTTTTAGGCGCAGACTTTTCCCATACTGGCCCGATGACCCTGATGCACGGCCGGAGCGGGGAAACAAGATATAAGCACCAAAGCGACGACCGATAACTTCGCCGTCACCGCCTACAGAGCAACTGAAGTCATGAGCCACGGTATTTAAGCCCTACAAAAGGTGCGAAAGGCGACACTCCGCAGTCCGGTGGAGCATCGAATGCAGTGCTAATTCTTGTCCTGTTACTTTTGGGAGCAGACGTGTCCCGTATTGCTCCGATGACCCTGATGCACGGCCGGAGCGGGGAAGCAAGAGAGAAGATCCTAAACGACGACAGATAACTTCGCCGTCACCGCCTAAAGTGCAACGGACGTCATGAGCAACGGGATTTAAGCCCTACAAAAGGAAGCTGCGAAAGGCGACAATCCGCAGCCGGTGGAGCATCGAATGCAGTGCTAATTCTTGTCCTGTTACTTTTAGGCGCAGACGTGTCCCGTACTGGTTTGATGACCCTGATGCACAGCCGGAGCGGGGAAGCAAGATAGAAGCACCAAAGTGACGACAGATAACTTCGCCGTCACCGCCTACAGTGCAACTGACGTCATGAGCCACGGGATTCAAGCCCTACAAAAGGTGCGAAAGGCGACACTCCGCAGTCCGGTGGAGCATCGAATGCAGTGCTAATTCTTGTCCTGTTACTTTTAGGCGCAGACGTGTCGCGTACTGGTCCGATGACCGTGATGCACGGCCGGAGCGGGGAAACAAGATAGAAGCACCAAAGCGACGACAGACAACTTCGCCGTCACCGCCTACAGAGCAACTGACGTCATGAGCCACGGGATTTAAGCCCTACAAAAGGTGCGAAAGGCGACACTCCGCAGTCCGGTGGAGCATCGAATGCAGTGCTAATTCTTGTCCTGTTACTTTTAGGCGCAGACGTGTCCCGTACTGGTCCGATGACCCTGATGCACGGCCGGAGCGGGGAAGCAAGATAGAAGCACCAAAGCGACGACAGATAACTTCGCCGTCACCGCCTAAAGTGCAACGGACGTCACGAGCAACGGGATTTAAGCCCTACAAAAGGAAGCTGCGAAAGGCGACACTCCGCAGCCGGTGGAGCATCGAATGCAGGGCTAATTCTTCTGTTACTTTTAGGCGCACACGCGTCCCGTACGGGTCCGATGAACCTGATGCACGGCCGGGGCGGGGAAGCAAGATAGAAGCACCAAAGCGAAGACAGATAACGTTGCCGTCACCACCTACAGTGCAACTGACGTCATGAGCCATGGGATTTAAGCACTACAAAAGGAAGCTGCGAAAGGCGACACTCCGCAGCCGATGGAGCATCGAATGCAGTGCTAATTCTTGTCCTGTTACTTTTAGGCGCACACGTGTCCCGTACTGGTCCAATGACCCTGATGCGCGGCCGGAGCGGGGAAGCAAGATAGAAGCACCAAAGCGACGACAGATAACTTCGCCGTCACCGCTTAAAGTGCAACGGACGTCATGAGCAACGGGATTTAAGCCCTACAAAAGGAAGCTGCGAAAGGCGACACTCCGCAGCCGGTGGAGCACCGAATGCAGTGCTAATTCTTGTCCTGTTACTTTTAGGCGCAGACGTGTCCCGTACTGGCCCGATGGCCCTGATGCACGGCCGGAGCGGGGAAGCAAGGTAGAAGCACCAAAGCAACGACCGATAACTTCGTCGTCACCGCCTACAGTGCAACTGACGTCATGAGCAACGGGATTCAAGCCCTACAAAAAGAAGCTGCGAAAGGCGACACTCCGCATACCGGTGGTGTATCGAATGCAGTGCTAATTCTTGTTCTGTTACTTTTATGCGCAGACTTGTCCCATACCTGTCCGATGACCCTGATGCACGGCCGGAGCGGGGAAGCAAGGTAGAAGCACCAAAGCGACGACAGATAACTTCGCCGTCACCGCCTACAGAGCAACTGACGTCATGAGCCACGGGATTTAAGCCCTACAAAAGGTGCGAAAGGCGACACTCCGCAGTCCGGTGGAGCATCGAATGCAGTGCAATTTCTTGTCCTGTTACTTTTAGGAGCAGACGTGTCCCGTACTGGTCCGATGACCCTGAAGCACGGCCGGAGCGGGGAAGCAAGATAGAACCTCCAAAGCGACCACAGATATTTTCGCCTTCACCGCCTACAGTGCAACTGACGTCATGGACCATGTGTTTTAAGCACTACAAAAGGAAGCTGCGAAAGGCGACACTCAGCAGCCGGTGGAGCATCGAATGCAGTTCTAATACTTGTCCTGTTAATTTTAGGCGCAGACGTGTCCCGTACTGGTCCGATGACCCTGATGCACGGCCGGAGCGGGGAAGCAAGAGAGAAGCACCTAAACGACGACAGATAACTTCGCCGTCACCGCCTAAAGTGCAACGGACGTCATGAGCCACGGATTTTAAGCCCTACAAAAGGTGCGAAAGGCGACACTCCGCAGTCCGGTGGAGCATCGAATGCAGTGCTAATTCTTGTCCTGTTACTTTTGGGAGCAGACGTGTCCCGTACTGGTCCGATGACCCTGATGCACGGCAGGAGCGGGGAAGCAAGAGAGAAGCACCAAAACGACAACAGATAACTTCGCCGTCACCGCCTAAAGTGCAACGGACGTCATGAGCAACGGGATTTAAGCCCTACAAAAGGAAGCTGCGAAAGGCGACACTCCGCAGCCGGTGGAGCATCGAATGCAGTGCTAATTCTTGTCCTGTTACTTTTAGGCTCAGACGTGTCCCGTACTGGTCCGATGACCCTGATGCACAGCCGGAGCGGGGAAGCAAGATAGAAGCACCAAAGCGACGACAGATAACTTCGCCGTCACCGCCTACAGTGCAACAGACGTCATGAGCCACGGGATTTAAGCCCTACAAAAGGAAGCTGCGAAAGGCGACACTCCGCAGTCAGGTGGAGCATCGAATGCAGGGCTAATTCTTCTGTTACTTTTAGGCGCACACGTGTCCCGTACGGGTCCGATGAACCTGATGCACGGCCAGGGCGGAGAAGCAAGATAGAAGCACCAAAGCGAAGACAGATAACGTTGCCGTCACCACCTACAGTGCAACTGACGTCATGAGCCATGGGATTTAAGCACTACAAAAGGGAGCTGCGAAAGGCGACACTCCGCAGCCGATGGAGCATCGAATGCAGTGCTAATTCTCGTCCTGTTACTTTTAGGCGCAGACGTGTCCCGTACTGGTCCGATGACCCTGATGCACGGCCGGAGCGGGGAAGCAAGATAGAAGCACCAAAGCGACGACAGATAACTTCGCCGTCATCGCCTACAGTGCAACAGACGTCATGAGCCACGGGATTTAAGCCCTACAAAAGGAAGCTGGGAAAGGCGACACTCCGCAGTCAGGTTGAGCATCGAATGCAGTGCTAATTCTTCTTTTACTTTTAGGCGCAGACGCGTCCCGTACGGGTCCGATGAACCTGATGCACGGCCGGGGCGGGGAAGCAAGATAGAAGCACCAAAGCGAAGACAGATAACGTTGCCGTCACCGCCTACAGTGCAACTGACGTCATGAGCCATGGGATTTAAGCACTACAAAAGGAAGCTGCGAAAGGCGACACTCCGCAGCCGATGGAGCATCGAATGCAGTGCTAATTCTTGTCCTGTTACTTTTAGGCGCAGACGTGTCCCGTACTGGTCCGATGACCCTGATGCACGGCCGGAGCGGGGAAGCAAGATAGAAGCATCAAAGCGACGACAGATAACTTCGCCGTCACCTCCTAAAGGGCAACTGACGTCATGAGACACGGGATTTAAGCGTTACAAAAGGAAGCTGCGAAAGGCGACACTCCGCAGTCCGGTGGAGCATCGAATTCAGTGCTAATTCTTGTCCTGTTACTTTTAGGCGCAGACTTTTCCCATACTGGCCCGATGACCCTGATGCACGGCCGGAGCGGGGAAACAAGATAGAAGCACCAAAGCGACGACAGATAACTTCGCCGTCACCGCCTACAGAGCAACGGACGTCATGAGCCACGGGATTTAAGCCCTACAAAAGGTGCGAAAGGCGACACTCCGCAGTCCGGTGGAGCATCGAATGCAGTGCTAATTCTTGTCCTGTTACTTTTGGGAGCAGACGTGTCCCGTACTGCTCCGATGACCCTGATGCATGGCCGGAGCGGGGAAGCAAGAGAGAAGATCCTAAACGACGACAGATTACTTCGCCGTCACCGCCTAAAGTGCAACGGACGTCATGAGCAACGGGATTTAAGCCCTACAAAAGGAAGCTGCGAAAGGCGACACTCCGCAGCCGGTGGAGCACCGAATGCAGTGCTAATTCTTGTCCTGTTACTTTTAGGCGCAGACGTGTCCCGTACAGGTCCGATGGCCCTGATGCACGGCCGGAGCGGGGAAACAAGGTAGAAGCACCAAAGCGACGACAGATAACTTCGTCCTCATCGCCTACAGTGCAACTGACGTCATGAGCCACGGGATTCAAGCCCTACAAAAGGTGCGAAAGGCGACACTCCGCAGTCCGGTGGAGCATCGAATGCAGTGCTAATTCTTGTCCTGTTACTTTTAGGCGCAGACGTGTCGCGTACTGGTCCGATGACCGTGATGCACGGCCGGAGCGGGGAAGCAAGATAGAAGCACCAAAGCGACGACAGATAACTTTGCCATCACCGCCTACAGTGCAACTGACGTCATGAGCCACGGGATTCAAGCCCTACAAAAGGTGCGAAAGGCGACACTCCGCAGTCCGGTGGAGCATCGAATGCAGTGCTAATTCTTGTCCTGTTACTTTTGGGAGCAGACGTGTCCCGTACTGGTCCGATGACCCTGATGCACGGCAGGAGCGGGGAAGCAAGAGAGAAGCACCTAAACGACGACAGATAACTTCGCCGTCACCGCCTAAAGTGGAATGGACGTCATGAGCAACGGGATTTAAGCCCTACAAAAGGAAGCTGCGAAAGGCGACACTCCGCAGCCGGTGGAGCATCGAATGCAGTGCTAATTCTTGTCCTGTTACTTTTAGGCGCAGACGTGTCCCGTACTGGTCCGATGACCCTGATGCACAGCCGGAGCGGGGAAGCAAGATAGAAGCACCAAAGCGACGACAGATAACTTCGCCGTCACCGCCTACAGTGCAACAGACGTCATGAGCCACGGGATTTAAGCCCTACAAAAGGAAGCTGCGAAAGGCGACACTCCGCAGTCAGGTGGAGCATCGAATGCAGGGCTAATTCTTGTCCTGTTACTTTTAGGCGCAGACTTTTCCCATACTGGCCCGATGACCCTGATGCACGGCCGGAGCGGGGAAACAAGATAGAAGCACCAAAGCGACGACAGATAACTTCGCCGTCACCGCCTACAGAGCAAATGACGTCATGAGCCACGGGATTTAAGCCCGACAAAAGGTGCGAAAGGCGACACTCCGCAGTCCGGTGGAGCATCGAATGCAGTGCTAATTCTTGTCCTGTTACTTTTGGGAGCAGACGTGTCCCGTACTGCTCCGATGACCCTGATGCACGGCCGGAGCGGGGAAGCAAGAGAGAAGATCCTAAACGACGACAGATAACTTCGCCGTCACCGCCTAAAGTGCAACGGACGTCATGAGCAACGGGATTCAAGCCCTACAAAAGGTGCGAAAGGCGACACTCCGCAGTCCGGTGGAGCATCGAATGCAGTGCTAATTCTTGTCCTGTTACTTTTAGGCGCAGACGTGTCGCGTACTGGTCCGATGACCGTGATGCATGGCCGGAGCGGGGAAACAAGATAGAAGCACCAAAGCGACGACAGATAACTTCGCCGTCACCGCCTACAGAGCAACTGACGTCATGAGCCACGGGATTTAAGCCCTACAAAAGGTGCGAAAGGCGACACTCCGCAGTCCGGTGGAGCATCGAATGCAGTGCTAATTCTTGTCCTGTTACTTTTAGGCGCAGACGTGTCCCGTACTGGTCCGATGACCCTGATGCACGGCCGGAGCGGGGAAGCAATATAGAAGCACCAAAGCGACGACAGATAACTTCGCCGTCATCGCCTACAGTGCAACAGACGTCATGAGCCACGGGATTTAAGCCCTACAAAAGGAAGCTGGGAAAGGCGACACTCCGCAGTCAGGTGGAGCATTGAATGCAGTGCTAATACTTGTCCTGTTAATTTTAGGCGCAGACGTGTCCCATACTGGTCCCATGACCCTGATGCACGGCCGGAGCGGGGAAGCAAGATAGAAGCATCAAAGCGACGACAGATAACTTCGCCGTCACCTCCTAAAGGGCAACTGACGTCATGAGACACGGGATTTAAGGCTTACGAAAGGAAGCTGCGAAAGGCTACACTCCGCAGTCCGGTGGAGCATCGAATTCAGTGCTAATTCTTGTCCTGTTACTTTTAGGCGCAGACTTGTCCCATACTGGTCCGATGACCCTGATGCATGGCCGGAGCGGGGAAACAAAATAGAAGCACCAAAGCGACGACAGATAACTTCGCCGTCACCGCCTACAGAGCAACTGACGTCATGAGCCACGGAATTTAAGCCCTACAAAAGGTGCGAAAGGCGACACTCCGCAGTCCGGTGGAGCATCGAATGCAGTGCTAATTCTTGTCCTGTTACTTTTGGGAGCAGACGTGTCCCGTACTGGTCCGATGACCCTGATGCACGGCAGGAGCGGGGAAGCAAGAGAGAAGCACCTAAACGACGACAGATAACTTCGCCGTCACCGCCTACAGTGCAACAGACGTCATGAGCCACGGGATTTAAGCCCTACAAAAGGAAGCTGCGGAAGGCGACACTCCGCAGCCGATGGAGCATCGAATGCAGTGCTAATTCTTGTCCTGTTACTTTTAGGCGCACACGTTTTCCGTACTGGTCCGATGACCCTGATGCACGGCCGGAGCGGGGAATCAAGATAGAAGCATCAAAGCGACGACAGATAACTTCGCCGTCACCTCCTAAAGGGCAACTGACGTCATGAGACACGGGATTTAAGCCTTACAAAAGGAAGCTGCGAAAGGCGACACTCCGCAGTCCGGTGGAGCATCGAATTCAGTGCTAATTCTTCTCCTGTTACTTTTAGGCGCAGACTTTTCCCATACTGGCCCGATGACCCTGATGCACGGCCGGAGCGGGGAAACAAGATATAAGCACCAAAGCGACGACCGATAACTTCGCCGTCACCGCCTACAGAGCAACTGAAGTCATGAGCCACGGTATTTAAGCCCTACAAAAGGTGCGAAAGGCGACACTCCGCAGTCCGGTGGAGCATCGAATGCAGTGCTAATTCTTGTCCTGTTACTTTTGGGAGCAGACGTGTCCCGTATTGCTCCGATGACCCTGATGCACGGCCGGAGCGGGGAAGCAAGAGAGAAGATTCTAAACGACGACAGATAACTTCGCCGTCACCGCCTAAAGTGCAACGGACGTCATGAGCAACGGGATTTAAGCCCTACAAAAGGAAGCTGCGAAAGGCGATACTCCGCAGTCCGTTGGAGCATCGAATGCAGTGCTAATTCTTGTCCAGTTATTTAAGGCGCAGACGTATCCCGTACTGGTCCGATGACCCTGATGCACGGCCGGAGCGGGGAAGCAAGATAGAAGCACCAAAGCGACGACAGATAACTTCGTCCTCACCGCCTACAGTGCAACTGACGTCATGAGCCACGGGATTCAAGCCCTACAAAAGGTGCGAAAGGCGACACTCCGCAGTCCGGTGGAGCATCGAATGCAGTGCTAATTCTTGTCCTGTTACTTTTAGGCGCAGACGTGTCGCGTACTGGTCCGATGACCGTGATGCACGGCCGGAGCGGGGAAACAAGATAGAAGCACCAAAGCGACGACAGACAACTTCGCCGTCACCGCCTACAGAGCAACTGACGTCATGAGCCACGGGATTTAAGCCCTACAAAAGGTGCGAAAGGCGACACTCCGCAGTCCGGTGGAGCATCGAATGCAGTGCTAATTCTTGTCCTGTTACTTTTAGGCGCAGACGTGTCCCGTACTGGTCCGATGACCCTGATGCACGGCCGGAGCGGGGAAGCAAGATAGAAGCACCAAAGCGACGACAGATAACTTCGCCGTCACCGCCTAAAGTGCAACGGACGTCACGAGCAACGGGATTTAAGCCCTACAAAAGGAAGCTGCGAAAGGCGACACTCCGCAGCCGGTGGAGCATCGAATGCAGGGCTAATTCTTCTGTTACTTTTAGGCGCACACGCGTCCCGTACGGGTCCGATGAACCTGATGCACGGCCGGGGCGGGGAAGCAAGATAGAAGCACCAAAGCGAAGACAGATAACGTTGCCGTCATCACCTACAGTGCAACTGACGTCATGAGCCATGGGATTTAAGCACTACAAAAGGAAGCTGCGAAAGGCGACACTCCGCAGCCGATGGAGCATCGAATGCAGTGCTAATTCTTGTCCTGTTACTTTTAGGCGCACACGTGTCCCGTACTGGTCCAATGACCCTGATGCGCGGCCGGAGCGGGGAAGCAAGATAGAAGCACCAAAGCGACGACAGATAACTTCGCCGTCACCTCCTAAAGGGCAACTGACGTCATGAGACACGGGATTTAAGCCTTACAAAAGGAAGCTGCGAAAGGCGACACTCCGCAGTCCGGTGGAGCATCGAATTCAGTGCTAATTCTTGTCCTGTTACTTTTAGGCGCAGACTTTTCCCATACTGGCCCGATGACCCTGATGCACGGCCGGAGTTGGGAAACAAGATAGAAGCACCAAAGCGACGACAGATAACTTCGCCGTCACCGCCTACAGAGCAACTGACGTCATGAGCCACGGGATTTAAGCCCTACAAAAGGTGCGAAAGGCGACACTCCGCAGTCCGGTGGAGCATCGAATGCAGTGCTAATTCTTGTCCTGTTACTTTTGGAAGCAGACGTGTCCCGTACTGCTCCGATGACCCTGATGCACGGCCGGAGCGGGGAAGCAAGAGAGAAGATCCTAAACGACGACAGATAACTTCGCCGTCACCGCCTAAAGTGCAACGGACGTCATGAGCAACGGGATTTAAGCCCTACAAAAGGAAGCTGCGAAAGGCGACACTCCGCAGCCGGTGGAGCACCGAATTCAGTGCTAATTCTTGTCCTGTTACTTTTAGGCGCAGACGTGTCCCGTACTGGCCCGATGGCCCTGATGCACGGCCGGAGCGGGGAAGCAAGGTAGAAGCACCAAAGCGACGACCGATAACTTCGTCGTCACCGCCTACAGTGCAACTGACGTCATGAGCAACGGGATTCAAGCCCTACAAAAAGAAGCTGCGAAAGGCGACACTCCGCATACCGGTGGTGCATCGAATGCAGTGCTAATTCTTGTTCTGTTACTTTTATGCGCAGACTTGTCCCATACCTGTCCGATGACCCTGATGCACGGCCGGAGCGGGGAAGCAAGGTAGAAGCACCAAAGCGACGACAGATAACTTCGCCGTCACCGCCTACAGAGCAACTGACGTCATGAGCCACGGGATTTAAGCCCTACAAAAGGTGCGAAAGGCGACACTCCGCAGTCCGGTGGAGCATCGAATGCAGTGCAATTTCTTGTCCTGTTACTTTTAGGAGCAGACGTGTCCCGTACTGGTCCGATGACCCTGAAGCACGGCCGGAGCGGGGAAGCAAGATAGAACCTCCAAAGCGACCACAGATATTTTCGCCTTCACCGCCTACAGTGCAACTGACGTCATGGACCATGTGTTTTAAGCACTACAAAAGGAAGCTGCGAAAGGCGACACTCAGCAGCCGGTGGAGCATCGAATGCAGTTCTAATACTTGTCCTGTTAATTTTAGGCGCAGACGTGTCCCGTACTGGTCCGATGACCCTGATGCACGGCCGGAGCGGGGAAGCAAGAGAGAAGCACCTAAACGACGACAGATAACTTCGCCGTCACCGCCTAAAGTGCAACGGACGTCATGAGCCACGGATTTTAAGCCCTACAAAAGGTGCGAAAGGCGACACTCCGCAGTCCGGTGGAGCATCGAATGCAGTGCTAATTCTTGTCCTGTTACTTTTGGGAGCAGACGTGTCCCGTACTGGTCCGATGACCCTGATGCACGGCAGGAGCGGGGAAGCAAGAGAGAAGCACCAAAACGACAACAGATAACTTCGCCGTCACCGCCTAAAGTGCAACGGACGTCATGAGCAACGGGATTTAAGCCCTACAAAAGGAAGCTGCGAAAGGCGACACTCCGCAGCCGGTGGAGCATCGAATGCAGTGCTAATTCTTGTCCTGTTACATTTAGGCTCAGACGTGTCCCGTACTGGTCCGATGACCCTGATGCACAGCCGGAGCGGGGAAGCAAGATAGAAGCACCAAAGCGACGACAGATAAGTTCGCCGTCACCGCCTACAGTGCAACAGACGTCATGAGCCACGGGATTTAAGCCCTACAAAAGGAAGCTGCGAAAGGCGACACTCCGCAGTCAGGTGGAGCATCGAATGCAGGGCTAATTCTTCTGTTACTTTTAGGCGCACACGCGTCCCGTACGGGTCCGATGAACCTAATGCACGGCCAGGGCGGAGAAGCAAGATAGAAGCACCAAAGCGAAGACAGATAACGTTGCCGTCACCACCTACAGTGCAACTGACGTCATGAGCCATGGGATTTAAGCACTACAAAAGGAAGCTGCGAAAGGCGACACTCCGCAGCCGATGGAGCATCGAATGCAGTGCTAATTCTTGTCCTGTTACTTTTAGGCGCAGACGTGTCCCGTACTGGTCCGATGACCCTGATGCACGGCCGGAGCGGGGAAGCAAGATAGAAGCACCAAAGCGACGACAGATAACTTCGCCGTCACCGCCTACAGTGCAACAGACGTCATGAGCCACGGGATTTAAGCCCTACAAAAGGAAGCTGCGAAAGGCGACACTCCGCAGTCAGGTGGAGCATCGAATGCAGGGCTAATTTTTCTGTTACTTTTAGGCGCACACGCGTCCCGTACGGGTCCGATGAACCTGATGCACGGCCGGGGCGGGGAAGCAAGATAGAAGCACCAAAGCGAAGACAGATAACGTTGCCGTCACCGCCTACAGTGCAACTGACGTCATGAGCCATGGGATTTAAGCACTACAAAAGGAAGCTGCGAAAGGCGACACTCCGCAGCCGATGGAGCATCGAATGCAGTGCTAATTCTTGTCCTGTTACTTTTAGGCGCAGACGTGTCCCGTACTGGTCCGAAGACCCTGATGCACGGCCGGAGCGGGGAAGCAAGATAGAAGCATCAAAGCGACGACAGATAACTTCGCCGTCACCTCCTAAAGGGCAACTGACGTCATGAGACACGGTATTTAAGCCTTACAAAAGGAAGCTGCGAAAGGCGACACTCCGCAGTCCGGTGGAGCATCGAATTCAGTGCTAATTCTTGTCCTGTTACTTTTAGGCGCAGACTTTTCCCATACTGGCCCGATGACCCTGATGCACGGCCGGAGCGGGGAAACAAGATAGAAGCACCAAAGCGACGACAGATAACTTCGCCGTCACCGCCTACAGAGCAACTGACGTCATGAGCCACGGGATTTGCGCCCTACAAAAGGTGCGAAAGGCGACACTCCGCAGTCCGGTGGAGCATCGAATGCAGTGCTAATTCTTGTCCTGTTACTTTTGGGAGCAGACGTGTCCCGTACTGCTCCGATGACCCTGATGCACGGCCGGAGCGGGGAAGCAAGAGAGAAGATCCTAAACGACGACAGATAACTTCGCCGTCACCGCCTAAAGTGCAACGGACGTCATGAGCAACGGGATTTAAGCCCTACAAAAAGAAGCTGCGAAAGGCGACACTCCGCAGCCGGTGGAGCACCGAATGCAGTGCTAATTCTTGTGCTGTTACTTTTAGGCGCAGACGTGTCCCGTACTGGTCCGATGGCCCTGATGCACGGCCGGAGCGGGGAAGCAAGGTAGAAGCACCAAAGCGGCGACCGATAACTTCGTCGTCACAGCCTACAGTGCAACTGACGTCATGAGCAACGGGATTCAAGCCCTACAAAAAGAAGCTGCGAAAGGCGACACTCCTCATACCGGTGGTGCATCGAATGCAGTGCTAATTCTTGTTCTGTTACTTTCATGCGCAGACTTGTCCCATACTTGTCCGATGACCCTGATGCACGGCCGGAGCGGGGAAACAAGGTAGAAGCACCAAAGCGACGACAGATAACTTCGTCCTCACCGCCTACAGTGCAACTGACGTCATGAGATACGGGATTCAAGCCCTACAAAAGGTGCGAAAGGCGACACTCCGCAGTCCGGTGGAGCATCGAATGCAGTGCTAATTCTTGTCCTGTTACTTTTAGGCGCAGACGTGTCGCGTACTGGTCCGATGACCGTGATGCACGGCCGGAGCGGGGAAGCAAGATAGAAGCACCAAAGCGACGACAGATAACTTTGCCATCACCGCCTACAGTGCAACTGACGTCATGAGCCACGGGATTCAAGCCCTACAAAAGGTGCGAAAGGCGACACTCCGCAGTCCGGTGGAGCATCGAATGCAGTGCTAATTCTTGTCCTGTTACTTTTGGGAGCAGACGTGTCCCGTACTGGTCCGATGACCCTGATGCACGGCAGGAGCGGGGAAGCAAGAGAGAAGCACCTAAACGACGACAGATAACTTCGCCGTCACCGCCTAAAGTGCAACGGACGTCATGAGCAACGGGATTTAAGCCCTACAAAAGGAAGCTGCGAAAGGCGACACTCCGCAGCCGGTGGAGCATCGAATGCAGTGCTAATTCTTGTCCTGTTACTTTTGGGAGCAGACGTGTCCCGTACTGGTCCGATGACCCTGATGCACGGCAGGAGCGGGGAAGCAAGAGAGAAGCACCTAAACGACGACAGATAACTTCGCCGTCACCGCCTAAAGTGCAACGGACGTCATGAGCAACGGGATTTAAGCCCTACAAAAGGAAGCTGCGAAAGGCGACACTCCGCAGCCGGTAGAGCATCGAATGCAGTGCTAATTCTTGTCCTGTTACTTTTAGGCGCAGACGTGTCCCGTACTGGTCCGATGACCCTGATGCACAGCCGGAGCGGGGAAGCAAGATAGAAGCACCAAAGCGACGACAGATAACTTCGCCGTCACCGCCTACAGTGCAACAGACGTCATGAGCCACGGGATTTAAGCCCTACAAAAGGAAGCTGCGAAAGGCGACACTCCGCAGTCAGGTGGAGCATCGAATGCAGGGCTAATTCTTGTCCTGTTACTTTTAGGCGCAGACTTTTCCCATACTGGGCCGATGACCCTGATGCACGGCCGGAGCGGGGAAACAAGATAGAAGCACCAAAGCGACGACAGATAACTTCGCCGTCACCGCCTACAGAGCAAATGACGTCATGAGCCACGGGATTTAAGCCCTACAAAAGGTGCGAAAGGCGACACTCCGCAGTCCGGTGGAGCATCGAATGCAGTGCTAATTCTTGTCCTGTTACTTTTGGGAGCAGACGTGTCCCGTACTGCTCCGATGACCCTGATGCACGGCCGGAGCGGGGAAGCAAGAGAGAAGATCCTAAACGACGACAGATAACTTCGCCGTCACCGCCTAAAGTGCAACGGACGTCATGAGCAACGGTATTTAAGCCCTACAAAAGGAAGCTGCGAAAGGCGATACTCCGCAGTCCGGTGAAACATCGAATGCAGTGCTAATTCTTGTCCAGTTATTTTAGGCGCAGACGTGTCCCGTACTGGTCCGATGACCCTGATGCACGGCCGGAGCGGGGAAGCAAGATAGAAACACCAAAGCGACGACAGATAACTTCGTCCTCACCGCCTACAGTGCAACTGACGTCATGAGCCACGGGATTCAAGCCCTACAAAAGGTGCGAAAGGCGACACTCCGCAGTCCGTTGGAGCATCGAATGCAGTGCTAATTCTTGTCCTGTTACTTTTAGGCGCAGACGTGTCGCGTACTGGTCCGATGACCGTGATGCACGGCCGGAGCGGGGAAGCAAGATAGAAGCACCAAAGCGACGACAGATAACTTCGCCGTCACCGCCTACAGAGCAACTGACGTCATGAGCCACGGGATTTAATCCCTACAAAAGCTGCGAAAGGCGATACTCCGCAGTCCGGTGGAGCATCGAATGCAGTGCTAATTCTTGTCCTGTTACATTCAGGAGCAGACGTGTCCCGTACTGGTCCGATGACCCTGATGCACGGCCGGAGCGGGGAAGCAAGATAGAAGCTCCAAAGCGACCACAGATAACTTCGCCGTCACCGCCTAAAGTGCAACTGACGTCATGAGCCACGAGATTTAAGCCCTACAAAAGGTCCGAAAGGCGACACTCCGCAGTCCGGTGGTGCATCGAATGCAGTGCTAATTCTTGTCCTCTTAAATTTAGGCGCAGACGTGTCCCGTACTGGACCGATGACCCTGATGCACGGCCGGAGTGGGGAAGCAAGATAGAAGCACCAAAGCGACGACAGATAACTTTGCCATCACCGCCTACAGTGCAACGGACGTCATGAGCCACGGGATTTAAGCACTACAAAAGGAAGCTGCGATAGGCGACACTCCGCAGTCCGGTGGAGCATCGAATGCAGTGCTAATTCTTGTCCAGTTATTTTAGGCGCAGACGTGTCCCGTACTGGTCCGATGACCCTGATGCACGGCCGGAGCGGGGAAGCAAGATAGAAGCACCAAAGCGACGACAGATAACTTCGTCCTCACCGCCTACAGTGCAACTGACGTCATGAGCCACGGGATTCAAGCCTTACAAAAGGTGCGAAAGGCGACACTCCGCAGTCCGGTGGAGCATCGAATGCAGTGCTAATTCTTGTCCTGTTAATTTTAGGCGCAGACGTGTCGCGTACTGGTCCGATGACCGTGATGCACGGCCGGGGCAGGGAAGCAAGATAGAAGCACCAAAGCGAAGACAGATAACGTTGCCGTCACCGCCTACAGTGCAACTGACGTCATGGGCCATGTGTTTTAAGGACTACAAAATGAAGCTGCGAAAGGCGACACTCACAGCCGGTGGAGCATCGAATGCAGTGCTAATACTTGTCCTGTTAATTTTAGGCGCAGACGTGTCCCGTACTGGTCCGATGACCCTGATGCACGGCCGGAGCGGGGAAGCAAGATAGAAGCATCAAAGCGACGTCTGATAACTTCGCCGTCACCTCCTAAAGGGCAACTGACGTCATGAGACACGGGATTTAGGCCTTACAAAAGGAAGCTGCGAAAGGCGACACTCCGCAGTCCGGTGGAGCATCGAATTCAGTGCTAATTCTTGTCCTGTTCCTTTTAGGCGCAGACTTGTCCCATACTGGTCCGATGACCCTGATGCACGGCCGGAGCGGGGAAACAAGATAGAAGCACAAAGCGACGACAGATAACTTCGCCGTCACCGCCTACAGAGCAACTGACGTCATGAGCCACAGAATTTAAGCCCTACAAAAGGTGCGAAAGGCGACACTCCGCAGACGGTGGAGCATCGAATGCAGTGCTAATTCTTGTCCTGTTACTTTTAGGCGCAGACGTGTCCCCTACTGGTCCGATGACCCTGATGCACAGCCGGAGCGGGGAAGCAAGATAGAAGCACCAAAGCGACGACAGATAACTTCGCCGTCACCGCCTACAGTGCAACAGACGTCATGAGCCACGGGATTTAAGCCCTACAAAAGGAAGCTGCGAAAGGCGACACTCCGCAGTCAGGTGGAGCATCGAATGCCGGGCTAATTCTTCTGTTACTTTTAGGCGCACACGCCTCCCGTACGGGTCCGATGAACCTGATGCACGGCCGGGGCGGGGAAGCAAGATAGAAGCACCAAAGCGAAGACAGATAACGTTGCCGTCACCACCTACAGTGCAGCTGACGTCATGAGCCATGGGATTTAAGCACTACAAAAGGAAGCTGCGAAAGGCGACACTCCGCAGCCGATGGAGCATCGAATGCAGTGCTAATTCTTGTCCTGTTACTTTTAGGCGCAGACGTGTCCCGTACTGGTCCGATGACCCTGATGCACGGCCGGAGCGGGGAAGCAAGATAGAAGCACCAAAGCGACGACAGATAACTTCGCCGTCATCGCCTACAGTGCAACAGACGTCATGAGCCACGGGATTTAAGCCCTACAAAAGGTGCGAAAGGCGACACTCCGCAGTCCGGTGGAGCATCGAATGCAGTGCTAATTCTTGTCCTGATACTTTTGGGAGCAGACGTGTCCCGTACTGCTCCGATGACCCTGATGCACGGCCGGAGCGGGGAAGCAAGAGAGAAGATCCTAAACGACCACAGATAACTTCGCCGTCACCGCCTAAAGTGCAGCGGACGTCATGAGCAACGGGATTTAAGCCCTACAAAAGGAAGCTGCGAAAGGCGATACTCCGCAGTCCGGTGGAGCATCGAATGCAGTGCTAATTCTTGTCCAGTTATTTTAGGCGCAGACGTGTCCCGTACTGGTCCGATGACCCTGATGCATGGCCGGAGCGGGGAAGCAAGATAGAAGCACCAAAGCGACGACAGATAACTTCGTCCTCACCGCCTACAGTGCAACTGACGTCATGAGCCACGGGATTCAAGCCCTACAAAAGGTGCGAAAGGCGACACTCCGCAGTCCGGTGGAGCATCGAATGCAGTGCTAATTCTTGTCCTGTTACTTTTAGGCGCAGACGTGTCGCGTACTGGTCCGATGACCGTGATGCACGGCCGGAGCGGGGAAGCAAGATAGAAGCACCAAAGCGACGACAGATAACTTTGCCATCACCGCCTACAGTGCAACAGACGTCATGAGCCACGGGATTCAAGCCCTACAAGACGAAGCAGCGAAAGGCGACACTAAGCAGTCCGGTGGAACATCGAATGCAGTGCTAATTCTTGTTCTGTTACCTTTATACGCAGACGTGTCCCATACTGGTCGGATGAACCTGATGCACGGCCGGGGCAGGGAAGCAAGATAGAAGCACCAAAGCGAAGACAGATAACGTTGCCGTCACCGCCTACAGTGCAACTGACTTCATAGGCCATGTGTTTTAAGGACTACAAAATGAAGCTGCGAAAGGCGACACTCACAGCCGGTGGAGCATCGAATGCAGTGCTAATACTTGTCCTGTTAATTTTAGGCGCAGACGTGTCCCGTACTGGTCCGATGACCCTGATGCACGGCCGGAGCGGGGAAGCAAGATAGAAGCATCAAAGCGACGACAGATAACTTCGCCGTCACCTCCTAAAGGGCAACTGACGTCATGAGACACGGGATTTAAGCCTTACAAAAGGAAGCTGCGAAAGGCGACACTCCGCAGTCCGGTTGAGCATCGAATTCAGTGCTAATTCTTGTCCTGTTACTTTTAGGCGCAGACTTGTCCCTACTGGTCCGATGACCCTGATGCACGGCCGGAGCGGGGAAACAAGATAGAAGCACCAAAGCGACGACAGATAACTTCGCCGTCACCGCCTACAGAGCAACTGACGTCACGAGCCACGGAATTTAAGCCCTACAAAAGGTGCGAAAGGCGACACTCCGCAGTCCGGTGGAGCATCGAATGCAGTGCTAATTCTTGTCCTGTTACTTTTGGGAGCAGACGTATCCCGTACTGGTCCGATGACCCTGATGCACGGCAGGAGCGGGGAAGCAAGAGAGAAGCACCTAAACGACGACAGATAACTTCGCCGTCACCGCCTAAAGTGCAAAGGACGTCATTAGCAACGGGATTTAAGCCCTACAAAAGGAAGCTGCGAAAGGCGACACTCCGCAGCCGGTGGAGCATCGTATGCAGTGCTAATTCTTGTCCTGTTACTTTTAGGCGCAGACGTGTCCCGTACTGGTCCGATGACCCTGATGCACAGCCGGAGCGGGGAAGCAAGATAGAAGCACCAAAGCGACGACAGATAACTTCGCCGTCACCGCCTACAGTGCAACAGACGTCATGAGCCACGGGATTTAAGCCCTACAAAAGGAAGCTGCGAAAGGCGACACTCCGCAGTCAGGTGGAGCATCGAATGCAGGGCTAATTCTTCTGTTACTTTTAGGCGCACACGCGTCCCGTGCAGGTCCGATGAACCTGATGCACGGCCGGGGCGGGGAAGCAAGATAGAAGCATCAAAGCGACGACAGATAACTTCGCCGTCACCGCCTACAGTGCAACAGACGTCATGAGCCACGGGATTTAAGCCCTACAAAAGGAAGCTGCGAAAGGCGACACTCCGCAGTCAGGTGGAGCATGGAATGCAGGGCTAATTCTTCTGTTACTTGTAGGCGCACACGCGTCCCGTACGGGTCCGATGAACCTGATGCACGGCCGGGGCGGGGAAGCAAGATAGAAGCACCAAAGCGAAGACAGATAACGTTGCCGTCACCACCTACAGTGCAACTGACGTCATGAGCCATGGGATTTAGGCACTACAAAAGGAAGCTGCGAAAGGCGACACTCCGCAGCCGATGGAGCATCGAATGCAGTTCTAATTCTTGTCCTGCTACTTTTAGGCGCACACGTGTTCCGTACTGGTCCGATGACCCTGATGCACGGCCGGAGCGGGGAAGCAAGATAGAAGCATCAAAGCGACGACAGATAACTTCGCCGTCACCTCCTAAATGGCAACTGACGTCATGAGACACGGGATTTAAGCCTTACAAAAGGAAGCTGCGAAAGGCGACACTCCGCAGTCCGGTGGAGCATCGAATTCAGTGCTTATTCTTGTCCTGTTACTTTTAGGCGCAGACTTTTCCCATACTGGCCCGATGACCCTGATGCACGGCCGGAGCTGGGAAACAAGATAGAAGCACCAAAGCGACGACAGATAACTTCGCCGTCAACGCCTACAGAGCAACTGACGTCATGAGCCACGGGATTTAAGCCCTACAAAAGGTGCGAAAGGCGACACTCCGCAGTCCGGTGGAGCATCGAATGCAGTGCTAATTCTTGTCCTGATACTTTTGGGAGCAGACGTGTTCCGTACTGCTCCGATGACCCTGATGCACGGCCGGAGCGGGGAAGCAAGAGAGAAGATCCTAAACGACGACAGATAACTTCGCCGTCACCGCCTAAAGTGCAACGGACGTCATGAGCAACGGGATTTCAGCCCTACAAAAGGAAGCTGCGAAAGGCGACACTCCGCAGCCGGTGGAGCACCGAATGCAGTGCTAATTCTTGTCCTGTTACTTTTAGGCGCAGACGTGTCCCGTACTGGCCCGATGGCCCTGATGCACGGCCGGAGCGGGGAAGCAAGGTAGAAGCACCAAAGCGACGACCGATAACTTCGTCGTCACCGCCTACAGTGCAACTGACGTCATGAGCAACGGGATTCAAGCCCTACAAAAAGAAGCTGCGAAAGGCGACACTCCGCATACCGGTGGTGCATCGAATGCAGTGCTAATTCTTGTTCTGTTACTTTCATGCGCAGTCTTGTCCGATACTTGTCCGATGACCCTGATGCACGGCCGGAGTGGGGAAACAAGGTAGAAGCACCAAAGCGACGACAGATAACTTCGCCGTCACCGCCTACAGAGCAACTGACGTCATGAGCCACGGGATTAAAGCCCTACAAAAGGTGCGAAAGGCGACACTCCGCAGTCCGGTGGAGCATCGAATGCAGTGCAATTTCTTGTCCTGTTACTTTTAGGAGCAGACGTGTCCCGTACTGGTCCGATGACCCTGATGCACGGCCGGAGCGGGGAAGCAAGATAGAAGCTCCAAAGCGACCACAGATATTTTCGCCTTCACCGCCTACAGTGCAACTGACGTCATGGACCATGTGTTTTAAGCACTACAAAAGGAAGCTGCGAAAGGCGACACTCAGCAGCCGGTGGAGCATCGAATGCAGTTCTAATACTTGTCCTGTTAATTTTAGGCGCAGACGTGTCCCGTACTGGTCCGATGACCCTGATGCACGGCCGGAGCGGGGAAGCAAGAGAGAAGCACCTAAACGACGACAGATAACTTCGCCGTCACCGCCTAAAGTGCAACGGACGTCATGAGCCACGGATTTTAAGCCCTACAAAAGGTGCGAAAGGCGACACTCCGCAGTCCGGTGGAGCATCGAATGCAGTGCTAATTCTTGTCCTGTTACTTTTGGGAGCAGACGTGTCCCGTACTGGTCCGATGACCCTGATGCACGGCAGGAGCGGGGAAGCAAGAGAGAAGCACCTAAACGACGACAGATAACTTCGCCGTCACCGCCTAAAGTGCAACGGACGTCATGAGCAACGGGATTTAAGCCCTACAAAAGGAAGCTGCGAAAGGCGACACTCCGCAGCCGGTGGAGCATCGAATGCAGTGCTAATTCTTGTCCTGTTACATTTAGGCTCAGACGTGTCCCGTACTGGTCCGATGACCCTGATGCACAGCCGGAGCGGGGAAGCAAGATAGAAGCACCAAAGCGACGACAGATAAGTTCGCCGTCACCGCCTACAGTGCAACAGACGTCATGAGCCACGGGATTTAAGCCCTACAAAAGGAAGCTGCGAAAGGCGACACTCCGCAGTCAGGTGGAGCATCGAATGCAGGGCTAATTCTTCTGTTACTTTTAGGCGCACACGCGTCCCGTACGGGTCCGATGAACCTAATGCACGGCCAGGGCGGAGAAGCAAGATAGAAGCACCAAAGCGAAGACAGATAACGTTGCCGTCACCACCTACAGTGCAACTGACGTCATGAGCCATGGGATTTAAGCACTACAAAAGGAAGCTGCGAAAGGCGACACTCCGCAGCCGATGGAGCATCGAATGCAGTGCTAATTCTTGTCCTGTTACTTTTAGGCGCAGACGTGTCCCGTACTGGTCCGATGACCCTGATGCACGGCCGGAGCGGGGAAGCAAGATAGAAGCACCAAAGCGACGACAGATAACTTCGCCGTCATCGCCTACAGTGCAACAGACGTCATGAGCCACGGGATTTAAGCCCTACAAAAGGAAGCTGGGAAAGGCGTCACTCCGCAGTCAGGTGGAGCATCGAATGCAGTGCTAATTCTTCTGTTACTTTTAGGCGCAGACGCGTCCCGTACGGGTCCGATGAACCTGATGCACGGCCGGGGCGGGGAAGCAAGATAGAAGCACCAAAGCGAAGACAGATAACGTTGCCGTCACCGCCTACAGTGCAACTGACGTCATGAGCCATGGGATTTAAGCACTACAAAAGGAAGCTGCGAAAGGCGACACTCCGCAGCCGATGGAGCATCGAATGCAGTGCTAATTCTTGTCCTGTTACTTTTAGGCGCAGACGTGTCCCGTACTGGTCCGAAGACCCTGATGCACGGCCGGAGCGGGGAAGCAAGATAGAAGCATCAAAGCGACGACAGATAACTTCGCCGTCACCTCCTAAAGGGCAACTGACGTCATGAGACACGGGATTTAAGCCTTACAAAAGGAAGCTGCGAAAGGCGACACTCCGCAGTCCGGTGGAGCATCGAATTCAGTGCTAATTCTTGTCCTGTTACTTTTAGGCGCAGACTTTTCCCATACTGGCCCGATGACCCTGATGCACGGCCGGAGCGGGGAAACAAGATAGAAGCACCAAAGCGACGACAGATAACTTCGCCGTCACCGCCTACAGAGCAACTGACGTCATGAGCCACGGGATTTGCGTCCTACAAAAGGTGCGAAAGGCGACACTCCGCAGTCCGGTGGAGCATCGAATGCAGTGCTAATTCTTGTCCTGTTACTTTTGGGAGCAGACGTGTCCCGTACTGCTCCGATGACCCTGATGCACGGCCGGAGCGGGGAAGCAAGAGAGAAGATCCTAAACGACGACAGATAACTTTGCCGTCACCGCCTAAAGTGCAACGGACGTCATGAGCAACGGGATTTAAGCCCTACAAAAAGAAGCTGCGAAAGGCGACACTCCGCAGCCGGTGGAGCACCGAATGCAGTGCTAATTCTTGTCCTGTTACTTTTAGGCGCAGACGTGTCCCGTACTGGTCCGATGGCCCTGATGCACGGCCGGAGCGGGGAAGCAAGGTAGAAGCACCAAAGCGGCGACCGATAACTTCGTCGTCACAGCCTACAGTGCAACTGACGTCATGAGCAACGGGATTCAAGCCCTACAAAAAGAAGCTGCGAAAGGCGACACTCCGCATACCGGTGGTGCATCGAATGCAGTGCTAATTCTTGTTCTGTTACTTTCATGCGCAGACTTGTCCCATACTTGTCCGATGACCCTGATGCACGGCCGGAGCGGGGAAACAAGGTAGAAGCACCAAAGCGACGACAGATAACTTCGTCCTCACCGCCTACAGTGCAACTGACGTCATGAGATACGGGATTCAAGCCCTACAAAAGGTGCGAAAGGCGACACTCCGCAGTCCGGTGGAGCATCGAATGCAGTGCTAATTCTTGTCCTGTTACTTTTAGGCGCAGACGTGTCGCGTACTGGTCCGATGACCGTGATGCACGGCCGGAGCGGGGAAGCAAGATAGAAGCACCAAAGCGACGACAGATAACTTTGCCATCACCGCCTACAGTGCAACTGACGTCATGAGCCACGGGATTCAAGCCCTACAAAAGGTGCGAAAGGCGACACTCCGCAGTCCGGTGGAGCATCGAATGCAGTGCTAATTCTTGTCCTGTTACTTTTGGGAGCAGACGTGTCCCGTACTGGTCCGATGACCCTGATGCACGGCAGGAGCGGGGAAGCAAGAGAGAAGCACCTAAACGACGACAGATAACTTCGCCGTCAGCGCCTAAAGTGCAACGGACGTCATGAGCAACGGGATTTAAGCCCTACAAAAGGAAGCTGCGAAAGGCGACACTCCGCAGCCGGTGGAGCATCGAATGCAGTGCTAATTCTTGTCCTGTTACTTTTAGGCGCAGACGTGTCCCGTACTGGTCCGATGACCCTGATGCACAGCCGGAGCGGGGAAGCAAGATAGAAGCACCAAAGCGACGACAGATAACTTCGCCGTCACCGCCTACAGTGCAACAGACGTCATGAGCCACGGGATTTAAGCCCTACAAAAGGAAGCTGCGAAAGGCGACACTCCGCAGTCAGGTGGAGCATCGAATGCAGGGCTAATTCTTGTCCTGTTACTTTTAGGCGCAGACTTTTCCCATACTGGGCCGATGACCCTGATGCACGGCCGGAGCGGGGAAACAAGATAGAAGCACCAAAGCGACGACAGATAACTTCGCCGTCACCGCCTACAGAGCAAATGACGTCATGAGCCACGGGATTTAAGCCCTACAAAAGGTGCGAAAGGCGACACTCCGCAGTCCGGTGGAGCATCGAATGCAGTGCTAATTCTTGTCCTGTTACTTTTGGGAGCAGACGTGTCCCGTACTGCTCCGATGACCCTGATGCACGGCCGGAGCGGGGAAGCAAGAGAGAAGATCCTAAACGACGACAGATAACTTCGCCGTCACCGCCTAAAGTGCAACGGACGTCATGAGCAACGGTATTTAAGCCCTACAAAAGGAAGCTGCGAAAGGCGATACTCCGCAGTCCGGTGAAACATCGAATGCAGTGCTAATTCTTGTCCAGTTATTTTAGGCGCAGACGTGTCCCGTACTGGTCCGATGACCCTGATGCACGGCCGGAGCGGGGAAGCAAGATAGAAACACCAAAGCGACGACAGATAACTTCGTCCTCACCGCCTACAGTGCAACTGACGTCATGAGCCACGGGATTCAAGCCCTACAAAAGGTGCGAAAGGCGACACTCCGCAGTCCGGTGGAGCATCGAATGCAGTGCTAATTCTTGTCCTGTTAATTTTAGGCGCAGACGTGTCGCGTACTGGTCCGATGACCGTGATGCACGGCCGGGGCAGGGAAGCAAGATAGAAGCACCAAAGCGAAGACAGATAACGTTGCCGTCACCGCCTACAGTGCAACTGACGTCATGGGCCATGTGTTTTAAGGACTACAAAATGAAGCTGCGAAAGGCGACACTCACAGCCGGTGGAGCATCGAATGCAGTGCTAATACTTGTCCTGTTAATTTTAGGCGCAGACGTGTCCCGTACTGGTCCGATGACCCTGATGCACGGCCGGAGCGGGGAAGCAAGATAGAAGCATCAAAGCGACGTCTGATAACTTCGCCGTCACCTCCTAAAGGGCAACTGACGTCATGAGACACGGGATTTAGGCCTTACAAAAGGAAGCTGCGAAAGGCGACACTCCGCAGTCCGGTGGAGCATCGAATTCAGTGCTAATTCTTGTCCTGTTCCTTTTAGGCGCAGACTTGTCCCATACTGGTCCGATGACCCTGATGCACGGCCGGAGCGGGGAAACAAGATAGAAGCACAAAGCGACGACAGATAACTTCGCCGTCACCGCCTACAGAGCAACTGACGTCATGAGCCACAGAATTTAAGCCCTACAAAAGGTGCGAAAGGCGACACTCCGCAGCCGGTGGAGCATCGAATGCAGTGCTAATTCTTGTCCTGTTACTTTTAGGAGCAGACGTGTCCCCTACTGGTCCGATGACCCTGATGCACAGCCGGAGCGGGGAAGCAAGATAGAAGCACCAAAGCGACGACAGATAACTTCGCCGTCACCGCCTACAGTGCAACAGACGTCATGAGCCACGGGATTTAAGCCCTACAAAAGGAAGCTGCGAAAGGCGACACTCCGCAGTCAGGTGGAGCATCGAATGCCGGGCTAATTCTTCTGTTACTTTTAGGCGCACACGCCTCCCGTACGGGTCCGATGAACCTGATGCACGGCCGGGGCGGGGAAGCAAGATAGAAGCACCAAAGCGAAGACAGATAACGTTGCCGTCACCACCTACAGTGCAGCTGACGTCATGAGCCATGGGATTTAAGCACTACAAAAGGAAGCTGCGAAAGGCGACACTCCGCAGCCGATGGAGCATCGAATGCAGTGCTAATACTTGTCCTGTTACTTTTAGGCGCAGACGTGTCCCGTACTGGTCCGATGACCCTGATGCACGGCCGGAGCGGGGAAGCAAGATAGAAGCACCAAAGCGACGACAGATAACTTCGCCGTCATCGCCTACAGTGCAACAGACGTCATGAGCCACGGGATTTAAGCCCTACAAAAGGTGCGAAAGGCGACACTCCGCAGTCCGGTGGAGCATCGAATGCAGTGCTAATTCTTGTCCTGATACTTTTGGGAGCAGACGTGTCCCGTACTGCTCCGATGACCCTGATGCACGGCCGGAGCGGGGAAGCAAGAGAGAAGATCCTAAACGACCACAGATAACTTCGCCGTCACCGCCTAAAGTGCAGCGGACGTCATGAGCAACGGGATTTAAGCCCTACAAAAGGAAGCTGCGAAAGGCGATACTCCGCAGTCCGGTGGAGCATCGAATGCAGTGCTAATTCTTGTCCAGTTATTTTAGGCGCAGACGTGTCCCGTACTGGTCCGATGACCCTGATCCATGGCCGGAGCGGGGAAGCAAGATAGAAGCACCAAAGCGACGACAGATAACTTCGTCCTCACCGCCTACAGTGCAACTGACGTCATGAGCCACGGGATTCAAGCCCTACAAAAGGTGCGAAAGGCGACACTCCGCAGTCCGGTGGAGCATCGAATGCAGTGCTAATTCTTGTCCTGTTACTTTTAGGCGCAGACGTGTCGCGTACTGGTCCGATGACCGTGATGCACGGCCGGAGCGGGGAAGCAAGATAGAAGCACCAAAGCGACGACAGATAACTTTGCCATCACCGCCTACAGTGCAACAGACGTCATGAGCCACGGGATTCAAGCCCTACAAGACGAAGCTGCGAAAGGCGACACTAAGCAGTCCGGTGGAACATCGAATGCAGTGCTAATTCTTGTTCTGTTACCTTTATACGCAGACGTGTCCCATACTGGTCGGATGAACCTGATGCACGGCCGGGGCAGGGAAGCAAGATAGAAGCACCAAAGCGAAGACAGATAACGTTGCCGTCACCGCCTACAGTGCAACTGACTTCATAGGCCATGTGTTTTAAGGACTACAAAATGAAGCTGCGAAAGGCGACACTCACAGCCGGTGGAGCATCGAATGCAGTGCTAATACTTGTCCTGTTAATTTTAGGCGCAGACGTGTCCCGTACTGGTCCGATGACCCTGATGCACGGCCGGAGCGGGGAAGCAAGATAGAAGCATCAAAGCGACGACAGATAACTTCGCCGTCACCTCCTAAAGGGCAACTGACGTCATGAGACACGGGATTTAAGCCTTACAAAAGGAAGCTGCGAAAGGCGACACTCCGCAGTCCGGTTGAGCATCGAATTCAGTGCTAATTCTTGTCCTGTTACTTTTAGGCGCAGACTTGTCCCTACTGGTCCGATGACCCTGATGCACGGCCGGAGCGGGGAAACAAGATAGAAGCACCAAAGCGACGACAGATAACTTCGCCGTCACCGCCTACAGAGCAACTGACGTCACGAGCCACGGAATTTAAGCCCTACAAAAGGTGCGAAAGGCGACACTCCGCAGTCCGGTGGAGCATCGAATGCAGTGCTAATTCTTGTCCTGTTACTTTTGGGAGCAGACGTGTCCCGTACTGGTCCGATGACCCTGATGCACGGCAGGAGCGGGGAAGCAAGAGAGAAGCACCTAAACGACGACAGATAACTTCGCCGTCACCGCCTAAAGTGCAAAGGACGTCATTAGCAACGGGATTTAAGCCCTACAAAAGGAAGCTGCGAAAGGCGACACTCCGCAGCCGGTGGAGCATCGTATGCAGTGCTAATTCTTGTCCTGTTACTTTTAGGCGCAGACGTGTCCCGTACTGGTCCGATGACCCTGATGCACAGCCGGAGCGGGGAAGCAAGATAGAAGCACCAAAGCGACGACAGATAACTTCGCCGTCACCGCCTACAGTGCAACAGACGTCATGAGCCACGGGATTTAAGCCCTACAAAAGGAAGCTGCGAAAGGCGACACTCCGCAGTCAGGTGGAGCATCGAATGCAGGGCTAATTCTTCTGTTACTTTTAGGCGCACACGCGTCCCGTGCAGGTCCGATGAACCTGATGCACGGCCGGGGCGGGGAAGCAAGATAGAAGCATCAAAGCGACGACAGATAACTTCGCCGTCACCGCCTACAGTGCAACAGACGTCATGAGCCACGGGATTTAAGCCCTACAAAACGAAGCTGCGAAAGGCGACACTCCGCAGTCAGGTGGAGCATGGAATGCAGGGCTAATTCTTCTGTTACTTGTAGGCGCACACGCGTCCCGTACGGGTCCGATGAACCTGATGCACGGCCGGGGCGGGGAAGGAAGATAGAAGCACCAAAGCGAAGACAGATAACGTTGCCGTCACCACCTACAGTGCAACTGACGTCATGAGCCATGGGACTTAGGCACTACAAAAGGAAGCTGCGAAAGGCGACACTCCGCAGCCGATGGAGCATCGAATGCAGTTCTAATTCTTGTCCTGCTACTTTTAGGCGCACACGTGTTCCGTACTGGTCCGATGACCCTGATGCACGGCCGGAGCGGGGAAGCAAGATAGAAGCATCAAAGCGACGACAGATAACTTCGCCGTCACCTCCTAAATGGCAACTGACGTCATGAGACACGGGATTTAAGCCTTACAAAAGGAAGCTGCGAAAGGCGACACTCCGCAGTCCGGTGGAGCATCGAATTCAGTGCTTATTCTTGTCCTGTTACTTTTAGGCGCAGACTTTTCCCATACTGGCCCGATGACCCTGATGCACGGCCGGAGCTGGGAAACAAGATAGAAGCACCAAAGCGACGACAGATAACTTCGCCGTCAACGCCTACAGAGCAACTGACGTCATGAGCCACGGGATTTAAGCCCTACAAAAGGTGCGAAAGGCGACACTCCGCAGTCCGGTGGAGCATCGAATGCAGTGCTAATTCTTGTCCTGATACTTTTGGGAGCAGACGTGTCCCGTACTGCTCCGATGACCCTGATGCACGGCCGGAGCGGGGAAGCAAGAGAGAAGATCCTAAACGACGACAGATAACTTCGCCGTCACCGCCTAAAGTGCAACGGACGTCATGAGCAACGGGATTTCAGCCCTACAAAAGGAAGCTGCGAAAGGCGACACTCCGCAGCCGGTGGAGCACCGAATGCAGTGCTAATTCTTGTCCTGTTACTTTTAGGCGCAGACGTGTCCCGTACTGGCCCGATGGCCCTGATGCACGGCCGGAGCGGGGAAGCAAGGTAGAAGCACCAAAGCGACGACCGATAACTTCGTCGTCACCGCCTACAGTGCAACTGACGTCATGAGCAACGGGATTCAAGCCCTACAAAAAGAAGCTGCGAAAGGCGACACTCCGCATACCGGTGGTGCATCGAATGCAGTGCTAATTCTTGTTCTGTTACTTTCATGCGCAGTCTTGTCCCATACTTGTCCGATGACCCTGATGCACGGCCGGAGTGGGGAAACAAGGTAGAAGCACCAAAGCGACGACAGATAACTTCGCCGTCACCGCCTACAGAGCAACTGACGTCATGAGCCACGGGATTTAAGCCCTACAAAAGGTGCGAAAGGCGACACTCCGCAGTCCGGTGGAGCATCGAATGCAGTGCAATTTCTTGTCCTGTTACTTTTAGGAGCAGACGTGTCCCGTACTGGTCCGATGACCCTGATGCACGGCCGGAGCGGGGAAGCAAGATAGAAGCTCCAAAGCGACCACAGATATTTTCGCCTTCACCGCCTACAGTGCAACTGACGTCATGGACCATGTGTTTTAAGCACTACAAAAGGAAGCTGCGAAAGGCGACACTCAGCAGCCGGTGGAGCATCGAATGCAGTTCTAATACTTGTCCTGTTAATTTTAGGCGCAGACGTGTCCCGTACTGGTTCGATGACCCTGATGCAAGGCCGGAGCGGGGAAGCAAGAGAGAAGCACCTAAACGACGACAGATAACTTCGCCGTCACCGCCTAAAGTGCAACGGACGTCATGAGCCACGGAATTTAACCCTACAAAAGGTGCGAAAGGCGACACTCCGCAGTCCGGTGGAGCATCGAATGCAGTGCTAATTCTTGTCCTGTTACTTTTGGGAGCAGACGTGTCCCGTACTGGTCCGAAGACCCTGATGCACGGCAGGAGCGGGGAAGCAAGAGAGAAGCACCAAAACGACGACAGATAACTTCGCCGTCACCGCCTAAAGTGCAACGGACGTCATGAGCAACGGGATTTAAGCCCTACAAAAGGAAGCTGCGAAAGGCGACACTCCGCAGCCGGTGGAGCATCGAATGCAGTGCTAATTCTTGTCCTGTTACTTTTAGGCGCAGACGTGTCCCGTACTGGTCCGATGACCCTGATGAACAGCCGGAGCGGGGAAGCAAGATAGAAGCACCAAAGCGACGACAGATAACTTCGCCGTCACCGCCTACAGTGCAACAGACGTCATGAGCCACGGGATTTAAGCCCTACAAAAGGAAGCTGCGAAAGGCGACACTCCGCAGTCAGGTGGAGCATCGAATGCAGGGCTAATTCTTCTGTTACTTTTAGGCGCACACGCGTCCCGTACGGGTCCGATGAACCTGATGCACGGCCGGGGCGGGGAAGCAAGATAGAAGCACCAAAGCGAAGACAGATAACGTTGCCGTCACCACCTACAGTGCAACTGACGTCATGAGCCATGGGATTTAAGCACTACAAAAGGAAGCTGCGAACGGCGACACTCCGCAGCCGATGGAGCATCGAATGCAGTGCTAATTCTTGTCCTGTTTTAGGCGCAGACGTGTCCCGTACTGGTCCGATGACCCTGATGCACGGCCGGAGCGGGGAAGCAAGATAGAAGCACCAAAGCGACGACAGATAACTTCGCCGTCATCGCCTACAGTGCAACAGACGTCATGAGCCACGGGATTTAAGCCCTACAAAAGGAAGCTGGGAAAGGCGACACTCCGCAGTCAGGTGGAGCATCGAATGCAGTGCTAATTCTTCTGTTACTTTTAGGCGCAGACGCGTCCCGTACGGGTCCGATGAACCTGATGCACGGCCGGGGCGGGGAAGCAAGATAGAAGCACCAAAGCGAAGACAGATAACGTTGCCGTCACCGCCTACAGTGCAACTGACGTCATGAGCCATGGGATTTAAGCCCTACAAAAGGTGCGAAAGGCGACACTCCGCAGTCCGGTGGAGCATCGAATGCAGTGCTAATTCTTGTCCTGTTACTTTTGGGAGCAGACGTGTCCCGTACTGCTCCGATGACCCTGATGCACGGCCGGAGCGGGGAAGCAAGAGAGAAGATCCTAAACGACGACAGATAACTTCGCCGTCACCGCCTAAAGTGCAACGGACGTCATGAGCAACGGTATTTAAGCCCTACAAAAGGAAGCTGCGAAAGGCGATACTCCGCAGTCCGGTGGAGCATCGAATGCAGTGCTAATTCTTGTCCAGTTATTTTAGGCGCAGACGTGTCCCGTACTGGTCCGATGACCCTGATGCACGGCCGGAGCGGGGAAGCAAGATAGAAGCACCAAAGCGACGACAGATAACTTCGTCCTCACCGCCTACAGTGCAACTGACGTCATGAGCCACGGGATTCAAGCCCTACAAAAGGTGCGAAAGGCGACACTCCGCAGTCCGGTGGAGCATCGAATGCAGTGCTAATTCTTGTCCTGTTACATTCAGGAGCAGACGTGTCCCGTACTGGTCCGATGACCCTGATGCACGGCCGGAGCGGGGAAGCAAGATAGAAGCTCCAAAGCGACCACAGATAACTTCGCCGTCACCGCCTAAAGTGCAACTGACGTCATGAGCCACGAGATTTAAGCCCTACAAAAGGTGCGAAAGGCGACACTCCGCAGTCCGGTGGTGCATCGAATGCAGTGCTAATTCTTGTCCTCTTAAATTTAGGCGCAGACGTGTCCCGTACTGGACCGATGACCCTGATGCACGGCCGGAGTGGGGAAGCAAGATAGAAGCACCAAAGCGACGACAGATAACTTTGCCATCACCGCCTACAGTGCAACGGACGTCATGAGCCACGGGATTTAAGCACTACAAAAGGAAGCTGCGATAGGCGACACTCCGCAGTCCGGTGGAGCATCGAATGCAGTGCTAATTCTTGTCCAGTTATTTTAGGCGCAGACGTGTCCCGTACTGGTCCGATGACCCTGATGCACGGCCGGAGCGGGGAAGCAAGATAGAAGCACCAAAGCGACGACAGATAACTTCGTCCTCACCGCCTACAGTGCAACTGACGTCATGAGCCACGGGATTCAAGCCCTACAAAAGGTGCGAAACGCGACACTCCGCAGTCCGGTGGAGCATCGAATGCAGTGCTAATTCTTGTCCTGTTAATTTTAGGCGCAGACGTGTCGCGTACTGGTCCGATGACCGTGATGCACGGCCGGGGCAGGGAAGCAAGATAGAAGCACCAAAGCGAAGACAGATAACGTTGCCGTCACCGCCTACAGTGCAACTGACGTCATGGGCCATGTGTTTTAAGGACTACAAAATGAAGCTGCGAAAGGCGACACTCACAGCCGGTGGAGCATCGAATGCAGTGCTAATACTTGTCTTGTTAATTTTAGGCGCAGACGTGTCCCGTACTGGTCCGATGACCCTGATGCACGGCCGGAGCGGGGAAGCAAGATAGAAGCATCAAAGCGACGTCTGATAACTTCGCCGTCACCTCCTAAAGGGCAACTGACGTCATGAGACACGGGATTTAGGCCTTACAAAAGGAAGCTGCGAAAGGCGACACTCCGCAGTCCGGTGGAGCATCGAATTCAGTGCTAATTCTTGTCCTGTTCCTTTTAGGCGCAGACTTGTCCCATACTAGTCCGATGACCCTGATGCACGGCCGGAGCGGGGAAACAAGATAGAAGCACAAAGCGACGACAGATAACTTCGCCGTCACCGCCTACAGAGCAACTGACGTCATGAGCCACAGAATTTAAGCCCTACAAAAGGTGCGAAAGGCGACACTCCGCAGCCGGTGGAGCATCGAATGCAGTGCTAATTCTTGTCCTGTTACTTTTAGGCGCAGACGTGTCCCCTACTGGTCCGATGACCCTGATGCACAGCCGGAGCGGGGAAGCAAGATAGAAGCACCAAAGCGACGACAGATAACTTCGCCGTCACCGCCTACAGTGCAACAGACGTCATGAGCCACGGGATTTAAGCCCTACAAAAGGAAGCTGCGAAAGGCGACACTCCGCAGTCAGGTGGAGCATCGAATGCCGGGCTAATTCTTCTGTTACTTTTAGGCGCACACGCCTCCCGTACGGGTCCGATGAACCTGATGCACGGCCGGGGCGGGGAAGCAAGATAGAAGCACCAAAGCGAAGACAGATAACGTTGCCGTCACCACCTGCAGTGCAACTGACGTCATGAGCCATGGGATTTAAGCACTACAAAAGGAAGCTGCGAAAGGCGACACTCCGCAGCCGATGGAGCATCGAATGCAGTGCTAATTCTTGTCCTGTTACTTTTAGGCGCAGACGTGTCCCGTACTGGTCCGATGACCCTGATGCACGGCCGGAGCGGGGAAGCAAGATAGAAGCACCAAAGCGACGACAGATAACTTCGCCGTCATCGCCTACAGTGCAACAGACGTCATGAGCCACGGGATTTAAGCCCTACAAAAGGTGCGAAAGGCGACACTCCGCAGTCCGGTGGAGCATCGAATGCAGTGCTAATTCTTGTCCTGATACTTTTGGGAGCAGACGTGTCCCGTACTGCTCCGATGACCCTGATGCACGGCCGGAGCGGGGAAGCAAGAGAGAAGATCCTAAACGACCACAGATAACTTCGCCGTCACCGCCTAAAGTGCAGCGGACGTCATGAGCAACGGGATTTAAGCCCTACAAAAGGAAGCTGCGAAAGGCGATACTCCGCAGTCCGGTGGAGCATCGAATGCAGTGCTAATTCTTGTCCAGTTATTTTAGGCGCAGACGTGTCCCGTACTGGTCTGATGACCCTGATGCATGGCCGGAGCGGGGAAGCAAGATAGAAGCACCAAAGCGACGACAGATAACTTCGTCCTCACCGCCTACAGTGCAACTGACGTCATGAGCAACGGGATTCAAGCCCTACAAAAGGTGCGAAAGGCGACACTCCGCAGTCCGGTGGAGCATCGAATGCAGTGCTAATTCTTGTCCTGTTACTTTTAGGCGCAGACGTGTCGCGTACTGGTCCGATGACCGTGATGCACGGCCGGAGCGGGGAAGCAAGATAAAAGCACCAAAGCGACGACAGATAACTTTGCCATCACCGCCTACAGTGCAACAGACGTCATGAGCCACGGGATTCAGGCCCTACAAGACGAAGCTGCGAAAGGCGACACTAAGCAGTCCGGTGGAACATCGAATGCAGTGCTAATTCTTGTTCTGTTACCTTTATACGCAGACGTGTCCCATACTGGTCGGATGAACCTGATGCACGGCCGGGGCAGGGAAGCAAGATAGAAGCACCAAAGCGAAGACAGATAACGTTGCCGTCACCGCCTACAGTGCAACTGACTTCATAGGCCATGTGTTTTAAGGACTACAAAATGAAGCTGCGAAAGGCGACACTCACAGCCGGTGGAGCATCGAATGCAGTGCTAATACTTGTCCTGTTAATTTTAGGCGCAGACGTGTCCCGTACTGGTCCGATGACCCTGATGCACGGCCGGAGCGGGGAAGCAAGATAGAAGCATCAAAGCGACGACAGATAACTTCGCCGTCACCTCCTAAAGGGCAACTGACGTCATGAGACACGGGATTTAAGCCTTACAAAAGGAAGCTGCGAAAGGCGACACTCCGCAGTCCGGTTGAGCATCGAATTCAGTGCTAATTCTTGTCCTGTTACTTTTAGGCGCAGACTTGTCCCGTACTGGTCCGATGACCCTGATGCACGGCCGGAGCGGGGAAACAAGATAGAAGCACCAAAGCGACGACAGATAACTTCGCCGTCACCGCCTACAGAGCAACTGACGTCACGAGCCACGGAATTTAAGCCCTACAAAAGGTGCGAAAGGCGACACTCCGCAGTCCGGTGGAGCATCGAATGCAGTGCTAATTCTTGTCCTGTTACTTTTGGGAGCAGACGTGTCCCGTACTGGTCCGATGACCCTGATGCACGGCAGGAGCGGGGAAGCAAGAGAGAAGCACCTAAACGACGACAGATAACTTCGCCGTCACCGCCTAAAGTGCAAAGGACGTCATGAGCAACGGGATTTAAGCCCTACAAAAGGAAGCTGCGAAAGGCGACACTCCGCAGCCGGTGGAGCATCGTATGCAGTGCTAATTCTTGTCCTGTTACTTTTAGGCGCAGACGTGTCCCGTACTGGTCCGATGACCCTGATGCACAGCCGGAGCGGGGAAGCAAGATAGAAGCACCAAAGCGACGACAGATAACTTCGCCGTCACCGCCTACAGTGCAACAGACGTCATGAGCCACGGGATTTAAGCCCTACAAAAGGAAGCTGCGAAAGGCGACACTCCGCAGTCAGGTGGAGCATCGAATGCAGGGCTAATTCTTCTGTTACTTTTAGGCGCACACGCGTCCCGTGCAGGTCCGATGAACCTGATGCACGGCCGGGGCGGGGAAGCAAGATAGAAGCATCAAAGCGACGACAGATAACTTCGCCGTCACCTCCTAAAGGGCAACTGACGTCATGAGCCACGGGATTTAAGCCCTACAAAAGGAAGCTGCGAAAGGCGACACTCCGCAGTCAGGTGGAGCATGGAATGCAGGGCTAATTCTTCTGTTACTTGTAGGCGCACACGCGTCCCGTACGGGTCCGATGAACCTGATGCACGGCCGGGGCGGGGAAGCAAGATAGAAGCACCAAAGCGAAGACAGATAACGTTGCCGTCACCACCTACAGTGCAACTGACGTCATGAGCCATGGGATTTAGGTACTACAAAAGGAAGCTGCGAAAGGCGACACTCCGCAGCCGATGGAGCATCGAATGCAGTTCTAATTCTTGTCCTGCTACTTTTAGGCGCACACGTGTTCCGTACTGGTCCGATGATCCTGATGCACGGCCGGAGCGGGGAAGCAAGATAGAAGCATCAAAGCGACGACAGATAACTTCGCCGTCACCTCCTAAAGGGCAACTGACGTCATGAGACACGGGATTTAAGCCTTAAAAAAGGAAGCTGCGAAAGGCGACACTCCGCAGTCCGGTGGAGCATCGAATTCAGTGCTTATTCTTGTCCTGTTACTTTTAGGCGCAGACTTTTCCCATACTGGCCCGATGACCCTGATGCACGGCCGGAGCTGGGAAACAAGATAGAAGCACCAAAGCGACGACAGATAACTTCGCCGTCAACGCCTACAGAGCAACTGACGTCATGAGCCACGGGATTTAAGCCCTACAAAAGGTGCGAAAGGCGACACTCCGCAGTCCGGTGGAGCATCGAATGCAGTGCTAATTCTTGTCCTGATACTTTTGGGAGCAGACGTGTCCCGTACTGCTCCGATGACCCTGATGCACTGCCGGAGCGGGGAAGCAAGAGAGAAGATCCTAAACGACGACAGATAACTTCGCCGTCACCGCCTAAAGTGCAACGGACGTCATGAGCAACGGGATTTAAGCCCTACAAAAGGAAGCTGCGAAAGGCGACACTCCGCAGCCGGTGGAGCACCGAATGCAGTGCTAATTCTTGTCCTGTTACTTTTAGGCGCAGACGTGTCCCGTACTGGCCCGATGGCCCTGATGCACGGCCGGAGCGGGGAAGCAAGGTAGAAGCACCAAAGCGACGACCGATAACTTCGTCGTCACCGCCTACAGTGCAACTGACGTCATGAGCAACGGGATTCAAGCCCTACAAAAAGAAGCTGCGAAAGGCGACACTCCGCATACCGGTGGTGCATCGAATGCAGTGCTAATTCTTGTTCTGTTACTTTCATGCGCAGTCTTGTCCCATACTTGTCCGATGACCCTGATGCACGGCCGGAGTGGGGAAACAAGGTAGAAGCACCAAAGCGACGACAGATAACTTCGCCGTCACCGCCTACAGAGCAACTGACGTCATGAGCCACGGGATTTAAGCCCTACAAAAGGTGCGAAAGGCGACACTCCGCAGTCCGGTGGAGCATCGAATGCAGTGCAATTTCTTGTCCTGTTACTTTTAGGAGCAGACGTGTCCCGTACTGGTCCGATGACCCTGATGCACGGCCGGAGCGGGGAAGCAAGATAGAAGCTCCAAAGCGACCACAGATATTTTCGCCTTCACCGCCTACAGTGCAACTGACGTCATGGACCATGTGTTTTAAGCACTACAAAAGGAAGCTGCGAAAGGCGACACTCAGCAGCCGGTGGAGCATCGAATGCAGTTCTAATACTTGTCCTGTTAATTTTAGGCGCAGACGTGTCCAGTACTGGTTCGATGACCCTGATGCAAGGCCGGAGCGGGGAAGCAAGAGAGAAGCACCTAAACGACGACAGATAACTTCGCCGTCACCGCCTAAAGTAAAACGGACGTCATGAGCCACGGAATTTAACCCTACAAAAGGTGCGAAAGGCTACACTCCGCAGTCCGGTGGAGCATCGAATGCAGTGCTAATTCTTGTCCTGTTACTTTTGGGAGCAGACGTGTCCCGTACTGGTCCGATGACCCTGATGCACGGCAGGAGCGGGGAAGCAAGAGAGAAGCACCAAAACGACGACAGATAACTTCGCCGTCACCGCCTAAAGTGCAACGGACGTCATGAGCAACGGGATTTAAGCCCTACAAAAAGGAAGCTGCGAAAGGCGACACTCCGCAGCCGGTGGAGCATCGAATGCACTGCTAATTCTTGTCCTGTTACTTTTAGGCGCAGACGTGTCCCGTACTGGTCCGATGACCCTGATGCACAGCCGGAGCGGGGAAGCAAGATAGAAGCACCAAAGCGACGACAGATAACTTCGCCGTCACCGCCTACAGTGCAACAGACGTCATGAGCCACGGGATTTAAGCCCTACAAAAGGAAGCTGCGAAAGGCGACACTCCGCAGTCAGGTGGAGCATCGAATGCAGGGCTAATTCTTCTGTTACTTTTAGGCGCACACGCGTCCCGTACGGGTCCGATGAACCTGATGCACGGCCGGGGCGGGGAAGCAAGATAGAAGCACCAAAGCGAAGACAGATAACGTTGCCGTCACCACCTACAGTGCAACTGACGTCATGAGCCATGGGATTTAAGCACTACAAAAGGAAGCTGCGAACGGCGACACTCCGCAGCCGATGGAGCATCGAATGCAGTGCTAATTCTTGTCCTGTTACTTTTAGGCGCAGACGTGTCCCGTACTGGTCCGATGACCCTGATGCACGGCCGGAGCGGGGAAGCAAGATAGAAGCACCAAAGCGACGACAGATAACTTCGCCGTCATCGCCTACAGTGCAACAGACGTCATGAGCCACGGGATTTAAGCCCTACAAAAGGAAGCTGGGAAAGGCGACACTCCGCAGTCAGGTGGAGCATCGAATGCAGTGCTAATTCTTCTGTTACTTTTAGGCGCAGACGCGTCCCGTACGGGTCCGATGAACCTGATGCACGGCCGGGGCGGGGAAGCAAGATAGAAGCACCAAAGCGAAGACAGATAACGTTGCCGTCACCGCCTACAGTGCAACTGACGTCATGAGCCATGGGATTTAAGCACTACAAAAGGAAGCTGCGAAAGGCGACACTCCGCAGCCGATGGAGCATCGAATGCAGTGCTAATTCTTGTCCTGTTACTTTTAGGCGCAGACGTGTCCCGTACTGGTCCGATGACCCTGATGCACGGCCGGAGCGGGGAAGCAAGATAGAAGCATCAAAGCGACGACAGATAACTTCGCCGTCACCTCCTAAAGGGCAACTGACGTCATGAGACACGGGATTTAAGCCTTACAAAAGGAAGCTGCGAAAGGCGACACTCCGCAGTCCGGTGGAGCATCGAATTCAGTGCTAATTCTTGTCCTGTTACTTTTAGGCGCAGACTTTTCCCATACTGGCCCGATGACCCTGATGCACGGCCGGAGCGGGGAAACAAGATAGAAGCACCAAAGCGACGACCGATAACTTCGCCGTCACCGCCTACAGAGCAACTGACGTCATGAGCCACGGGATTTAAGCCCTACAAAAGGTGCGAAAGGCGACACTCCGCAGTCCGGTGGAGCATCGAATGCAGTGCTAATTCTTGTCCTGTTACTTTTGGGAGCAGACGTGTCCCGTACTGCTCCGATGACCCTGATGCACGGCCGGAGCGGGGAAGCAAGATAGAAGCACCAAAGCGACGACAGATAACTTCGTCGTCACCGCCTACAGTGCAACTGACGTCATGAGCAACGGGATTCAAGCCCTACAAAAAGAAGCTGCGAAAGGCGACACCCCGCATACCGGTGGTGCATCGAATGCAGTGCTAATTCTTGTTCTGTTACTTTCATGCGCAGACTTGTCCCATACTTGTCCGATGACCCTGATGCACGGCCGGAGCGGGGAAACAAGGTAGAAGCACCAAAGCGACGACAGATAACTTCGTCCTCACCGCCTACAGTGCAACTGACGTCATGAGCCACGGGATTCAAGCCCTACAAAAGGTGCGAAAGGCGACACTCCGCAGTCCGGTGCAGCATCGAATGCAGTGCTAATTCTTGTCCTGTTACTTTTAGGCGCAGACGTGTCGCGTACTGGTCCGATGACCGTGATGCACGGCCGGAGCGGGGAAGCAAGATAGAAGCACCAAAGCGACGACAGATAACTTTGACATCACCGCCTACAGTGCAACTGACGTCATGAGCCACGGGATTCAAGCCCTACAAAAGGTGCGAAAGGCGACACTCCGCAGTCCGGTGGAGCATCGAATGCAGTGCTAATTCTTGTCCTGTTACTTTTGGGAGCATACGTGTCCCGTATTGGTCCGATGACCCTGATGCACGGCAGGAGCGGGGAAGCAAGAGAGAAGCACCTAAACGACGACAGATAACTTCGCCGTCACCGCCTAAAGTGCAACGGACGTCATGAGCAACGGGATTTAAGCCCTACAAAAGGAAGCTGCGAAAGGCGACACTCCGCAGCCGGTGGAGCACCGAATGCAGTGCTAATTCTTGTCCTGTTACTTTTAGGCGCAGACGTGTCCCGTACTGGCCCGATGGCCCTGATGCACGGCCGGAGCGGGGAAGCAAGGTAGAAGCACCAAAGCGACGACCGATAACTTCGTCGTCACCGCCTACAGTGCAACTGACGTCATGAGCAACGGGATTCAAGCCCTACAAAAAGAAGCTGCGAAAGGCGACACTCCGCATACCGGTGGTGCATCGAATGCAGTGCTAATTCTTGTTCTGTTACTTTCATGCGCAGTCTTGTCCCATACTTGTCCGATGACCCTGATGCACGGCCGGAGTGGGGAAACAAGATAGAAGCACCAAAGCGACGACAGATAACTTCGCCGTCACCGCCTACAGTGCAACAGACGTCATGAGCCACGGGATTTAAGCCCTACAAAAGGAAGCTGCGAAAGGCGACACTCCGCAGTCAGGTGGAGCATCGAATGCAGGGCTAATTCTTCTGTTACTTTTAGGCGCACACGCGTCCCGTACGGGTCCGATGAACCTGATGCACGGCCGGGGCGGGGAAGCAAGATAGAAGCACCAAAGCGAAGACAGATAACGTTGCCGTCACCACCTACAGTGCAACTGACGTCATGAGCCATGGGATTTAAGCACTACAAAAGGAAGCTGCGAACGGCGACACTCCGCAGCCGATGGAGCATCGAATGCAGTGCTAATTCTTGTCCTGTTACTTTTAGGCGCAGACGTGTCCCGTACTGGTCCGATGACCCTGATGCACGGCCGGAGCGGGGAAGCAAGATAGAAGCATCAAAGCGACGACAGATAACTTCGCCGTCACCTCCTAAAGGGCAACTGACGTCATGAGACACGGGATTTGCGCCTTACAAAAGGAAGCTGCGAAAGGCGACACTCCGCAGTCCGGTGGAGCATCGAATTCAGTGCTAATTCTTGTCCTGTTACTTTTAGGCGCAGACTTTTCCCATACTGGCCCGATGACCCTGATGCACGGCCGGAGCGGGGAAACAAGATAGAAGCACCAAAGCGACGACAGATAACTTCGCCGTCACCGCCTACAGAGCAACTGACGTCATGAGCCACGGGATTTAAGCCCTACAAAAGGTGCGAAAGGCGACACTCCGCAGTCCGGTGGAGCATCGAATGCAGTGCTAATTCTTGTCCTGTTACTTTTGGGAGCA
Source organism: Amblyomma americanum (assembly GCF_052857255.1). Classification (NCBI taxonomy): domain Eukaryota; kingdom Metazoa; phylum Arthropoda; class Arachnida; order Ixodida; family Ixodidae; genus Amblyomma; species Amblyomma americanum. Next base: position 167,481,359 of record NC_135502.1, read on the forward strand.
GACGTGTCCCGTACTGCTCCGATGACCCTGATGCACGGCCGGAGCGGGGAAGCAAGATAGAAGCACCAAAGCGACGACAGATAACTTCGTCGTCACCGCCTACAGTGCAACTGACGTCATGAGCAACGGGATTCAAGCCCTACAAAAAGAAGCTGCGAAAGGCGACACCCCGCATACCGGTGGTGCATCGAATGCAGTGCTAATTCTTGTTCTGTTACTTTCATGCGCAGACTTGTTCCATACTTGTCCGATGACCCTGATGCACGGCCGGAGCGGGGAAACAAGGTAGAAGCACCAAAGCGACGACAGATAACTTCGTCCTCACCGCCTACAGTGCAACTGACGTCATGAGCCACGGGATTCAAGCCCTACAAAAGGTGCGAAAGGCGACACTCCGCAGTCCGGTGGAGCATCGAATGCAGTGCTAATTCTTGTCCTGTTACTTTTAGGCGCAGACGTGTCGCGTACTGGTCCGATGACCGTGATGCACGGCCGGAGCGGGGAAGCAAGATAGAAGCACCAAAGCGACGACAGATAACTTTGACATCACCGCCTACAGTGCAACTGACGTCATGAGCCACGGGATTCAAGCCCTACAAAAGGTGCGAAAGGCGACACTCCGCAGTCCGGTGGAGCATCGAATGCAGTGCTAATTCTTGTCCTGTTACTTTTGTGAGCAGACGTGTCCCGTATTGGTCCGATGACCCTGATGCACGGCAGGAGCGGGGAAGCAAGAGAGAAGCACCTAAACGACGACAGATAACTTCGCCGTCACCGCCTAAAGTGCAACGGACGTCATGAGCAACGGGATTTAAGCCCTACAAAAGGAAGCTGCGAAAGGCGACACTCCGCAGCCGGTGGAGCATCGAATGCAGTGCTAATTCTTGTCCTGTTACTTTTAGGCGCAGACGTGTCCCGTACTGGTCCGATGACCCTGATGCACAGCCGGAGCGGCGAAGCAAGATAGAAGCACCAAAGCGACGACAGATAACTTCGCCGTCACCGCCTACAGTGCAACAGACGTCATGAGCCACGGGATTTAAGCCCTACAAAAGGAAGCTGCGAAAGGCGACACTCCGCAGTCAGGTGGAGCATCGAATGCAGGGCTAATTCTTCTGTTACTTTTAGGCGCACACGCGTCCCGTACGGGTCCGATGAACCTGATGCACGGCCGGGGCGGGGAAGCCAGATAGAAGCACCAAAGCGAAGACAGATAACGTTGCCGTCACCACCTACAGTGCAACTGACGTCATGAGCCATGGGATTTAAGCACTACAAAAGGAAGCTGCGAAAGGCGACACTCCGCAGCCGATGGAGCATCGAATGCAGTGCTAATTCTTGTCCTGTTACTTTTAGACGCAGACGTGTCCCGTACTGGTCCGATGACCCTGATGCACGGCCGGAGCGGGGAAGCAAGATAGAAGCACCAAAGCGACGACAGATAACTTCGCCGTCATCGCCTACAGTGCAACAGACGTCATGAGCCACGGGATTTAAGCCCTACAAAAGGAAGCTGCGAAAGGCGACACTCCGCAGTCAGGTGGAGCATCGAATGCAGTGCTAATTCTTCTGTTACTTTTAGGCGCAGACGCGTCCCGTACGGGTCCGATGAACCTGATGCACGGCCGGGGCGGGGAAGCAAGATAGAAGCACCAAAGCGAAGACAGATAACGTTGCCGTCACCGCCTACAGTGCAACTGACGTCATGAGCCATGGGATTTAAGCACTACAAAAGGAAGCTGCGAAAGGCGACACTCCGCAGCCGATGGAGCATCGAATGCAGTGCTAATTCTTGTCCTGTTACTTTTAGGCGCAGACGTGTCCCGTACTGGTCCGATGACCCTGATGCACGGCCGGAGCGGGGAAGCAAGATAGAAGCATCAAAGCGACGACAGATAACTTCGCCGTCATCTCCTAAAGGGCAACTGACGTCATGAGACACGGGATTTAAGCCTTGCAAAAGGAAGCTGCGAAAGGCGACCCTCCGCAGTCCGGTGGAGCATCGAATGCAGTGCTAATTCTTGTCCTGTTACTTTTAGGCGCAGACGTGTCCCGTACTGGTCCGATGACCCTGATGCACGGCCGGAGCGGGGAAGCAAGATAGAAGCACCAAAGCGACGACAGATAACTTCGCCGTCATCGCCTACAGTGCAACATACGTCATGAGCCACGGGATTTAAGCCCTACAAAAGGAAGCTGGGAAAGGCGACACTCCGCAGTCAGGTGGAGCATCGAATGCAGTGCTAATACTTGTCCTGTTAATTTTAGGCGCAGACGTGTCCCGTACTGGTCCCATGACCTGATGCACGGCCGGAGCGGGGAAGCAAGATAGAAACATCAAAGCGACGACAGATAACTTCGCCGTCACCTCCTAAAGGGCAACTGACGTCATGAGACACGGGAATTAAGCCTTACAAAAGGAAGCTGCGAAAGGCGACACTCCGCAGTCCGGTGGAGCATCGAATTCAGTGCTAATTCTTGTCCTGTTACTTTTAGGCGCAGACTTGTCCCATACTTGTCCGATGACCCTGATGCACGGCCGGAGCGGGGAAGCAAGATAGAAGCTCCAAAGCGACCACAGATATTTTCGCCTTCACCGCCTACAGTGCAACTGACGTCATGGACCATGTGTTTTAAGCACTACAAAAGGAAGCTGCGAAAGGCAACACTCAGCAGCCGGTGGAGCATCGAATGCAGTTCTAATACTTGTCCTGTTAATTTTAGGCGCAGACGTGTCCCGCACTGGTCCGATGACCCTGATGCACGGCCGGAGCGGGGAAGCAAGAGAGAAGCACCTAAACGACGACAGATAACTTCGCCGTCACCGCCTAAAGTGCAACGGACGTCATGAGCCACGGAATTTAAGCCCTACAAAAGGTGCGAAAGGCGACACTCCGCAGTCCGGTGGAGCATCGAATGCAGTGCTAATTCTTGTCCTGTTACTTTTGGGAGCAGACGTGTCCCGTACTGGTCCGATGACCCTGATGCACGGCAGGAGCGGGGAAGCAAGAGAGAAGCACCAAAACGACGACAGATAACCTCGCCTCACCGCCTAAAGTGCAACGGACGTCATGAGCAACGGGATTTAAGCCCTACAAAAGGAAGCTGCGAAAGGCGACACTCCGCAGCCGGTGGAGCATCGAATGCAGTGCTAATTCTTGTCCTGTTACTTTTAGGCGCAGACGTGTCCCGTACTGGTCCGATGACCCTGATGCACAGCCGGAGCGGGAAAGCAAGATAGAAGCCCCAAAGCGACGACAGATAACTTCGCCGTCACCGCCTACAGTGCAACAGACGTCATGAGCCACGGGATTTGCGCCCTACAAAAGGAAGCTGCGAAAGGCGACACTCCGCAGTCAGGTGGAGCATCGAATGCAGGGCTAATTCTTCTGTTACTTTTAGGCGCACACGCGTCCCGTACGGGTCCGATGAACCTGATGCACGGCCGGGGCGGGGAAGCAAGATAGAAGCACCAAAGCGAAGACAGATAACGTTGCCGTCACCACCTACAGTGCAACTGACGTCATAAGCCATGGGATTTAGCACTACAAAAGGAAGCTGCGAAAGGCGACACTCCGCAGCCGATGGAGCATCGAATGCAGTGCTAATTCTTGTCCTGTTACTTTTAGGTGCAGACGTGTCCCGTACTGGTCCGATGACCCTGATGCACGGCCGGAGCGGGGAAGCAAGATAGAAGCACCAAAGTGACGACAGATAACTTCGCCGTCATCGCCTACAGTGCAACAGACGTCATGAGCCACGGGATTTAAGCCCTACAAAAGGAAGCTGGGAAAGGCGACACTCCGCAGTCATGTGGAGCATCGAATGCAGTGCTAATTCTTCTGTTACTTTTAGGCGCAGACGCGTCCCGTACGGGTCCGATGAACCTGATGCACGGCCGGGGCGGGGAAGCAAGATAGAAGCACCAAAGCGAAGGCAGATAACGTTGCCGTCACCGCCTACAGTGCAACTGACGTCATGAGCCATGGGATTTAAGCACTACAAAAGGAAGCTGCGAAAGGCGACACTCCGCAGCCGATGGAGCATCGAATGCAGTGCTAATTCTTGTCCTGTTACTTTTAGGCGCAGACGTGTCCCGTACTGGTCCGATGACCCTGATGCACGGCCGGAGCGGGGAAGCAAGATAGAAGCATCAAAGCGACGACAGATAACTTCGCCGTCACCTCCTAAAGGGCAACTGACGTCACGAGCCACGGAATTTAAGCCCTACAAAAGGTGCGAAAGGCGACACTCCGCAGTCCGGTGGAGCATCGAATGCAGTGCTAATTCTTGTCCTGTTACTTTTGGGAGCAGACGTGTCCCGTACTGGTCCGATGACCCTGATGCACGGCAGGAGCGGGGAAGCAAGAGAGAAGCACCTAAACGACGACAGATAACTTCGCCGTCACCGCCTAAAGTGCAAAGGACGTCATGAGCAACGGGATTTAAGCCCTACAAAAGGAAGCTGCGAAAGGCGACACTCCGCAGCCGGTGGAGCATCGTATGCAGTGCTAATTCTTGTCCTGTTACTTTTAGGCGCAGACGTGTCCCGTACTGGTCCGATGACCCTGATGCACAGCCGGAGCGGGGAAGCAAGATAGAAGCACCAAAGCGACGACAGATAACTTCGCCGTCACCGCCTACAGTGCAACAGACGTCATGAGCCACGGGATTTAAGCCCTACAAAAGGAAGCTGCGAAAGGCGACACTCCGCAGTCAGGTGGAGCATCGAATGCAGGGCTAATTCTTCTGTTACTTTTAGGCGCACACGCGTCCCGTGCAGGTCCGATGAACCTGATGCACGGCCGGGGCGGGGAAGCAAGATAGAAGCATCAAAGCGACGACAGATAACTTCGCCGTCACCTCCTAAAGGGCAACTGACGTCATGAGCCACGGGATTTAAGCCCTACAAAAGGAAGCTGCGAAAGGCGACACTCCGCAGTCAGGTGGAGCATGGAATGCAGGGCTAATTCTTCTGTTACTTGTAGGCGCACACGCGTCCCGTACGGGTCCGATGAACCTGATGCACGGCCGGGGCGGGGAAGCAAGATAGAAGCACCAAAGCGAAGACAGATAACGTTGCCGTCACCACCTACAGTGCAACTGACGTCATGAGCCATGGGATTTAGGTACTACAAAAGGAAGCTGCGAAAGGCGACACTCCGCAGCCGATGGAGCATCGAATGCAGTTCTAATTCTTGTCCTGCTACTTTTAGGCGCACACGTGTTCCGTACTGGTCCGATGATCCTGATGCACGGCCGGAGCGGGGAAGCAAGATAGAAGCATCAAAGCGACGACAGATAACTTCGCCGTCACCTCCTAAAGGGCAACTGACGTCATGAGACACGGGATTTAAGCCTTAAAAAAGGAAGCTGCGAAAGGCGACACTCCGCAGTCCGGTGGAGCATCGAATTCAGTGCTTATTCTTGTCCTGTTACTTTTAGGCGCAGACTTTTCCCATACTGGCCCGATGACCCTGATGCACGGCCGGAGCTGGGAAACAAGATAGAAGCACCAAAGCGACGACAGATAACTTCGCCGTCAACGCCTACAGAGCAACTGACGTCATGAGCCACGGGATTTAAGCCCTACAAAAGGTGCGAAAGGCGACACTCCGCAGTCCGGTGGAGCATCGAATGCAGTGCTAATTCTTGTCCTGATACTTTTGGGAGCAGACGTGTCCCGTACTGCTCCGATGACCCTGATGCACTGCCGGAGCGGGGAAGCAAGAGAGAAGATCCTAAACGACGACAGATAACTTCGCCGTCACCGCCTAAAGTGCAACGGACGTCATGAGCAACGGGATTTAAGCCCTACAAAAGGAAGCTGCGAAAGGCGACACTCCGCAGCCGGTGGAGCACCGAATGCAGTGCTAATTCTTGTCCTGTTACTTTTAGGCGCAGACGTGTCCCGTACTGGCCCGATGGCCCTGATGCACGGCCGGAGCGGGGAAGCAAGGTAGAAGCACCAAAGCGACGACCGATAACTTCGTCGTCACCGCCTACAGTGCAACTGACGTCATGAGCAACGGGATTCAAGCCCTACAAAAAGAAGCTGCGAAAGGCGACACTCCGCATACCGGTGGTGCATCGAATGCAGTGCTAATTCTTGTTCTGTTACTTTCATGCGCAGTCTTGTCCCATACTTGTCCGATGACCCTGATGCACGGCCGGAGTGGGGAAACAAGGTAGAAGCACCAAAGCGACGACAGATAACTTCGCCGTCACCGCCTACAGAGCAACTGACGTCATGAGCCACGGGATTTAAGCCCTACAAAAGGTGCGAAAGGCGACACTCCGCAGTCCGGTGGAGCATCGAATGCAGTGCAATTTCTTGTCCTGTTACTTTTAGGAGCAGACGTGTCCCGTACTGGTCCGATGACCCTGATGCACGGCCGGAGCGGGGAAGCAAGATAGAAGCTCCAAAGCGACCACAGATATTTTCGCCTTCACCGCCTACAGTGCAACTGACGTCATGGACCATGTGTTTTAAGCACTACAAAAGGAAGCTGCGAAAGGCGACACTCAGCAGCCGGTGGAGCATCGAATGCAGTTCTAATACTTGTCCTGTTAATTTTAGGCGCAGACGTGTCCAGTACTGGTTCGATGACCCTGATGCAAGGCCGGAGCGGGGAAGCAAGAGAGAAGCACCTAAACGACGACAGATAACTTCGCCGTCACCGCCTAAAGTAAAACGGACGTCATGAGCCACGGAATTTAACCCTACAAAAGGTGCGAAAGGCTACACTCCGCAGTCCGGTGGAGCATCGAATGCAGTGCTAATTCTTGTCCTGTTACTTTTGGGAGCAGACGTGTCCCGTACTGGTCCGATGACCCTGATGCACGGCAGGAGCGGGGAAGCAAGAGAGAAGCACCAAAACGACGACAGATAACTTCGCCGTCACCGCCTAAAGTGCAACGGACGTCATGAGCAACGGGATTTAAGCCCTACAAAAAGGAAGCTGCGAAAGGCGACACTCCGCAGCCGGTGGAGCATCGAATGCACTGCTAATTCTTGTCCTGTTACTTTTAGGCGCAGACGTGTCCCGTACTGGTCCGATGACCCTGATGCACAGCCGGAGCGGGGAAGCAAGATAGAAGCACCAAAGCGACGACAGATAACTTCGCCGTCACCGCCTACAGTGCAACAGACGTCATGAGCCACGGGATTTAAGCCCTACAAAAGGAAGCTGCGAAAGGCGACACTCCGCAGTCAGGTGGAGCATCGAATGCAGGGCTAATTCTTCTGTTACTTTTAGGCGCACACGCGTCCCGTACGGGTCCGATGAACCTGATGCACGGCCGGGGCGGGGAAGCAAGATAGAAGCACCAAAGCGAAGACAGATAACGTTGCCGTCACCACCTACAGTGCAACTGACGTCATGAGCCATGGGATTTAAGCACTACAAAAGGAAGCTGCGAACGGCGACACTCCGCAGCCGATGGAGCATCGAATGCAGTGCTAATTCTTGTCCTGTTACTTTTAGGCGCAGACGTGTCCCGTACTGGTCCGATGACCCTGATGCACGGCCGGAGCGGGGAAGCAAGATAGAAGCACCAAAGCGACGACAGATAACTTCGCCGTCATCGCCTACAGTGCAACAGACGTCATGAGCCACGGGATTTAAGCCCTACAAAAGGAAGCTGGGAAAGGCGACACTCCGCAGTCAGGTGGAGCATCGAATGCAGTGCTAATTCTTCTGTTACTTTTAGGCGCAGACGCGTCCCGTACGGGTCCGATGAACCTGATGCACGGCCGGGGCGGGGAAGCAAGATAGAAGCACCAAAGCGAAGACAGATAACGTTGCCGTCACCGCCTACAGTGCAACTGACGTCATGAGCCATGGGATTTAAGCACTACAAAAGGAAGCTGCGAAAGGCGACACTCCGCAGCCGATGGAGCATCGAATGCAGTGCTAATTCTTGTCCTGTTACTTTTAGGCGCAGACGTGTCCCGTACTGGTCCGATGACCCTGATGCACGGCCGGAGCGGGGAAGCAAGATAGAAGCATCAAAGCGACGACAGATAACTTCGCCGTCACCTCCTAAAGGGCAACTGACGTCATGAGACACGGGATTTAAGCCTTACAAAAGGAAGCTGCGAAAGGCGACACTCCGCAGTCCGGTGGAGCATCGAATTCAGTGCTAATTCTTGTCCTGTTACTTTTAGGCGCAGACTTTTCCCATACTGGCCCGATGACCCTGATGCACGGCCGGAGCGGGGAAACAAGATAGAAGCACCAAAGCGACGACCGATAACTTCGCCGTCACCGCCTACAGAGCAACTGACGTCATGAGCCACGGGATTTAAGCCCTACAAAAGGTGCGAAAGGCGACACTCCGCAGTCCGGTGGAGCATCGAATGCAGTGCTAATTCTTGTCCTGTTACTTTTGGGAGCAGACGTGTCCCGTACTGGTCCGATGACCCTGATGCACAGCCGGAGCGGGGAAGCAAGATAGAAGCACCAAAGCGACGACAGATAACTTCGCCGTCACCGCCTACAGTGCAACAGACGTCATGAGCCACGGGATTTAAGCCCTACAAAAGGAAGCTGCGAAAGGCGACACTCCGCAGTCAGGTGGAGCATCGAATGCCGGGCTAATTCTTCTGTTACTTTTAGGCGCACACGCCTCCCGTACGGGTCCGATGAACCTGATGCACGGCCGGGGCGGGGAAGCAAGATAGAAGCACCAAAGCGAAGACAGATAACGTTGCCGTCACCACCTACAGTGCAGCTGACGTCATGAGCCATGGGATTTAAGCACTACAAAAGGAAGCTGCGAAAGGCGACACTCCGCAGCCGATGGAGCATCGAATGCAGTGCTAATACTTGTCCTGTTACTTTTAGGCGCAGACGTGTCCCGTACTGGTCCGATGACCCTGATGCACGGCCGGAGCGGGGAAGCAAGATAGAAGCACCAAAGCGACGACAGATAACTTCGCCGTCATCGCCTACAGTGCAACAGACGTCATGAGCCACGGGATTTAAGCCCTACAAAAGGTGCGAAAGGCGACACTCCGCAGTCCGGTGGAGCATCGAATGCAGTGCTAATTCTTGTCCTGATACTTTTGGGAGCAGACGTGTCCCGTACTGCTCCGATGACCCTGATGCACGGCCGGAGCGGGGAAGCAAGAGAGAAGATCCTAAACGACCACAGATAACTTCGCCGTCACCGCCTAAAGTGCAGCGGACGTCATGAGCAACGGGATTTAAGCCCTACAAAAGGAAGCTGCGAAAGGCGATACTCCGCAGTCCGGTGGAGCATCGAATGCAGTGCTAATTCTTGTCCAGTTATTTTAGGCGCAGACGTGTCCCGTACTGGTCCGATGACCCTGATCCATGGCCGGAGCGGGGAAACAAGGTAGAAGCACCAAAGCGACGACAGATAACTTCGTCCTCACCGCCTACAGTGCAACTGACGTCATGAGCCACGGGATTCAAGCCCTACAAAAGGTGCGAAAGGCGACACTCCGCAGTCCGGTGGAGCATCGAATGCAGTGCTAATTCTTGTCCTGTTACTTTTAGGCGCAGACGTGTCGCGTACTGGTCCGATGACCGTGATGCACGGCCGGAGCGGGGAAGCAAGATAGAAGCACCAAAGCGACGACAGATAACTTTGCCATCACCGCCTACAGTGCAACAGACGTCATGAGCCACGGGATTCAAGCCCTACAAGACGAAGCTGCGAAAGGCGACACTAAGCAGTCCGGTGGAACATCGAATGCAGTGCTAATTCTTGTTCTGTTACCTTTATACGCAGACGTGTCCCATACTGGTCGGATGAACCTGATGCACGGCCGGGGCAGGGAAGCAAGATAGAAGCACCAAAGCGAAGACAGATAACGTTGCCGTCACCGCCTACAGTGCAACTGACTTCATAGGCCATGTGTTTTAAGGACTACAAAATGAAGCTGCGAAAGGCGACACTCACAGCCGGTGGAGCATCGAATGCAGTGCTAATACTTGTCCTGTTAATTTTAGGCGCAGACGTGTCCCGTACTGGTCCGATGACCCTGATGCACGGCCGGAGCGGGGAAGCAAGATAGAAGCATCAAAGCGACGACAGATAACTTCGCCGTCACCTCCTAAAGGGCAACTGACGTCATGAGACACGGGATTTAAGCCTTACAAAAGGAAGCTGCGAAAGGCGACACTCCGCAGTCCGGTTGAGCATCGAATTCAGTGCTAATTCTTGTCCTGTTACTTTTAGGCGCAGACTTGTCCCTACTGGTCCGATGACCCTGATGCACGGCCGGAGCGGGAAACAAGATAGAAGCACCAAAGCGACGACAGATAACTTCGCCGTCACCGCCTACAGAGCAACTGACGTCACGAGCCACGGAATTTAAGCCCTACAAAAGGTGCGAAAGGCGACACTCCGCAGTCCGGTGGAGCATCGAATGCAGTGCTAATTCTTGTCCTGTTACTTTTGGGAGCAGACGTGTCCCGTACTGGTCCGATGACCCTGATGCACGGCAGGAGCGGGGAAGCAAGAGAGAAGCACCTAAACGACGACAGATAACTTCGCCGTCACCGCCTAAAGTGCAAAGGACGTCATTAGCAACGGGATTTAAGCCCTACAAAAGGAAGCTGCGAAAGGCGACACTCCGCAGCCGGTGGAGCATCGTATGCAGTGCTAATTCTTGTCCTGTTACTTTTAGGCGCAGACGTGTCCCGTACTGGTCCGATGACCCTGATGCACAGCCGGAGCGGGGAAGCAAGATAGAAGCACCAAAGCGACGACAGATAACTTCGCCGTCACCGCCTACAGTGCAACAGACGTCATGAGCCACGGGATTTAAGCCCTACAAAAGGAAGCTGCGAAAGGCGACACTCCGCAGTCAGGTGGAGCATCGAATGCAGGGCTAATTCTTCTGTTACTTTTAGGCGCACACGCGTCCCGTGCAGGTCCGATGAACCTGATGCACGGCCGGGGCGGGGAAGCAAGATAGAAGCATCAAAGCGACGACAGATAACTTCGCCGTCACCTCCTAAAGGGCAACTGACGTCATGAGCCACGGGATTTAAGCCCTACAAAAGGAAGCTGCGAAAGGCGACACTCCGCAGTCAGGTGGAGCATGGAATGCAGGGCTAATTCTTCTGTTACTTGTAGGCGCACACGCGTCCCGTACGGGTCCGATGAACCTGATGCACGGCCGGGGCGGGGAAGCAAGATAGAAGCACCAAAGCGAAGACAGATAACGTTGCCGTCACCACCTACAGTGCAACTGACGTCATGAGCCATGGGATTTAGGTACTACAAAAGGAAGCTGCGAAAGGCGACACTCCGCAGCCGATGGAGCATCGAATGCAGTTCTAATTCTTGTCCTGCTACTTTTAGGCGCACACGTGTTCCGTACTGGTCCGATGATCCTGATGCACGGCCGGAGCGGGGAAGCAAGATAGAAGCATCAAAGCGACGACAGATAACTTCGCCGTCACCTCCTAAAGGGCAACTGACGTCATGAGACACGGGATTTAAGCCTTAAAAAAGGAAGCTGCGAAAGGCGACACTCCGCAGTCCGGTGGAGCATCGAATTCAGTGCTTATTCTTGTCCTGTTACTTTTAGGCGCAGACTTTTCCCATACTGGCCCGATGACCCTGATGCACGGCCGGAGCTGGGAAACAAGATAGAAGCACCAAAGCGACGACAGATAACTTCGCCGTCAACGCCTACAGAGCAACTGACGTCATGAGCCACGGGATTTAAGCCCTACAAAAGGTGCGAAAGGCGACACTCCGCAGTCCGGTGGAGCATCGAATGCAGTGCTAATTCTTGTCCTGATACTTTTGGGAGCAGACGTGTCCCGTACTGCTCCGATGACCCTGATGCACTGCCGGAGCGGGGAAGCAAGAGAGAAGATCCTAAACGACGACAGATAACTTCGCCGTCACCGCCTAAAGTGCAACGGACGTCATGAGCAACGGGATTTAAGCCCTACAAAAGGAAGCTGCGAAAGGCGACACTCCGCAGCCGGTGGAGCACCGAATGCAGTGCTAATTCTTGTCCTGTTACTTTTAGGCGCAGACGTGTCCCGTACTGGCCCGATGGCCCTGATGCACGGCCGGAGCGGGGAAGCAAGGTAGAAGCACCAAAGCGACGACCGATAACTTCGTCGTCACCGCCTACAGTGCAACTGACGTCATGAGCAACGGGATTCAAGCCCTACAAAAAGAAGCTGCGAAAGGCGACACTCCGCATACCGGTGGTGCATCGAATGCAGTGCTAATTCTTGTTCTGTTACTTTCATGCGCAGTCTTGTCCCATACTTGTCCGATGACCCTGATGCACGGCCGGAGTGGGGAAACAAGGTAGAAGCACCAAAGCGACGACAGATAACTTCGCCGTCACCGCCTACAGAGCAACTGACGTCATGAGCCACGGGATTTAAGCCCTACAAAAGGTGCGAAAGGCGACACTCCGCAGTCCGGTGGAGCATCGAATGCAGTGCAATTTCTTGTCCTGTTACTTTTAGGAGCAGACGTGTCCCGTACTGGTCCGATGACCCTGATGCACGGCCGGAGCGGGGAAGCAAGATAGAAGCTCCAAAGCGGCCACAGATATTTTCGCCTTCACCGCCTACAGTGCAACTGACGTCATGGACCATGTGTTTTAAGCACTACAAAAGGAAGCTGCGAAAGGCGACACTCAGCAGCCGGTGGAGCATCGAATGCAGTTCTAATACTTGTCCTGTTAATTTTAGGCGCAGACGTGTCCAGTACTGGTTCGATGACCCTGATGCAAGGCCGGAGCGGGGAAGCAAGAGAGAAGCACCTAAACGACGACAGATAACTTCGCCGTCACCGCCTAAAGTAAAACGGACGTCATGAGCCACGGAATTTAACCCTACAAAAGGTGCGAAAGGCTACACTCCGCAGTCCGGTGGAGCATCGAATGCAGTGCTAATTCTTGTCCTGTTACTTTTGGGAGCAGACGTGTCCCGTACTGGTCCGATGACCCTGATGCACGGCAGGAGCGGGGAAGCAAGAGAGAAGCACCAAAACGACGACAGATAACTTCGCCGTCACCGCCTAAAGTGCAACGGACGTCATGAGCAACGGGATTTAAGCCCTACAAAAAGGAAGCTGCGAAAGGCGACACTCCGCAGCCGGTGGAGCATCGAATGCACTGCTAATTCTTGTCCTGTTACTTTTAGGCGCAGACGTGTCCCGTACTGGTCCGATGACCCTGATGCACAGCCGGAGCGGGGAAGCAAGATAGAAGCACCAAAGCGACGACAGATAACTTCGCCGTCACCGCCTACAGTGCAACAGACGTCATGAGCCACGGGATTTAAGCCCTACAAAAGGAAGCTGCGAAAGGCGACACTCCGCAGTCAGGTGGAGCATCGAATGCAGGGCTAATTCTTCTGTTACTTTTAGGCGCACACGCGTCCCGTACGGGTCCGATGAACCTGATGCACGGCCGGGGCGGGGAAGCAAGATAGAAGCACCAAAGCGAAGACAGATAACGTTGCCGTCACCACCTACAGTGCAACTGACGTCATGAGCCATGGGATTTAAGCACTACAAAAGGAAGCTGCGAACGGCGACACTCCGCAGCCGATGGAGCATCGAATGCAGTGCTAATTCTTGTCCTGTTACTTTTAGGCGCAGACGTGTCCCGTACTGGTCCGATGACCCTGATGCACGGCCGGAGCGGGGAAGCAAGATAGAAGCACCAAAGCGACGACAGATAACTTCGCCGTCATCGCCTACAGTGCAACAGACGTCATGAGCCACGGGATTTAAGCCCTACAAAAGGAAGCTGGGAAAGGCGACACTCCGCAGTCAGGTGGAGCATCGAATGCAGTGCTAATTCTTCTGTTACTTTTAGGCGCAGACGCGTCCCGTACGGGTCCGATGAACCTGATGCACGGCCGGGGCGGGGAAGCAAGATAGAAGCACCAAAGCGAAGACAGATAACGTTGCCGTCACCGCCTACAGTGCAACTGACGTCATGAGCCATGGGATTTAAGCACTACAAAAGGAAGCTGCGAAAGGCGACACTCCGCAGCCGATGGAGCATCGAATGCAGTGCTAATTCTTGTCCTGTTACTTTTAGGCGCAGACGTGTCCCGTACTGGTCCGATGACCCTGATGCACGGCCGGAGCGGGGAAGCAAGATAGAAGCATCAAAGCGACGACAGATAACTTCGCCGTCACCTCCTAAAGGGCAACTGACGTCATGAGACACGGGATTTAAGCCTTACAAAAGGAAGCTGCGAAAGGCGACACTCCGCAGTCCGGTGGAGCATCGAATTCAGTGCTAATTCTTGTCCTGTTACTTTTAGGCGCAGACTTTTCCCATACTGGCCCGATGACCCTGATGCACGGCCGGAGCGGGGAAACAAGATAGAAGCACCCAAAGCGACGACCGATAACTTCGCCGTCACCGCCTACAGAGCAACTGACGTCATGAGCCACGGGATTTAAGAAGCCCTACAAAAGGTGCGAAAGGCGACACTCCGCAGTCCGTGGAGCATCGAATGCAGTGCTAAATTCTTGTCCTGTTACTTTTGGGAGCAGACGTGTCCCGTACTGCTCCGATGACCCTGATGCACGGCCGGAGCGGGGAAGCAAGATAGAAGCACCAAAGCGACGACAGATAACTTCGTCGTCACCGCCTACAGTGCAACTGACGTCATGAGCAAGCGAGGATTCAAGCCCTACAAAAAGAAGCTGCGAAAGGCGACACCCCGCAATACCGGTGGTGCATCGAATGCAGTGCTAATTCTTGTTCTGTTACTTTCATGCGCAGACTTGTCCCATACTTGTCCGATGACCCTGATGCACGGCCGGAGCGGGGAAACAAGGTAGAAGCACCAAAGCGACGACAGATAACTTCGTCCTCACCGCCTACAGTGCAACTGACGTCATGAGCCACGGGATTCAAGCCCTACAAAAAGGTGCGAAAGGCGACACTCCGCAGTCCGGTGCAGCATCGAATGCAGTGCTAATTCTTGTCCTGTTACTTTTAGGCGCAGACGTGTCGCAGTACTGGTCCGATGACCCGTGATGCACGGCCGGAGCGGGAAGCAAGATAGAAGCACCAAAGCGACGACAGATAACTTTGACATCACCGCCTACAGTGCAACTGACGTCATGAGCCACGGGATTCAAAGCCCTACAAAAGGTGCGAAAGGCGACACTCCGCAGTCCGGTGAGCATCGAATGCAGTGCTAATTCTTGTCCTGTTACTTTTGGGAGCACACGTGTCCGTATTGGTCCGATGACCCTGATGCACGGCAGGAGGCGGGAAGCAAGAGAGAAGCACTCTAAACGACGACAGATAACTTCGCGTCACCGCCTAAAGTGCAACGGACGTCATGAGCAACGGGATTTAAGGCCCTACAAAAGGAAGCTGCGAAAGGCGACACTCCGCAGCCGGTGGAGCACCGAATGCAGTGCTAATTCTTGTCCTGTTACTTTTAGGCGCAGACGTGTCCCGTACTGGCCCGATGGCCCTGATGCACGGCCGGAGCGGGGAAGCAAGGTAGAAGCACCAAAGCGACGACCGATAACTTCGTCGTCACCGCCTACAGTGCAACTGACGTCATGAGCAACGGGATTCAAGCCCTACAAAAAGAAGCTGCGAAAGGCGACACATCCGCATACCGGTGGTGCATCGAATGCAGTGCTAATTCTTGTTCTGTACTTTCATGCGCAGTCTTGTCCCATACTTGTCCGATGACCCTGATGCACGGCCGGAGTGGGGAAACAAGATAGAAGCACCAAAGCGACGACAGATAACTTCGCCGTCACCGCCTACAGTGCAACAGACGTCATGAGCCACGGTTTAAGCCCTACAAAAGGAAGCTGCGAAAGGCGACACTCCGCAGTCCAGGTGGAGCATCGAATGCAGGGCTAATTCTTCTGTTACTTTTAGGCGCACACGCGTCCCGTACGGTCCGATGAACCTGATGCACGGCCGGGGCGGGGAAGCAAGATAGAAGCACCAAAGCGAAGACAGATAACGTTGCCGTCACCACCTACAGTGCAACTGACGTCATGAGCCATGGGATTTAAGCACTGACAAAAGGAAGCTGCGAACGGCGACAACTCCGCAGCCGATGGAGCATCGAATGCAGTGCTAATTCTTGTCCTGTTACTTTTAGGCGCAGACGTGTCCCGTACTGGTCCGATGACCCTGATGCACGGCCGGAGCGGGGAAGCAAGATAGAAGCATCAAAGCGACGACAGATAACTTCGCCGTCACCTCCTAAAGGGCAACTGACGTCATGAGACACGGGATTTGCGCCTTACAAAAGGAAGCTGCGAAAGGCGACACTCCGCAGTCCGGTGGAGCATCGAATTCAGTGCTAATTCTTGTCCTGTTACTTTTAGGCGCAGACTTTTCCCATACTGGCCCGATGACCCTGATGCACGGCCGGAGCGGGGAAACAAGATAGAAGCACCAAAGCGACGACAGATAACTTCGCCGTCACCGCCTACAGAGCAACTGACGTCATGAGCCACGGGATTTAAGCCCTACAAAAGGTGCGAAAGGCGACACTCCGCAGTCCGGTGGAGCATCGAATGCAGTGCTAATTCTTGTCCTGTTACTTTTGGGAGCAGACGTGTCCCGTACTGCTCCGATGACCCTGATGCACGGCCGGAGCGGGGAAGCAAGATAGAAGCACCAAAGCGACGACAGATAACTTCGTCGTCACCGCCTACAGTGCAACTGACGTCATGAGCAACGGGATTCAAGCCCTACAAAAAGAAGCTGCGAAAGGCGACACCCCGCATACCGGTGGTGCATCGAATGCAGTGCTAATTCTTGTTCTGTTACTTTCATGCGCAGACTTGTTCCATACTTGTCCGATGACCCTGATGCACGGCCGGAGCGGGGAAACAAGGTAGAAGCACCAAAGCGACGACAGATAACTTCGTCCTCACCGCCTACAGTGCAACTGACGTCATGAGCCACGGGATTCAAGCCCTACAAAAGGTGCGAAAGGCGACACTCCGCAGTCCGGTGGAGCATCGAATGCAGTGCTAATTCTTGTCCTGTTACTTTTAGGCGCAGACGTGTCGCGTACTGGTCCGATGACCGTGATGCACGGCCGGAGCGGGGAAGCAAGATAGAAGCACCAAAGCGACGACAGATAACTTTGACATCACCGCCTACAGTGCAACTGACGTCATGAGCCACGGGATTCAAGCCCTACAAAAGGTGCGAAAGGCGACACTCCGCAGTCCGGTGGAGCATCGAATGCAGTGCTAATTCTTGTCCTGTTACTTTTGTGAGCAGACGTGTCCCGTATTGGTCCGATGACCCTGATGCACGGCAGGAGCGGGGAAGCAAGAGAGAAGCACCTAAACGACGACAGATAACTTCGCCGTCACCGCCTAAAGTGCAACGGACGTCATGAGCAACGGGATTTAAGCCCTACAAAAGGAAGCTGCGAAAGGCGACACTCCGCAGCCGGTGGAGCATCGAATGCAGTGCTAATTCTTGTCCTGTTACTTTTAGGCGCAGACGTGTCCCGTACTGGTCCGATGACCCTGATGCACAGCCGGAGCGGCGAAGCAAGATAGAAGCACCAAAGCGACGACAGATAACTTCGCCGTCACCGCCTACAGTGCAACAGACGTCATGAGCCACGGGATTTAAGCCCTACAAAAGGAAGCTGCGAAAGGCGACACTCCGCAGTCAGGTGGAGCATCGAATGCAGGGCTAATTCTTCTGTTACTTTTAGGCGCACACGCGTCCCGTACGGGTCCGATGAACCTGATGCACGGCCGGGGCGGGGAAGCCAGATAGAAGCACCAAAGCGAAGACAGATAACGTTGCCGTCACCACCTACAGTGCAACTGACGTCATGAGCCATGGGATTTAAGCACTACAAAAGGAAGCTGCGAAAGGCGACACTCCGCAGCCGATGGAGCATCGAATGCAGTGCTAATTCTTGTCCTGTTACTTTTAGACGCAGACGTGTCCCGTACTGGTCCGATGACCCTGATGCACGGCCGGAGCGGGGAAGCAAGATAGAAGCACCAAAGCGACGACAGATAACTTCGCCGTCATCGCCTACAGTGCAACAGACGTCATGAGCCACGGGATTTAAGCCCTACAAAAGGAAGCTGCGAAAGGCGACACTTCCGCAGTCAGGTGGAGCATCGAATGCAGTGCTAATTCTTCTGTTACTTTTAGGCGCAGACGCGTCCCGTACGGGTCCGATGAACCTGATGCACGGCCGGGGCGGGGAAGCAAGATAGAAGCACCAAAGCGAAGACAGATAACGTTGCCGTCACCGCCTACAGTGCAACTGACGTCATGAGCCATGGGATTTAAGCACTACAAAAGGAAGCTGCGAAAGGCGACACTCCGCAGCCGATGGAGCATCGAATGCAGTGCTAATTCTTGTCCTGTTACTTTTAGGCGCAGACGTGTCCCGTACTGGTCCGATGACCCTGATGCACGGCCGGAGCGGGGAAGCAAGATAGAAGCATCAAAGCGACGACAGATAACTTCGCCGTCATCTCCTAAAGGGCAACTGACGTCATGAGACACGGGATTTAAGCCTTGCAAAAGGAAGCTGCGAAAGGCGACCCTCCGCAGTCCGGTGGAGCATCGAATGCAGTGCTAATTCTTGTCCTGTTACTTTTAGGCGCAGACGTGTCCGTACTGGTCCGATGACCCTGATGCACGGCCGGAGCGGGGAAGCAAGATAGAAGCACCAAAGCGACGACAGATAACTTCGCCGTCATCGCCTACAGTGCAACATACGTCATGAGCCACGGGATTTAAGCCCTACAAAAGGAAGCTGGGAAAGGCGACACTCCGCAGTCAGGTGGAGCATCGAATGCAGTGCTAATACTTGTCCTGTTAATTTTAGGCGCAGACGTGTCCCGTACTGGTCCCATGACCTGATGCACGGCCGGAGCGGGGAAGCAAGATAGAAACATCAAAGCGACGACAGATAACTTCGCCGTCACCTCCTAAAGGGCAACTGACGTCATGAGACACGGGAATTAAGCCTTACAAAAGGAAGCTGCGAAAGGCGACACTCCGCAGTCCGGTGGAGCATCGAATTCAGTGCTAATTCTTGTCCTGTTACTTTTAGGCGCAGACTTGTCCCATACTTGTCCGATGACCCTGATGCACGGCCGGAGCGGGGAAGCAAGATAGAAGCTCCAAAGCGACCACAGATATTTTCGCCTTCACCGCCTACAGTGCAACTGACGTCATGGACCATGTGTTTTAAGCACTACAAAAGGAAGCTGCGAAAGGCAACACTCAGCAGCCGGTGGAGCATCGAATGCAGTTCTAATACTTGTCCTGTTAATTTTAGGCGCAGACGTGTCCCGCACTGGTCCGATGACCCTGATGCACGGCCGGAGCGGGGAAGCAAGAGAGAAGCACCTAAACGACGACAGATAACTTCGCCGTCACCGCCTAAAGTGCAACGGACGTCATGAGCCACGGAATTTAAGCCCTACAAAAGGTGCGAAAGGCGACACTCCGCAGTCCGGTGGAGCATCGAATGCAGTGCTAATTCTTGTCCTGTTACTTTTGGGAGCAGACGTGTCCCGTACTGGTCCGATGACCCTGATGCACGGCAGGAGCGGGGAAGCAAGAGAGAAGCACCAAAACGACGACAGATAACCTCGCCTCACCGCCTAAAGTGCAACGGACGTCATGAGCAACGGGATTTAAGCCCTACAAAAGGAAGCTGCGAAAGGCGACACTCCGCAGCCGGTGGAGCATCGAATGCAGTGCTAATTCTTGTCCTGTTACTTTTAGGCGCAGACGTGTCCCGTACTGGTCCGATGACCCTGATGCACAGCCGGAGCGGGAAAGCAAGATAGAAGCCCCAAAGCGACGACAGATAACTTCGCCGTCACCGCCTACAGTGCAACAGACGTCATGAGCCACGGGATTTGCGCCCTACAAAAGGAAGCTGCGAAAGGCGACACTCCGCAGTCAGGTGGAGCATCGAATGCAGGGCTAATTCTTCTGTTACTTTTAGGCGCACACGCGTCCCGTACGGGTCCGATGAACCTGATGCACGGCCGGGGCGGGGAAGCAAGATAGAAGCACCAAAGCGAAGACAGATAACGTTGCCGTCACCACCTACAGTGCAACTGACGTCATAAGCCATGGGATTTAGCACTACAAAAGGAAGCTGCGAAAGGCGACACTCCGCAGCCGATGGAGCATCGAATGCAGTGCTAATTCTTGTCCTGTTACTTTTAGGTGCAGACGTGTCCCGTACTGGTCCGATGACCCTGATGCACGGCCGGAGCGGGGAAGCAAGATAGAAGCACCAAAGTGACGACAGATAACTTCGCCGTCATCGCCTACAGTGCAACAGACGTCATGAGCCACGGGATTTAAGCCCTACAAAAGGAAGCTGGGAAAGGCGACACTCCGCAGTCATGTGGAGCATCGAATGCAGTGCTAATTCTTCTGTTACTTTTAGGCGCAGACGCGTCCCGTACGGGTCCGATGAACCTGATGCACGGCCGGGGCGGGGAAGCAAGATAGAAGCACCAAAGCGAAGGCAGATAACGTTGCCGTCACCGCCTACAGTGCAACTGACGTCATGAGCCATGGGATTTAAGCACTACAAAAGGAAGCTGCGAAAGGCGACACTCCGCAGCCGATGGAGCATCGAATGCAGTGCTAATTCTTGTCCTGTTACTTTTAGGCGCAGACGTGTCCCGTACTGGTCCGATGACCCTGATGCACGGCCGGAGCGGGGAAGCAAGATAGAAGCATCAAAGCGACGACAGATAACTTCGCCGTCACCTCCTAAAGGGCAACTGACGTCACGAGCCACGGAATTTAAGCCCTACAAAAGGTGCGAAAGGCGACACTCCGCAGTCCGGTGGAGCATCGAATGCAGTGCTAATTCTTGTCCTGTTACTTTTGGGAGCAGACGTGTCCCGTACTGGTCCGATGACCCTGATGCACGGCAGGAGCGGGGAAGCAAGAGAGAAGCACCTAAACGACGACAGATAACTTCGCCGTCACCGCCTAAAGTGCAAAGGACGTCATGAGCAACGGGATTTAAGCCCTACAAAAGGAAGCTGCGAAAGGCGACACTCCGCAGCCGGTGGAGCATCGTATGCAGTGCTAATTCTTGTCCTGTTACTTTTAGGCGCAGACGTGTCCCGTACTGGTCCGATGACCCTGATGCACAGCCGGAGCGGGGAAGCAAGATAGAAGCACCAAAGCGACGACAGATAACTTCGCCGTCACCGCCTACAGTGCAACAGACGTCATGAGCCACGGGATTTAAGCCCTACAAAAGGAAGCTGCGAAAGGCGACACTCCGCAGTCAGGTGGAGCATCGAATGCAGGGCTAATTCTTCTGTTACTTTTAGGCGCACACGCGTCCCGTGCAGGTCCGATGAACCTGATGCACGGCCGGGGCGGGGAAGCAAGATAGAAGCATCAAAGCGACGACAGATAACTTCGCCGTCACCTCCTAAAGGGCAACTGACGTCATGAGCCACGGGATTTAAGCCCTACAAAAGGAAGCTGCGAAAGGCGACACTCCGCAGTCAGGTGGAGCATGGAATGCAGGGCTAATTCTTCTGTTACTTGTAGGCGCACACGCGTCCCGTACGGGTCCGATGAACCTGATGCACGGCCGGGGCGGGGAAGCAAGATAGAAGCACCAAAGCGAAGACAGATAACGTTGCCGTCACCACCTACAGTGCAACTGACGTCATGAGCCATGGGATTTAGGTACTACAAAAGGAAGCTGCGAAAGGCGACACTCCGCAGCCGATGGAGCATCGAATGCAGTTCTAATTCTTGTCCTGCTACTTTTAGGCGCACACGTGTTCCGTACTGGTCCGATGATCCTGATGCACGGCCGGAGCGGGGAAGCAAGATAGAAGCATCAAAGCGACGACAGATAACTTCGCCGTCACCTCCTAAAGGGCAACTGACGTCATGAGACACGGGATTTAAGCCTTAAAAAAGGAAGCTGCGAAAGGCGACACTCCGCAGTCCGGTGGAGCATCGAATTCAGTGCTTATTCTTGTCCTGTTACTTTTAGGCGCAGACTTTTCCCATACTGGCCCGATGACCCTGATGCACGGCCGGAGCTGGGAAACAAGATAGAAGCACCAAAGCGACGACAGATAACTTCGCCGTCAACGCCTACAGAGCAACTGACGTCATGAGCCACGGGATTTAAGCCCTACAAAAGGTGCGAAAGGCGACACTCCGCAGTCCGGTGGAGCATCGAATGCAGTGCTAATTCTTGTCCTGATACTTTTGGGAGCAGACGTGTCCCGTACTGCTCCGATGACCCTGATGCACTGCCGGAGCGGGGAAGCAAGAGAGAAGATCCTAAACGACGACAGATAACTTCGCCGTCACCGCCTAAAGTGCAACGGACGTCATGAGCAACGGGATTTAAGCCCTACAAAAGGAAGCTGCGAAAGGCGACACTCCGCAGCCGGTGGAGCACCGAATGCAGTGCTAATTCTTGTCCTGTTACTTTTAGGCGCAGACGTGTCCCGTACTGGCCCGATGGCCCTGATGCACGGCCGGAGCGGGGAAGCAAGGTAGAAGCACCAAAGCGACGACCGATAACTTCGTCGTCACCGCCTACAGTGCAACTGACGTCATGAGCAACGGGATTCAAGCCCTACAAAAAGAAGCTGCGAAAGGCGACACTCCGCATACCGGTGGTGCATCGAATGCAGTGCTAATTCTTGTTCTGTTACTTTCATGCGCAGTCTTGTCCCATACTTGTCCGATGACCCTGATGCACGGCCGGAGTGGGGAAACAAGGTAGAAGCACCAAAGCGACGACAGATAACTTCGCCGTCACCGCCTACAGAGCAACTGACGTCATGAGCCACGGGATTTAAGCCCTACAAAAGGTGCGAAAGGCGACACTCCGCAGTCCGGTGGAGCATCGAATGCAGTGCAATTTCTTGTCCTGTTACTTTTAGGAGCAGACGTGTCCCGTACTGGTCCGATGACCCTGATGCACGGCCGGAGCGGGGAAGCAAGATAGAAGCTCCAAAGCGACCACAGATATTTTCGCCTTCACCGCCTACAGTGCAACTGACGTCATGGACCATGTGTTTTAAGCACTACAAAAGGAAGCTGCGAAAGGCGACACTCAGCAGCCGGTGGAGCATCGAATGCAGTTCTAATACTTGTCCTGTTAATTTTAGGCGCAGACGTGTCCAGTACTGGTTCGATGACCCTGATGCAAGGCCGGAGCGGGGAAGCAAGAGAGAAGCACCTAAACGACGACAGATAACTTCGCCGTCACCGCCTAAAGTAAAACGGACGTCATGAGCCACGGAATTTAACCCTACAAAAGGTGCGAAAGGCTACACTCCGCAGTCCGGTGGAGCATCGAATGCAGTGCTAATTCTTGTCCTGTTACTTTTGGGAGCAGACGTGTCCCGTACTGGTCCGATGACCCTGATGCACGGCAGGAGCGGGGAAGCAAGAGAGAAGCACCAAAACGACGACAGATAACTTCGCCGTCACCGCCTAAAGTGCAACGGACGTCATGAGCAACGGGATTTAAGCCCTACAAAAAGGAAGCTGCGAAAGGCGACACTCCGCAGCCGGTGGAGCATCGAATGCACTGCTAATTCTTGTCCTGTTACTTTTAGGCGCAGACGTGTCCCGTACTGGTCCGATGACCCTGATGCACAGCCGGAGCGGGGAAGCAAGATAGAAGCACCAAAGCGACGACAGATAACTTCGCCGTCACCGCCTACAGTGCAACAGACGTCATGAGCCACGGGATTTAAGCCCTACAAAAGGAAGCTGCGAAAGGCGACACTCCGCAGTCAGGTGGAGCATCGAATGCAGGGCTAATTCTTCTGTTACTTTTAGGCGCACACGCGTCCCGTACGGGTCCGATGAACCTGATGCACGGCCGGGGCGGGGAAGCAAGATAGAAGCACCAAAGCGAAGACAGATAACGTTGCCGTCACCACCTACAGTGCAACTGACGTCATGAGCCATGGGATTTAAGCACTACAAAAGGAAGCTGCGAACGGCGACACTCCGCAGCCGATGGAGCATCGAATGCAGTGCTAATTCTTGTCCTGTTACTTTTAGGCGCAGACGTGTCCCGTACTGGTCCGATGACCCTGATGCACGGCCGGAGCGGGGAAGCAAGATAGAAGCACCAAAGCGACGACAGATAACTTCGCCGTCATCGCCTACAGTGCAACAGACGTCATGAGCCACGGGATTTAAGCCCTACAAAAGGAAGCTGGGAAAGGCGACACTCCGCAGTCAGGTGGAGCATCGAATGCAGTGCTAATTCTTCTGTTACTTTTAGGCGCAGACGCGTCCCGTACGGGTCCGATGAACCTGATGCACGGCCGGGGCGGGGAAGCAAGATAGAAGCACCAAAGCGAAGACAGATAACGTTGCCGTCACCGCCTACAGTGCAACTGACGTCATGAGCCATGGGATTTAAGCACTACAAAAGGAAGCTGCGAAAGGCGACACTCCGCAGCCGATGGAGCATCGAATGCAGTGCTAATTCTTGTCCTGTTACTTTTAGGCGCAGACGTGTCCCGTACTGGTCCGATGACCCTGATGCACGGCCGGAGCGGGGAAGCAAGATAGAAGCATCAAAGCGACGACAGATAACTTCGCCGTCACCTCCTAAAGGGCAACTGACGTCATGAGACACGGGATTTAAGCCTTACAAAAGGAAGCTGCGAAAGGCGACACTCCGCAGTCCGGTGGAGCATCGAATTCAGTGCTAATTCTTGTCCTGTTACTTTTAGGCGCAGACTTTTCCCATACTGGCCCGATGACCCTGATGCACGGCCGGAGCGGGGAAACAAGATAGAAGCACCAAAGCGACGACCGATAACTTCGCCGTCACCGCCTACAGAGCAACTGACGTCATGAGCCACGGGATTTAAGCCCTACAAAAGGTGCGAAAGGCGACACTCCGCAGTCCGGTGGAGCATCGAATGCAGTGCTAATTCTTGTCCTGTTACTTTTGGGAGCAGACGTGTCCCGTACTGCTCCGATGACCCTGATGCACGGCCGGAGCGGGGAAGCAAGATAGAAGCACCAAAGCGACGACAGATAACTTCGTCGTCACCGCCTACAGTGCAACTGACGTCATGAGCAACGGGATTCAAGCCCTACAAAAAGAAGCTGCGAAAGGCGACACCCCGCATACCGGTGGTGCATCGAATGCAGTGCTAATTCTTGTTCTGTTACTTTCATGCGCAGACTTGTCCCATACTTGTCCGATGACCCTGATGCACGGCCGGAGCGGGGAAACAAGGTAGAAGCACCAAAGCGACGACAGATAACTTCGTCCTCACCGCCTACAGTGCAACTGACGTCATGAGCCACGGGATTCAAGCCCTACAAAAGGTGCGAAAGGCGACACTCCGCAGTCCGGTGCAGCATCGAATGCAGTGCTAATTCTTGTCCTGTTACTTTTAGGCGCAGACGTGTCGCGTACTGGTCCGATGACCGTGATGCACGGCCGGAGCGGGGAAGCAAGATAGAAGCACCAAAGCGACGACAGATAACTTTGACATCACCGCCTACAGTGCAACTGACGTCATGAGCCACGGGATTCAAGCCCTACAAAAGGTGCGAAAGGCGACACTCCGCAGTCCGGTGGAGCATCGAATGCAGTGCTAATTCTTGTCCTGTTACTTTTGGGAGCATACGTGTCCCGTATTGGTCCGATGACCCTGATGCACGGCAGGAGCGGGGAAGCAAGAGAGAAGCACCTAAACGACGACAGATAACTTCGCCGTCACCGCCTAAAGTGCAACGGACGTCATGAGCAACGGGATTTAAGCCCTACAAAAGGAAGCTGCGAAAGGCGACACTCCGCAGCCGGTGGAGCACCGAATGCAGTGCTAATTCTTGTCCTGTTACTTTTAGGCGCAGACGTGTCCCGTACTGGCCCGATGGCCCTGATGCACGGCCGGAGCGGGGAAGCAAGGTAGAAGCACCAAAGCGACGACCGATAACTTCGTCGTCACCGCCTACAGTGCAACTGACGTCATGAGCAACGGGATTCAAGCCCTACAAAAAGAAGCTGCGAAAGGCGACACTCCGCATACCGGTGGTGCATCGAATGCAGTGCTAATTCTTGTTCTGTTACTTTCATGCGCAGTCTTGTCCCATACTTGTCCGATGACCCTGATGCACGGCCGGAGTGGGGAAACAAGATAGAAGCACCAAAGCGACGACAGATAACTTCGCCGTCACCGCCTACAGTGCAACAGACGTCATGAGCCACGGGATTTAAGCCCTACAAAAGGAAGCTGCGAAAGGCGACACTCCGCAGTCAGGTGGAGCATCGAATGCAGGGCTAATTCTTCTGTTACGTTTAGGCGCACACGCGTCCCGTACGGGTCCGATGAACCTGATGCACGGCCGGGGCGGGGAAGCAAGATAGAAGCACCAAAGCGAAGACAGATAACGTTGCCGTCACCACCTACAGTGCAACTGACGTCATGAGCCATGGGATTTAAGCACTACAAAAGGAAGCTGCGAACGGCGACACTCCGCAGCCGATGGAGCATCGAATGCAGTGCTAATTCTTGTCCTGTTACTTTTAGGCGCAGACGTGTCCCGTACTGGTCCGATGACCCTGATGCACGGCCGGAGCGGGGAAGCAAGATAGAAGCATCAAAGCGACGACAGATAACTTCGCCGTCACCTCCTAAAGGGCAACTGACGTCATGAGACACGGGATTTGCGCCTTACAAAAGGAAGCTGCGAAAGGCGACACTCCGCAGTCCGGTGGAGCATCGAATTCAGTGCTAATTCTTGTCCTGTTACTTTTAGGCGCAGACTTTTCCCATACTGGCCCGATGACCCTGATGCACGGCCGGAGCGGGGAAACAAGATAGAAGCACCAAAGCGACGACAGATAACTTCGCCGTCACCGCCTACAGAGCAACTGACGTCATGAGCCACGGGATTTAAGCCCTACAAAAGGTGCGAAAGGCGACACTCCGCAGTCCGGTGGAGCATCGAATGCAGTGCTAATTCTTGTCCTGTTACTTTTGGGAGCAGACGTGTCCCGTACTGCTTCGATGACCCTGATGCACGGCCGGAGCGGGGAAGCAAGATAGAAGCACCAAAGCGACGACAGATAACTTCGTCGTCACCGCCTACAGTGCAACTGACGTCATAAGCAACGGGATTCAAGCCCTACAAAAAGAAGCTGCGAAAGGCGACACCCCGCATACCGGTGGTGCATCGAATGCAGTGCTAATTCTTGTTCTGTTACTTTCATGCGCAGACTTGTTCCATACTTGTCCGATGACCCTGATGCACGGCCGGAGCGGGGAAACAAGGTAGAAGCACCAAAGCGACGACAGATAACTTCGTCCTCACCGCCTACAGTGCAACTGACGTCATGAGCCACGGGATTCAAGCCCTACAAAAGGTGCGAAAGGCGACACTCCGCAGTCCGGTGGAGCATCGAATGCAGTGCTAATTCTTGTCCTGTTACTTTTAGGCGCAGACGTGTCGCGTACTGGTCCGATGACCGTGATGCACGGCCGGAGCGGGGAAGCAAGATAGAAGCACCAAAGCGACGACAGATAACTTTGACATCACCGCCTACAGTGCAACTGACGTCATGAGCCACGGGATTCAAGCCCTACAAAAGGTGCGAAAGGCGACACTCCGCAGTCCGGTGGAGCATCGAATGCAGTGCTAATTCTTGTCCTGTTACTTTTGTGAGCAGACGTGTCCCGTATTGGTCCGATGACCCTGATGCACGGCAGGAGCGGGGAAGCAAGAGAGAAGCACCTAAACGACGACAGATAACTTCGCCGTCACCGCCTAAAGTGCAACGGACGTCATGAGCAACGGGATTTAAGCCCTACAAAAGGAAGCTGCGAAAGGCGACACTCCGCAGCCGGTGGAGCATCGAATGCAGTGCTAATTCTTGTCCTGTTACTTTTAGGCGCAGACGTGTCCCGTACTGGTCCGATGACCCTGATGCACAGCCGGAGCGGCGAAGCAAGATAGAAGCGCCAAAGCGACGACAGATAACTTCGCCGTCACCGCCTACAGTGCAACAGACGTCATGAGCCACGGGATTTAAGCCCTACAAAAGGAAGCTGCGAAAGGCGACACTCCGCAGTCAGGTGGAGCATCGAATGCAGGGCTAATTCTTCTGTTACTTTTAGGCGCACACGCGTCCCGTACGGGTCCGATGAACCTGATGCACGGCCGGGGCGGGGAAGCCAGATAGAAGCACCAAAGCGAAGACAGATAACGTTGCCGTCACCACCTACAGTGCAACTGACGTCATGAGCCATGGGATTTAAGCACTACAAAAGGAAGCTGCGAAAGGCGACACTCCGCAGCCGATGGAGCATCGAATGCAGTGCTAATTCTTGTCCTGTTACTTTTAGACGCAGACGTGTCCCGTACTGGTCCGATGACCCTGATGCACGGCCGGAGCGGGGAAGCAAGATAGAAGCACCAAAGCGACGACAGATAACTTCGCCGTCATCGCCTACAGTGCAACAGACGTCATGAGCCACGGGATTTAAGCCCTACAAAAGGAAGCTGCGAAAGGCGACACTCCGCAGTCAGGTGGAGCATCGAATGCAGTGCTAATTCTTCTGTTACTTTTAGGCGCAGACGCGTCCCGTACGGGTCCGATGAACCTGATGCACGGCCGGGGCGGGGAAGCAAGATAGAAGCACCAAAGCGAAGACAGATAACGTTGCCGTCACCGCCTACAGTGCAACTGACGTCATGAGCCATGGGATTTAAGCACTACAAAAGGAAGCTGCGAAAGGCGACACTCCGCAGCCGATGGAGCATCGAATGCAGTGCTAATTCTTGTCCTGTTACTTTTAGGCGCAGACGTGTCCCGTACTGGTCCGATGACCCTGATGCACGGCCGGAGCGGGGAAGCAAGATAGAAGCATCAAAGCGACGACAGATAACTTCGCCGTCATCTCCTAAAGGGCAACTGACGTCATGAGACACGGGATTTAAGCCTTGCAAAAGGAAGCTGCGAAAGGCGACCCTCCGCAGTCCGGTGGAGCATCGAATGCAGTGCTAATTCTTGTCCTGTTACTTTTAGGCGCAGACGTGTCCCGTACTGGTCCGATGACCCTGATGCACGGCCGGAGCGGGGAAGCAAGATAGAAGCACCAAAGCGACGACCGATAACTTCGCCGTCATCGCCTACAGTGCAACATACGTCATGAGCCACGGGATTTAAGCCCTACAAAAAGAAGCTGCGAAAGGCGACACTCCGCATACCGGTGGTGCATCGAATGCAGTGCTAATTCTTGTTCTGTTACTTTCATGCGCAGACTTGTCCCATACTTGTCCGATGAACCTGATGCACGGCAGGAGCGGGGAAGCAAGAGAGAAGCACCTAAACGACGACAGATAACTTCGCCGTCACCGCCTAAAGTGCAACGGACGTCATGAGCAACGGGATTTAAGCCCTACAAAAGGAAGCTGCGAAAGGCGACACTCCGCAGCCGGTGGAGCATCGAATGCAGTGCTAATTCTTGTCCTGTTACTTTTAGGCGCAGACGTGTCCCGTACTGGTCCGATGACCCTGATGCACAGCCGGAGCGGGGAAGCAAGATAGAAGCACCAAAGCGACGACAGATAACTTCGCCGTCACCGCCTACAGTGCAACAGACGTCATGAGCCACGGGATTTAAGCCCTACAAAAGGAAGCTGCGAAAGGCGACACTCCGCAGTCAGGTGGAGCATCGAATGCAGGGCTAATTTTTCTGTTACTTTTAGGCGCACACGCGTCCCGTACGGGTCCGATGAACCTGATGCACGGCCGGGGCGGGGAAGCAAGATAGAAGCACCAAAGCGAAGACAGATAACGTTGCCGTCACCACCTACAGTGCAACTGACGTCATGAGCCATGGGATTTAAGCACTACAAAAGGAAGCTGCGAAAGGCGACACTCCGCAGCCGATGGAGCATCGAATGCAGTGCTAATTCTTGTCCTGTTACTTTTAGGCGCAGACGTGTCCCGTACTGGTCCGATGAACCTGATGCACGGCCGGAGCGGGGAAGCAAGATAGAAGCATCAAAGCGACGACAGATAACTTCGCCGTCACCTCCTAAAGGGCAACTGACGTCATGAGACACGGGATTTAAGCCTTACAAAAGGAAGCTGCGAAAGGCGACACTCCGCAGTCCGGTGCAGCATCGAATTCAGTGCTAATTCTTGTCCTGTTACTTTTAGGCGCTGACTTTTCCCATACTGGCCCGATGACCCTGATGCACGGCCGGAGCTGGGAAACAAGATAGAAGCACCAAAGCGACGACAGATAACTTCGCCGTCACAGCCTACAGAGCAACTGACGTCATGAGCCACGGGATTTAAGCCCTACAAAAGGTGCGAAAGGCGACACTCCGCAGTCCGGTGGAGCATCGAATGCAGTGCTAATTCTTGTCCTGTTACTTTTGGGAGCAGACGTGTTCCGTACTGCTCCGATGACCCTGATGCACGGCCGGAGCGGGGAAGCAAGAGAGAAGATCCTAAACGAGGACAGATAACTTCGCCGTCACCGCCTAAAGTGCAACGGACGTCATGAGCAACGGGATTTAAGCCCTACAAAAGGAAGCTGCGAAAGGCGACACTCCGCAGCCGGTGGAGCACCGAATGCAGTGCTAATTCTTGTCCTGTTACTTTTAGGCGCAGACGTGTCCCGTACTGGTCCGATGGCCCTGATGCACGGCCGGAGCGGGGAAGCAAGGTAGAAGCACCAAAGCGACGACCGATAACTTCGTCGTCACCGCCTACAGTGCAACTGACGTCATGAGCAACGGGATTCAAGCCCTACAAAAAGAAGCTGCGAAAGGCGACTCTCCGCATACCGGTGGTGCATCGAATGCAGTGCTAATTCTTGTCCTGTTACTTTTGGGAGCAGACGTGTCCCGTACTGGTCCGATGACCCTGATGCACGGCAGGAGCGGGGAAGCAAGGTAGAAGCACCAAAGCGACGACAGATAACTTCGTCCTCACCGCCTACAGTGCAACTGACGTCATGAGCCACGGGATTCAAGCCCTACAAAAGGTGCGAAAGGCGACACTCCGCAGTCCGGTGGAGCATCGAATGCAGTGCTAATTCTTGTCCTGTTACTTTTAGGCGCAGACGTGTCGCGTACTGGTCCGATGACCGTGATGCACGGCCGGAGCGGGGAAGCAAGATAGAAGCAGCAAAGCGACGACAGATAACTTTGACATCACCGCCTACAGTGCAACTGACGTCATGAGCCACGGGATTCAAGCCCTACAAAAGGTGCGAAAGGCGACACTCCGCAGTCCGGTGGAGCATCGAATGCAGTGCTAATTCTTGTCCTGTTACTTTTGGGAGCAGACGTGTCCCGTATTGGTCCGATGACCCTGATGCACGGCAGGAGCGGGGAAGCAAGAGAGAAGCACCTAAACGACGACAGATAACTTCGCCGTCACCGCCTAAAGTGCAACGGACGTCATGAGCAACGGGATTTAAGCCCTACAAAAGGAAGCTGCGAAAGGCGACACTCCGCAGCCGGTGGAGCATCGAATGCAGTGCTAATTCTTGTCCTGTTACTTTTAGGCGCAGACGTGTCCCGGACTGGTCCGATGACCCTGATGCACAGCCGGAGCGGGGAAGCAAGATAGAAGCCCCAAAGCGACGACAGATAACTTCGCCGTCACCGCCTACAGTGCAACAGACGTCATGAGCCACGGGATTTGCGCCCTACAAAAGGAAGCTGCGAAAGGCGACACTCCGCAGTCAGGTGGAGCATCGAATGCAGGGCTAATTCTTCTGTTACTTTTAGGCGCACACGCGTCCCGTACGGGTCCGATGAACCTGATGCACGGCCGGGGCGGGGAAGCAAGATAGAAGCACCAAAGCGAAGACAGATAACGTTGCCGTCACCACCTACAGTGCAACTGACGTCATGAGCCGTGGGATTTAGCACTACAAAAGGAAGCTGCGAAAGGCGACACTCCGCAGCCGATGGAGCATCGAATGCAGTGCTAATTCTTGTCCTGTTACTTTTAGGCGCAGACGTGTCCCGTACTGGTCCGATGACCCTGATGCACGGCCGGAGCGGGGAAGCAAGATAGAAGCACCAAAGCGACGACAGATAACTTCGCCGTCATTGCCTACAGTGCAACAGACGTCATGAGCCACGGGATTTAAGCCCTACAAAAGGAAGCTGGGAAAGGCGACACTCCGCAGTCAGGTGGAGCATCGAATGCAGTGCTAATTCTTCTGTTACTTTTAGGCGCAGACGCGTCCCGTACGGGTCCGATGAACCTGATGCACGGCCGGGGCGGGGAAGCAAGATAGAAGCACCAAAGCGAAGGCAGATAACGTTGCCGTCACCGCCTACAGTGCAACTGACGTCATGAGCCATGGGATTTAGGCACTACAAAAGGAAGCTGCGAAAGGCGACACTCCGCAGCCGATGGAGCATCGAATGCAGTGGTAATTCTTGTCCTCTTACTTTTAGGCGCAGACGTGTCCCGTACTGGTCCGATGACCCTGATGCATGGCCGGAGCGGGGAAGCAAGATAGAAGCATCAAAGCGACGACAGATAACTTCGCCGTCACCTCCTAAAGAGCAACTGACGTCATGAGACACGGGATTTAAGTTTTACAAAAGGAAGCTGCGAAAGGCGACACTCCGCAGTCCGGTGGAGCATCGAATTCAGTGCTAATTCTTGTCCTGTTACTTTAAGGCGCAGACTTTTCCCATACTGGCCCGATGACCCTGATGCACGGCCGGAGCGGGGAAACAAGATAGAAGCACCAAAGCGACGACAGATAACTTCGCCGTCACCGCCTACAGAGCAACTGACGTCATGAGCCACGGGATTTAAGCCCTACAAAAGGTGCGAAAGGCGACACTCCGCAGTTCGGTGGAGCATCGAATGCAGTGCTAATTCTTGACCTGTTACTTTTGGGAGCAGACGTGTCCCGTACTGCTCCGATGACCCTGATGCACGGCCGGAGCGGGGAAGCAAGAGAGAAGATCCTCAACGACGACAGATAACTTCGCCGTCACCGCCTAAAGTGCAACGGACGTCATGAGCAACGGGATTTAAGCCCTACAAAAGGAAGCTGCGAAAGGCGACACTCCGCAGCCGGTGGAGCACCGAATGCAGTGCTAATTCTTGTCCTGTTACTTTTAGGCGCAGACGTGTCCCGTACTGGTCCGATGGCCCTGATGCACGGCCGGAGCGGGGAAGCAAGGTAGAAGCACCAAAGCGACGACCGATAACTTCGTCGTCACCGCCTACAGTGCAACTGACGTCATGAGCAACGGGATTCAAGCCCTACAAAAAGAAGCTGCGAAAGGCGACACTCCGCATACCGGTGGTGCATCGAATGCAGTGCTAATTCTTGTTCTGTTACTTTCATGCGCAGACTTGTCCCATACTTGTCCGATGACCCTGATGCACGGCCGGAGCGGGGAAACAAGGTAGAAGCACCAAAGCGACGACAGATAACTTCGTCCTCACCGCCTACAGTGCAACTGACGTCATGAGCCACGGGATTCAAGCCCTACAAAAGGTGCGAAAGGCGACACTCCGCAGTCCGGTGGAGCATCGAATGCAGTGCTAATTCTTGTTCTGTTACCTTTATACGCAGACGTGTCCCATACTGGTACGATGAACCTGATGCACGGCCGGGGCAGGGAAGCAAGATAGAAGCTCCAAAGCGAAGACAGATAACGTTGCCGTCACCGCCTACAGTGCAACTGACGTCATGGGCCATGTGTTTTAAGGACTACAAAATGAAGCTGCGAAAGGCGACACTCACAGCCGGTGGAGCATCGAATGCAGTGCTAATACTTGTCCTGTTAATTTTAGGCGCAGACGTGTCCCGTACTGGTCCGATGACCCTGATGCACGGCCGGAGCGGGGAAGCAAGATAGAAGCATCAAAGCGACGACAGATAACTTCGCCGTCACCTCCTAAAGGGCAACTGACGTCCTGAGACACGGGATTTAAGCCTTACAAAAGGAAGCTGCGAAAGGCGACACTCCGTAGTCCGGTGGAGCATTGAATTCAGTGCTAATTCTTGTCCTGTTACTTTTAGGCGCAGACTTGTCCCATACTGGTCCGATGACCCTGATACATGGCCGGAGCGGGGAAACAAGATAGAAGCACCAAAGCGACGACAGATAACTTCGCCGCCACCGCCTACAGAGCAACTGACGTCATGAGCCATGGAATGTAGGCCCTACAAAAGGTGCGAAAGGCGACACTCCGCAGTCCGGTGGAGCATCGAATGCAGTGCTAATTCTTGTCCTGTTACTTTTACGCGCTGACTTTTCCCATACTGGCCCGATGACCCTGATGCACGGCCGGAGCTGGGAAACAAGATAGAAGCACCAAAGCGACGACAGATAACTTCGCCATCACAGCCTACAGAGCAACTGACGTCATGAGCCACGGGATTTAAGCCCTACAAAAGGTGCGAAAGGCGACACTCCGCAGTCCGGTGGAGCATCGAATGCAGTGCTAATTCTTGTCCGGTTACTTTTGGGAGCAGACGTGTCCCGTACTGCTCCGATGACCCTGATGCACGGCCGGAGCGGGGAAGCAAGAGAGAAGATCCTAAACGAGGACAGATAACTTCGCCGTCACCGCCTAAAGTGCAACGGACGTCATGAGCAACGGGATTTAAGCCCTACAAAAGGAAGCTGCGAAAGGCGACACTCCGCAGCCGGTGGAGCACCGAATGCAGTGCTAATTCTTGTCCTGTTACTTTTGGGAGCAGACGTGTCCCGTACTGGTCCGATGACCCTGATGCACGGCAGGAGAGGGAAGCAAGAGAGAAGCACCTAAACGACGACAGATAACTTCGCCGTCACCGCCTAAAGTACAACGGACGTCATGAGCAATGGGATTTAAGCCCTACAAAAGGAAGCTGCGAAAGGCGACACTCCGCAGCCGGTGGAGCATCGAATGCAGTGCTAATTCTTGTCCTGTTACTTTTAGGCGCAGACGTGTCCCGTACTGGTCCGATGACCCTGATGCACAGCCGGAGCGGGGAAGCAAGATAGAAGCACCAAAGCGACGACAGATAACTTCGCCGTCACCGCCTACAGTGCAACAGACGTCATGTGCCACGGGATTTAAGCCCTACAAGAGGAAGCTGCGAAAGGCGACACTCCGCAGTCAGGTGGAGCATCGAATGCAGGGCTAATTTTTCTGTTACTTTTAGGCGCACACGCGTCCCGTACGGGTCCGATGAACCTGATGCACGGCCGGGGCGGGGAAGCAAGATAGAAGCACCAAAGCGAAGACAGATAACGTTGCCGCCACCACCTACAGTGCAACTGACGTCATGAGCCATGGGATTTAAGCACTACATGAGGAAGCTGCGAAAGGCGACACTCCGCAGCCGATGGAGCATCGAATGCAGTGGTAATTCTTGTCCTGTTACTTTTAGGCGCAGACGTGTCCCGTACTGGTCCGATGACCCTGATGCACGGCCGGAGCGGGGAAGCAAGATAGAAGCATCAAAGCGACGACAGATAACTTCGCCGTCACCTCCTAAAGAGCAACTGACGTCATGAGACACGGGATTTAAGTTTTACAAAAGGAAGCTGCGAAAGGCGACACTCCGCAGTCCGGTGGAGCATCGAATTCAGTGCTAATTCTTGTCCTGTTACTTTAAGGCGCAGACTTTTCCCATACTGGCCCGATGACCCTGATGCACGGCCGGAGCGGGGAAACAAGATAGAAGCACCAAAGCGACGACAGATAACTTCGCCGTCACCGCCTACAGAGCAACTGACGTCATGAGCCACGGGATTTAAGCCCTACAAAAGGTGCGAAAGGCGACACTCCGCAGTTCGGTGGAGCATCTAATGCAGTGCTAATTCTTGACCTGTTACTTTTGGGAGCAGACGTGTCCCGTACTGCTCCGATGACCCTGATGCACGGCCGGAGCGGGGAAGCAAGAGAGAAGATCCTCAACGACGACAGATAACTTCGCCGTCACCGCCTAAAGTGCAACGGGTGTCATGAGCAACGGGATTTAAGCCCTACAAAAGGAAGCTGCGAAAGGCGACACTCCGCAGCCGGTGGAGCACCGAATGCAGTGCTAATTCTTGTCCTGTTACTTTTAGGCGCAGACGTGTCCCGTACTGGTCCGATGGCCCTGATGCACGGCCGGAGCGGGGAAGCAAGGTAGAAGCACCAAAGCGACGACCGATAACTTCGTCGTCACCGCCTACAGTGCAACTGACGTCATGAGCAACGGGATTCAAGCCCTACAAAAAGAAGCTGCGAAAGGCGACACTCCGCATACCGGTGGTGCATCGAATGCAGTGCTAATTCTTGTTCTGTTACTTTCATGCGCAGACTTGTCCCATACTTGTCCGATGACCCTGATGCACGGCCGGAGCGGGGAAACAAGGTAGAAGCACCAAAGCGACGACAGATAACTTCGTCCTCACCGCCTACAGTGCAACTGACGTCATGAGCCACGGGATTCAAGCCCTACAAAAGGTGCGAAAGGCGACACTCCGCAGTCCGGTGGAGCATCGAATGCAGTGCTAATTCTTGTCCTGTTACTTTTAGGCGCAGACGTGTCGCGTACTGGTCCGATGACCGTGATGCACGGCCGGAGCGGGGAAGCAAGATAGAAGCACCAAAGCGACGACAGATAACTTTGCCATCACCGCCTACAGTGCAACTGACGTCATGAGCCACGGGATTCAAGCCCTACAAGACGAAGCTGCGAAAGGAGACACTGAGCAGTCCGGTGGAGCACCGAATGCAGTGCTAATTCTTGTTCTGTTACCTTTATACGCAGACGTGTCCCATACTGGTACGATGAACCTGATGCACGGCCGGGGCAGGGAAGCAAGATAGAAGCTCCAAAGCGAAGACAGATAACGTTGCCGTCACCGCCTACAGTGCAACTGACGTCATGGGCCATGTGTTTTAAGGACTACAAAATGAAGCTGCGAAAGGCGACACTCACAGCCGGTGGAGCATCGAATGCAGTGCTAATAACTGTCCTGTTAATTTTAGGCGCAGACATGTCCCGTACTGGTCCGATGACCCTGATGCACGGCCGGAGAGGGGAAGCAAGAGAGAAGCACCTAAACGACGACAGATAACTTCGTCGTCACCGCCTACAGTGCAACTGAAGTCATGAGCCACGGGATTCAAGCCCTACAAAAAGAACCTGCGAAAGGCGACACTCTGCAGTCCGGTGGAGCATCGAATGCAGTGCTAATTCTTGTTCTGTTACTTTTATGCGCAGACGTGTCCCATACTGGTCCGATGAACCTGATGCACGGCCGGGGCAGGGAAGCAAGGTAGAAGCACCAAAGCGAAGACAGATAACGTTGCCGTCACCGCCTACAGTGCAACTGACGTCATGAGCCATGTGTTTTAAGCACTACAAAAGGAAGCTGCGAAAGGCGACACTCCGCAGTCCGGTGGAACATCGAATTCAGTGCTAATTCTTGTCCTGTTACTTTTGGGAGCAGACGTGTCCCGTACTGGTCCGATGACCCTGATGCACGGACAGAGCGGGGAAGCAAGGGAGAAGCACCAAAGCGACGACAGATAACTTCGCCGTCACCGCCTACAGAGCAACTGACGTCATGAGCCACGGGAATTAAGCCCTACAAAAGGTGCGAAAGGCGACACTCCGCAGTCCGGTGGAGCATCGAATGCAGTGCTAATTCTTGTCCTGTTACATTTAGGAGCAGACGTGTCCCGTACTGGTCCGATGACCCTGATGCACGGCCGGAGCGGGGAAGCAAGATAGAAGCTCCAAAGCGACCACAGATAACTTCGCCGTCACCGCCTACAGTGCAACTGACGTCATGAGCCACGGGATTTAAGCCCTACAAAAGGTGCGAAAGGCGACACTCCGCAGTCCGGTGGAGCATCTAATGCAGTGCTAATTCTTGTCCTGTTACTTTTAGGCGCAGACGTGTCGCGTACTGGTCCGATGACCGTGATGCACGGCCGGAGTGGGGAAGCAAGATAGAAGCACCAAAGCGACGACAGATAACTTTGCCATCACCGCCTACAGTGCAACTGACGTCATGAGCCACGGGATTTAAGCACTACAAAAGGAAGCTGCGATAGGCGATACTCCGCAGTCCGGTGGAGCATCGAATGCAGTGCTAATTCTTCTATTACTTTTAGGCGCAGACGCGTCCCGTACGGGCCCGATGAACCTGATGCACGGCCGGGGCGGGGAAGCAAGATAGAAGCACCAAAGCGAAGACAGATAACGTTGCCGTCACCGCCTACAGTGCAACTGACGTCATGAGCCATGGGATTTAAGCGCTACAAAAGGAAGCTGCGAAAGGCGACACTCCGCAGCCGATGGAGCATCGAATGCAGGGCTAATTCTTGTCCTATTACTTTTAGGCGCAGACGTGTCCCGTACTGGTCCGATGACCCTGATGCACGGCCGGAGCGGGGAAGCAAGATAGAAGCATCAAAGCGACGACAGATAACTTCGCCGTCACCTCCTAAAAGGCAACTGACGTCATGAGACACGGGATATAAGCCTTACAAAAGGAAGCTGCAAAAGGCGACACTCCGCAGTCCATTGGAGCATTGAATGCAGTGCTAATTCTTGTCCTTTTACGTTTAGGCGCACACGTGTCCCATACTGGGCCGATGACCCTGATGCACGGCCGGAGCGGGGAAGCAATATAGAAGCACCAAAGCGACGACAGATAACTTCGCCGTCACCGCCTACAGTGCAACTGACGTCATGAGCCACGGGATTTAAGCCCTACAAAAGGAAGCTGCGAAAGGCGACACTCCGCAGTCCGGAGGAGCATCGAATGCAGTGCTAATTCTTGTTCTGTTACCTTTATACGCAGACGTGTCCCATACTGGTCCGATGAACCTGATGCACGGCCGGAGCGGGGAAACAAGATAAAAGCACCAAAGTGACGACAGATAACTTCGCCGTCACCGCCTACAGAGCAACTGACGTCATGAGCCACGGGAATTAATCCCTACAAAAGGTGCGAAAGGCGACACTCCGCAGTCCGGTGGAGCATCGAATGCAGTGCTAATTCTTGTCCAGTTACATTTAGGAGCAGACGTGTCCCGTACTGGTCCGATGACCCTGATGCACGGCCGGAGCGGGGAAGCAAGAGAGAAGATCCTAAACGAGGACAGATAACTTCGCCGTCACCGCCTAAAGTGCAACGGACGTCATGAGCAACGGGATTTAAGCCCTACAAAAAGAAGCTGCGAAAGGCGACACTCCGCATACCGGTGGTGCATCGAATGCAGTGCTAATTCTTGTCCTGTTACTTTTAGGCGCAGACGTGTCCCGTACTGGTCCGATGGCCCTGATGCACGGCCGGAGCGGGGAAGCAAGAGAGAAGATCCTAAACGAGGACAGATAACTTCGCCGTCACCGCCTAAAGTGCAACGGACGTCATGAGCAACGGGATTTAAGCCCTACAAAAGGAAGCTGCGAAAGGCGACACTCCGCAGCCGGTGGAGCACCGAATGCAGTGCTAATTCTTGTCCAGTTACATTTAGGAGCAGACGTGTCCCGTACTGGTCCGATGACCCTGATGCACGGCCGGAGCGGGGAAGCAAGAGAGAAGATCCTAAACGAGGACAGATAACTTCGCCGTCACCGCCTAAAGTGCAACGGACGTCATGAGCAACGGGATTTAAGCCCTACAAAAGGAAGCTGCGAAAGGCGACACTCCGCAGCCGGTGGAGCACCGAATGCAGTGCTAATTCTTGTCCTGTTACTTTTAGGCGCAGACGTGTC